>NC_053168.1:46558788-47158788 GCF_016835505.1 Polypterus senegalus | reverse complement strand
TGGAAAATGGAAGACTATTTAATTAAAATGTAATTCATTTGCTTACTTTTTAAACATGTGATATAGTTTGAAATGTCAAATGACTTAATGTATTAATTTTTGCAAAAAATGTATAAATGCAGTTAAAAAAGCTACATAAGGTCCTTGTAATTTAAGGTTCAGTTTTTCATTTTTATTCAGTTGTCTTTTTCTTTAAAAAAAAAGAAAACTTTTTTTTTTAACTTTGTTATAATTATTTTTGTGAATGAATTTGGGATTAAGTTTGTGATTTAACAAATCAGAAAAAAAACAAATGTGTAGATATAATAATCTCGGTTATTTCCAAATCATGTGAGATGGTGTAATACTTCAGCCGGGCCTTGGGGTTTTCAACTGGGCTGCATTAAGATCTCGTCAGGGGTCTTTTACAGTAAGCGTGAGAAATGTAAGGCACGTTAAAGAAAAGTACAATAGGAGATGGAAGACCTGGCATGTATTCAAGAAGAGCAGCACTGAAATGGAGTTGCACCACCCATGAAGCTAAACAAGGCGTATGCAGCAGGAAAAATGCAAGTCATTTTAGTAATTGGTTTCACCGAAAAAAAGGAAAATGTAAAGACATAATAGTAAACATGAATGTACATCTGCCAGGCTATGTGTTAATGCCACTTTAATAAAAAGGAGCTATAGCAATGCATATAGTACGCAAGAGCATTTTAAAGGAATACAGCAACTTTTTGTTATGTTCTCCGCACAGTACGGTATGTACAGTAACATTCTTCTTCTAGTTGGGTGAAATACGGAATATTTTAAATTTCATTTAACTCATCAAAAACGGATTCTGCTGCATGATCAAACTTTATCACCTTTTAACACAGAAAAGGATAAAACACAAACCCTTGCGAGTCTGTCGTAAACTAAATGAATTGTAACATCATGTAGTTTATCATATAACTATGCTTGTTTTCAAAAATTAAACTCAGTAAGTGATCACAAAACGGAAACCCTCTGGCCTGTTCAGGGTTAATCATCCTTCTCTCTTACCCTTAGACACAAGGTGTGCACTCTGCTACAGCAGGTCAGAGATTTGCACTCATGATAAGAAAAGGAAAGCAGATACAGTGTGAAACTTTCTTTTGATGGTAGACTCCCACAACAATATTAAAACCTGTCTTTGTGACATTTTTGAAATCCTATTTGAAGATCTCAGGCAGGAAGCCCAGTTTCTATAATGTATTGGCACTGAGCCTGAAATGAAAGGTTCTGTGTGAGGTGCTGTTACTTGTCATATCGTATTGCATGCAAATAGATACAAATATTATATGGAAGATGTTCGCAGAATATCATGCTTTTTAGTTCTGAGTTTCAGTTTTGCAGAGATTATTATTTTTATGTTAGCATACTACAAACTACTGTATATAGTGCACTTCAAAACAATGAAGGCACAAGGCAGTATCCAAATCATTTTAGAGCCAGACACTCCAAATGACCCTTGACTACTCTTTTCAAATTTATATCCATATTCCTGACAGTGTGTCATTATTGTTAACAGGTATGCATTGTCATTCAAAAGTATCCTACAGATTTGCTACCTCAAAACCCACAGCTTCCTTACTGGATGGCCTTGTGCACAGCAATGCATCTACAAGTGCGCCAGTTGGACATTGTTAGAAGTAATTCTGTTATAAGCACAGAGAACTTTGGAACTACAGTATGTTCCACATGCAGAGGTGTTATAAAACGGGTCACTTCGTAATGTGTGCCGCACGCACTTAGTCAGTTAGTGATCTAGAATGCACAGAACAGTTTGTTATTGTGTACTCAATGTAAAATCTAATAGATTTGGTATTAAGACTGTGAAGACCTGAGATTTTAACTAGGTAAATAATAACACTAATGACATATTTTATTTATGCAGCTTCGTATACACTCAAAATGCTTCACAGATAAACAAAAGGGTACAACATAAGTATGAGAGCCCAGAAACAAGTTCAATAAATAGCACTGAACAAAATCAAAGCATTAAACATCTTAAATTAGAAAATACTATAACTGTACTGAACCATTGTGTATTATTAAAAGTCTAATACATATTTTAAAATGGGTGGTGAAAATGCTCAGATTTCAAAGTGACAATGCCGATGTCTAAGTGTCCATTATTGAGCAGAGCCCATCTTTAGCCCACTATAAAGCTCCATTCTTAATTTTCCTTTATTTCAGTTGTAACGTTGACACACTGAGGAGTGGTTTTCTGTACTGATGTTTAACTTACATGTCAGTGTGCAAAATGCTATTGTACCATACAATTATGTCTTTCCAAACCAAACTCAACTGTAAATCAGCATTTTTATACAGTAGAATACATATGCACATTGTTTTAAGAAAGAATTGCAGAAGGCCCACCTGCCAGCAACCCAGTGAAATCCCAGTGTTGCCATTTACACTCAAACAGTCAATAAAGGGAGTGACAGGTGCAAAGTCAAAACCTAAGCAGCAGTTGTCACTTCTTAGCATTAAATTGTTCAGCTTTGCACAGCTGTATTGCTACCTGACTACCAATATGTAAGGGATTTTATAAATACTGGCATAACAAATAATGATTCTGATTTATAAGGTGAACTCCTGTATTTGTATACATTTTGTTTTGTCTGTCATGGTGGTGAGTTATGTGTTAGTTAGGCATGCCAGTAAGAATTTCACTGTACTGTACTCTGTGTATGTGACAATCACACTACAGCTACTGCTGCTGATACTGCTACTACATAATAAACTAAAATGCATTAGGCTACCCTTTATGAACCTGTGTAGACTGGTGAGGGGTACCTTAAGCCACAGTTGGGAATGGGGTAAGGATTTAATAAGCACCCTATACAGTACAGTAGTATATGTTGTTCCAAAGTCATTTACACCTGACATGCTGGCAGACAAAATGTGCACTGCTCTGATCAAACAATCGATCATACAAAAGAGTACCAGCCAACAATTTTATTATATATTGCTATAAATAATAATTGAAAAAGTTTTGGTCTGTCCAGTTATGTCCCACTTATGTCGATCTTACAATAAGTAAAACACCTGATGCCAACAAAATGATGACTTTTTACCAGCTTCTTTAGGGTTAGGTCACAGGTGAACTTCACTCCAAGGCTTGGAGGCAAATGTGAAACAAGCTCTTTCTTTTTAGTAGGTCAGTAGGCTTGCTATGAGGTCCCCTACAAAGGAGCGCAAGGTGCCCAGCAGCAAAGCTTTAACCAGCTCTGGAGCATGTAGGCCGCACGTCCAAGTCAAAATCATGAATGTAGTGACAGAAAGGGAAGATTGTTTTTTACAGCCACAAAAACATGGTAATGAAGATTAGATGAGATGTCAAAATTCAAATTCAGAGCACAGACTAAATGAAAAGTGACCCAGTGCTGCACAGATGCAACAGAAAGGGTAGGTCCTTGCAAGCAGTGGACTGTTTATGATAACATGAAGCATCAACTTAAATAATAGCAGTATTTACTAGAAGCAAAACATGGTGTTTGTATTTCTTTTATGATATAATTGCAGATGGTTTTACTGTTATAGAAATAATTCTAAAAAATGAGAAAAGTATTTTTTTTCTCCTTTATATGTAATGACAGTAACTTGATAGCATGTGCCATGACTTTATTTAGTGCAGTATACATTTATTTACAGGTACCAATCACTCATATTTGCCAGGCTCAAACGTTACAAGTCTTAGCATTTAACATTCAAATATGTATCCTGATTGTGAGGATCAATAAATGGAAGTTGAATTTTTTGATTGAAATACTTCAATATACTGTATCTTGCAGCTTGGTGATTTGAATGCGTGGCAGTCAGACTAAATGCTAACTAAGCAGGTATCCCTTCTCCATCGCGCTCTCACGGGTTCACTCTTTTTTAAAGATGCAAGCAAACTTTGCTCTTCTTGGAGCCTGCAGTTATACTAAGCTAATATTGCAGAAGATCTGAGCAAAAGAAATGAGGACATACATGACAGATTGACAGGGTGAAAGTGAGCGTGGGCAGACGGTGCAGTGTCACTGAGTGAAAACTCAGATACATTGTCAAATAAAAGCCAATCAACATCACATCCATTGTTTTTCTTGTGCAGCGGCAGGACTCACACTGCACTCTGACTGACTCGCATGTTGGACTCTAATCTTGGAACAAAGTAATAATTAACCACAAATCTTTTTCTACTGCTAGACAGTTTCAGAAGATCCATCTTTAGTTCATCTAGCATATTGCTTATTTTCCCTGTCACACCTTGTGACGGTGCAGATTGGCTCCATGTTTCCATGTCCCTTCAAGAGGCTTTTGAACCCACCAATGTCAATGATCATAACTGAGATGAGCTGGGCAAATGAGGACACACACAGGCACCAAAGGGTAGGAGCATAAGTGCCAAGTGCTTTTATTTAAAAGAATTATTCCAAAAACAGCGTCCTAGTTAAAGTGCAGTGATTCAAATCTTCTATAAATAAATAATCCCTAAAATTGTGCAAACTGTGGAAGTTAAAAATAATCCACATAAATATCCATAAAATCAAGGTAAAAAATCCTACAGCAGGAGGCAATTTTTAAAAACTCTGTACTGACGTCTGCTCAGCTTATCCAGCACGGGATCTTGCTGAGGAGGAGACATCGGTTTTCGAAAAGACGCACCTGGAACTAAACGTTTAAGAATTGCCTCCTGCCATAGCATTTTTAACCTCGATTTTATGGATATTTATTTGGATTTTTTTTAACCTATACAATCACTTCAGATTTTATTGGATTATTTATTTATTATGGACAGAGCACTGCACTTTTTTTAATAAAAGCACTTGTCATTTTTGCTCCTACCCCTTGCTGTAAGCGTGTGTCCTCATTTGTCTGGCTTGTCTCAGTCTATGACTATCGATGGTTTCGGGTTCAAGAGGCTCCTGAATGTGGCATGGAGCACGGTGCCGATCTGGACCGTCCCGTACTTTTGCTTGGAACTTAAAAGAACCACTCGATCTCGACATTTGTTTTTAGTTTTAATTAAAATGGTATGAAAAGTGGAAACATTAAGTACAATAACCATCTTTCTTGCTTTTGATAAAAATACTTATTACAGCATTAAGCTGATTTATTGTAATGACTGCAAGTTCATCCGTCCATTTTCTAAGTCCACTTATCCAGTTGAGTCTCATGGAACGGTGGTAAGTATCATGGCAGCATTAGGCATAAGGCAGGAAATGACTCTTTATAGACATTATGCCGTCCATCACAGAGCTCACATACAGCAGGCCAATTTAGGATTGTCAGGCAACTTAATAAACACAATTCTGTGATACAAAAACCAAAGTACTGGGAAAAAAAACATGCAGATAAAGACAGAATGTACAAAAACTCCACAAACAGTGGCTGGGTGACATCTGAACTGACAATCTGACGTTATGAGACAGCAGCAAAAACCTTAGTGGTATCCAAATGGGAACAAGTGGCAAGTTAAATAAAAAACCAATGAAGAACCAGTGTTAGTATATTTTCACATGTATGTTATTACTGTATTTCTTTTTCTTGCCTATCTTTTGTGCAACTAAAATTCAATTACGATTGCAGGACTGAATCGAGTCAGACTGCAGTTTTTGAACTGGACTGTTGAATTATGGGCGGATTTGTATTTGCTCTTATCCGCAAACAGATTAAATGATCATTCTGATTTGACAGCGTCATCCAGATTTGGATTCCAAGTAATGTAATCATTTTAGTACTTTACAACCAATATCCACATCAAGGATTCATAGGAAACAGACGTTAATGTGACATTTTGAAATGTTTGTCATTAAAAATAAAAGTACTGATAAACAGAAGCCCTTGCGGAAACCTTTGAACCAAACTGTATTAATATTTAAGCAGCAGGATTTATGGTTTTCTGACAGGATTTCACTTCTCCTAAGTGGTTTGCTTAGTCTCCTTTTTTCTTTTTCCATCCAGTTTTTCTTTTGACTACACTTACCTCCTTTTGAGAATCTTTCTTAACTTCATGTCATGGCTAGGCTGTCAGATTTTATAGTGGAGATCAGGCAGAAATCCACAGTAAACGGTGGAGAGAAAGCCTGGCCTAGTTAATGGTTAAAATGACTAGACTTTCTAGTTACTTCCATTAAGAGACCGCTGAAGATAACAAATGAGATAGTTCAAAACATTTACTATTTAATGTGAATAAAAAAAACTAAATATATGTATATCCTCCAGCATACTGTATGTTTGTTGGACCATTAATTTCACTAAGCCAAATCCAGCAGACATCCTGGCCCTGCTTTTAGCTGCCTCCATACTAATGTAGAATATTTTGATATTCGGTTATGATGGTGTCCTGCAGTGGGTTGCCACCCTGCCTGGGATTAGTTCCTGCCTTGTGCCCTGTGTTGGCTGGGATTGGCTCCAGCAGACCCCCGTGACCCTGTGTTCGGATTCAGCGGGTTGGATAATGGATGGATGGATGGTTATGATGGACTCAGCAGCATGGTGGCCCTGTCACTGTGTGAAAGGAGTTTGTACATTGTTCCTGTGTTTATTTGGTGACTCTAAATAGCATGCACAAGTATGACTTGACTTAGACTGGCATTTTATGCAGGGTTGGTTTCTTCTTCCTGTCCAGTGCTGCTCAGCTAGAGACTAAAGGAATCTAGAAAATAGATTAATGTTTCCTGTTATTTTTCTTTTAAAATTTTCAGTGTAATCCAGAAATAATCTATTTGATCTTGATAGAAAAGTTCCTTGCATATCTTTGCATTTGAGGAATACAGTCCTTTTAATATTTCCATCCATTTTCCATGGTAGGGACAATACCTAGACGTCATGGTAGAGAACACACATTAGGGCCTATTTAACATCGCCAGTCCAGCTAGCCTGTGTGTCCTTGTAATGCGGGAGGAAGCCCACACGGAGATGGGCAGAGCATCCAAACTCAAAGCAGTTAGCACATGGGATGTGACCCCCAGTCTCATTGTTGCAAACAGCAGCAGCAGCTCTATCACTGCAGCAGTGCTGCCCCCTTGTCAATGCAGTGCTGCCTTTTATAGCTATCCTCATGTAATATTAACTACCTAATTAAACATATCCTTTTGCATCATAAATCTTTTATACAGTTTTCCTATTTTTTGTCTTCCTAGTCATTGTGCTCCTTTTCTGGGGCCATATGCAAATACAGAGCCACTTCTAGCCATCATGACTACTCAACTTTGCTTTCATCCCCTAATCTTCCATACTGTTCTTACTAAGTAATTTGGGCAAAATGTTCTGTTTTTATATAACTTTCTACATACCAGAAGAAAATTCCTTGGAAAGCCAGTTCATGGCAGCAAATCCTCAAGGTATATCCACACACAATTACAGGCCATTTTGGCATCAAGAATAAGCCTAAAACATCTTTTGTGAGGAGTCCAAAATACGTCAAATCCTCAAAGTCATTTGATAGCACATAACGTTCAAACAGACAATGGCAGGTTCGTGTATTAATGAATGGAAGAGGTACAAATGGCACCACTGTCCCAGCTAGAAGATGAAGATGTCTGTCAAAAATAATTCACATATACTTTAATCCCAGCTTTTTAATGAATTGAGCTGTGTTTAAGTTTACAGCACTTGCAGCATCTTAGCAACATTAAATAACAACAAATGACTTCCTAGGTGTTTTAGGAGTGGACAGAGAATGCTCAAGTATTACGTGTCTGTTTACATCACTCATTAAAATGTTTTTCATTTACATACTATGGATGGGAGAGTTCTATTGGACTACTTGTTTCTTTAATATTTAAGGTTTACATCACTTCGGGCTGATACTTTGGCCAGCACTTGGAAATTAACAGTGTTACTCAGATAAGGCCAGCAGAAAGGATGTGATAGTCGAACTGCATCAAGTCAGGAGACTTTAATTGACTACCTGACTGCCTCACTGTTTTAAGCTTTCATTTGTCTGACACGGAGTTCTTGTTTCTTGCTTTTTATTGTATATACAGTAGATCTAAAAGATACACTTAAGTCAATGAAAAAATAGCACCGGCCAGCACAAGGACGAAAATTTTTTTTATAAATCTCACTTTGTTACGCTTGTAAGATTGGTGTCCTTCTTATACTGTAGGACCATCTCAACTAAAAGTGTTTAAGTAACAGCTTATCAATGTCTTTGGCACTACAGTATTCTGCTGCATGACTCTCACTAATAAACCTGCTCTGCTTATTGATGAAAACAAAAACAAAACAGATTACAATATACACGTGAACAAGTTACAGTAAAAAGCGCAATCTAATTCATGTCAAAGCCAACTTAGCCCAACTGTTACACAGAAAGCATTGTCAAAGTACATTGATGTCAAATGCAAGTGGCAGAGTTTTACCAGCACTGTGATTGTTTGATTTAACTACTTCAGTCCTGGATTATCAGGAACTGTATTCTGATATGGAAACTAAAAATGACTACAGGTGACAAAATGATCACTTGAAAATAAAACCAAAAATTCATAAATCAATTTTAAATGAATATGGATTAGACCACAAATTATAAAAATAAGGATTTTTATTATAAACATGAAGAGGCTAAAAAAGGTAAGTAAACAAGAAGAGCTCAAACCTGCTTGGGACTCACAAGCTCAGCTGTTCAAACTTTCACATTCTCCTCTTGTCTGTCGCTTGTTCTCTACGAGAGGAAAATCTTGTCCTTTGTGTTCAGTAAACCTGGGCAGAAAACAGCCTTTTAAAATTCTTTGTGAAGTTTGCCTTCTACTTATCAACAAAAAAATACTAAACATCCATCCATCCATCCATTATCCAACCTGCTATATCCTAACTACAGGGGTCTGCTATTTTTATATAATGTAACATCATAGACAGAAATAATATCCACAGATATTAAAGTCTAGCTTTGCATCTAGTAATTACATTATTAGTTTACTTAAAATAAACCATTATATTCCTTATCTGATCCTTTATAACAAAAACTCTGATCTCTGTTTACTCACTTAAACTTGGGTGAGAAATACAGACCTGTTAGTCGCCGCCTCGTGTGATAGTTTAATATTTATCTACACACGGTTCGCTGTGGACTGATCTTCAAACTTCACTTAAATCCTAAGGTGATTTTTTTTATCCTTTGAGGTCGTATTGTTAGATATACAGATAATTAGTCCAAACCACAATTGTATTGATAGGTTTCAAGAATCATATCCTTACCATATTCATGCATATCCAAGTTTGACAGTCTTTTTCCAATCCTAACTAGAGTTTAGATTTTGATAAAATTTCGCTAACCCACCTGCGCTATGCGCTGTTATGAAGAGGGGCGCTGAACGCACCCCAAGGAGACCCGGTCACTCCTCTGAAACCCCTCTTAAACGGTGATGCAATGGGAAACAAATAGGTTTTTTTTTTACCTCCTCTTTGCTCAATCAGCTGCTTGCTTGCTGCTGCTGCCGTGCCGCATGATTTGCATCTCATTTAAAAGCCTGTACAGCAGCTGTCCTTTTGTCTCAGTGCCTTGTCTCTCTTCTCCCCCAGAGATCCTCAAACACTATGCGATCTCATTTCGCTGTTTCGTTATTTCATTGAGTAATAGTTTTTGTTTGTTTGTGCTAATGCAATCTTTATTATCATTTTTTTGAGACTTTTGAATTTTCCTACTTCCAT
Source organism: Polypterus senegalus (assembly GCF_016835505.1). NCBI lineage: Eukaryota > Metazoa > Chordata > Cladistia > Polypteriformes > Polypteridae > Polypterus > Polypterus senegalus. Next base: position 47,149,143 of record NC_053168.1, on the reverse strand, counting down.
TATCTCTAACCTGATCTGTATGTGTATCACACCAATGGTTTTGAATTCTTTGCGACGTTCTACTTTGTCATCTACTCTTTGTCTTTTTCCGGCCCCAGGCCTGGTTAAATCTCTTGGCACAAAGTCTAGTCTCGCGGGATGTGAAAGTGTCTTTCTGAGAAGTTCACGTCTTGTCTCGTCCCAAGGTTTTTTTTTTAAATATAATATATATATATATAAATACTTGCGATCTTTGTTTCTGTTGTACTGCATGCATGAAAAGTGTTTACCACTCCAAGTCCTATTCCTATTGAATGTGAAAAGGGGTATACAAAATTACATTTCTATTCATACTGACAGGAATTTAGGGTTGAGGCCATGGCTGACATTCAAGAAAGAGGTACAGAAAAGATTAAGAGTTAAGCACCATTTCAAGTATTGCTGGTTGCATGTCCCCAGCTGCATTTGTCTGAGTGTCTACTCAAATGTAATGATAAAGGGCTGTCATAAAAATTACCAGAATTTGAATAAACTGTTTTGCAGTCAAAAGGTGCACCATCACATTTGCAGCAATCAAAAAACTTGTGATTGGCTTAGTAAGTTGCTAATGAATCAGACTTAAAAACATGGCTACATTCAAAGTTGTCCAAAGCCATGCAAAAAACAAGTATACACATAGGACGTTTTCAGATTTGCTTTACAATATGGAATAACTATTTATTGGATTATGATTTGGGCAATATTTTTATAATTATTGCAATGAATTGCCAGTTAAGACTGTAGTGTTGGCTGGACCACAAAAGATCTTAGGTTGAAATAACATGTATTATTCAGTATGCAACCATGGTTTGCTAACCTCCTTATTCTACAGAAAATCCATTCATCCACCTTCAAAACCTGCTTATCCTGACCATAGTAAAGAATAAAATAATGATTGCTAAATGCAAAAGTAAGATCCAGCTACATTAAACCTATTTTAAAAACTGAGTCTTCATATAGGAACAAAAAGGTTTTTTTTCCTCAAGTCAAGGATTTCATACCTATAGTTGCACAATGACATCAACTAACTGGTATTTAGGCAAAAGTATCAGTACAAAACAAAACCTGTAATTGTTAAAACAGAAAAAAATATTAGTTAAAACGCAGTATAACGTGGTATAAAACAAACAAATAATCACTTGAGTGAATTTTATTGATGCTAAAATAAACCAAATGTGAAATCAGCTGTCAAGAACTTTCCGGCTCCACTGCCCTCCTTTAGCATAGCGCTTTATATCTTAATTTGGAAAAGGGCGCAATCACAAGGCTAAGGGACTTACAAATCTATTACAAAAAGCTTGAAATTGTTGTAGCTGCTGGTTGATTCTAGAACTTAAATGAGAGGGACGAAGACAAAGGGAGATGCCACTTTGAATGTTATTTTCTGATGTAAAGCTTTAAATTGATTTTATTCACACGTTTATAATAATCTAGCAATATGGGACTGACTGAGAAGATGCTTAGCCCGCGAATCCAACAAGCTGTGTTAAAGAAACAAACGCTCGATCTCCTTAATCACATGAAAGCACATTTTCCGGTTGGCTTCTTGGGGGTGAGTGTGGCATTGTTATGTCGCCCTTAGTCAGGCGGCCACACTCACGCACCGGAGCTGCAGTGAATTCTCACTTCTGAACTCCCCGGGTTCTGTTGCTTAGTAACAGATCGCGCGCCCGTTCTTCCTCCGCTTACCTGAGAAGACTTCGCACCTGCCTTATGGCTGGCTCTCGACCAATAACAAGTAGCCAGAGGTGTACCACTAACCAATGACGCAGTGCCTATAGGCGGACGCTATAAAGCTAGTTATAACCTTGACTTTTTGCCAATTTATTTTTATTTGAAATTATACGGCACGCTCGTAGGTGCTGAAGTGAAATCCTCGTTTCGCTTATTCTTGGTGTTAAGGTTTAATCGGAATGTTTCACGTGTCTGCAGGCGCATGACTTGCTGTAATCTGACTGAACACCTTCGCCGTGAGGATTTACTAGAGCTATGCTGCAGCTCGGCACTCCGTCCATCTGACCTACCTGACACGGGTCCAAAGTGTGAGACAAGCAAGAGGCGCTTATAAAGACAACTTTTAATAAGATTTCACTTCTGATTTGTGTGGATATTTTGGATTAAGACGTCGCTGGGAGTGGGGGAGAAACACTGGTGAATACTAAGGTAAGACCACTAAGGCAACAGGTGCAACGCACCTCATCCTAAAAATCAAAAGTGAGCGATTTGGTTAACGTCTTTCGATCAAACATTTGAGTCCAATGTTACTTAAGATGTGTCAAGTACAATGCACGTGCTGCGCTTTAAAACGAAAAAATTATTAACTTGAGACAAGTGTATCCAGTCTTTAAGAATTCAGCCTTGACGGTCCTACTATGCTTCAGGTACGTCAAAGTGCTCTTCCACTGGTTTCTGTGCGCTACTAATATTGAAGCATTAAGAGGCAGACTGTGGCACCTGTTCAACATTGAGATAAAAAAAACTTGACGTGACCTAAATTTGAAAGTGGATGGCTTATAATAGCGCTTTCAGGTTTCAAAATGTAAATGTGGAATAAATTCAGTATTAAAGGTTGTACACGTTATCTCCCGTCATATGCAAAAAGGCTTACATATCTACGGCCTAGGAATAAAACACTAGGAATAGTATTGTCCATTATGGTATGCGAAGCAATGGAGAGATTTAAAGAAAAACGCAAATCGAAACAGTTTATAAATACAGGAAATGAACACAGACTAAAGAAAGATGAACATTTTGGGAGAAGGATGAAGATTTCTGTTAAGCCGGATAGATGCTCAGACGTAATTGATTTATAATCATTCTTAACAAAATGCGTTAATTTCATTACAAAAAGTGTTAGTATAAATGTTATACACATTGGCTGGCGTTCAGCAAAACGCACGCTCTTTGCTGCCGTGATATACGTGGGTAGATTTAAAATAAAATGTATATCACCTTGTTGTTTCTGGCTCCAGTTTATTATTTGTGCTGCCTCGAAGATTTATCTTGCTAAGTCATTTGTCCATTATTGACAGTTATGTAATTTCTGTTTCTAGTGCCTATTATCTGTATGAATACAACGTCATACACGGCGCATGATAAAGTTTAATGAAGCATGAGAACCTAAACAGAAAGTAGATACTGGCAGATGTGGCATTCAGTGATAAAATTTAGAACCTACTAAGTTGTAATTATTAAGAATAATGCAGTTTTCGATTTATGAAGTTCCTTTTTTCCTATAGTGGTCTTGTGACGTTCTTTTGGTTGCGCATTTGCTTTTTTGTGACTATTTTGCATTTAAGTGACAATTCAGTAAAATGTTTCAAAAGATAAAAATCCTCAGGTACCGATGAATTGAACATGCAGAATACATTTTTACCTTTCAAACAACTTGCATGGAAATTATATAGTAAAGATTAACAGCTAATGTAATACATTTATTTTATCATGCCTATCTGAAAATGCATTTCCTCTACAAATATGGCTTAATATACAGTGCTTTCTCAGATTCAAGCAAAATAGAAATTTGATACAGATGGCAGACTGCTTACCACTGTTCCTTCACAGCATCAGAATTTCGGGTTTAAATCCTGGCCCAGGTACTTTAATCAGATGTCTATTTCAAGTTTTCACCTTCATAGCAATGATGTGTAGGTTAGGTTTTTGGCAAATGTAATCTTTGGCAATCTCACTGTGATCTATGATAAATTAGTGTCCTGTCCAAGGCAGTTTGTCGTCTTAGGCCCGCTCCTTCTGTGATTAAACTTAGGACACCTGTGCTACTGTATTGGAATCTATTTAAATAAAGAAATAGAGAGAGTTGTTCCCAAACAATTTTTTGTACCTTTCCATTTACAGGCATTTCCTGTAACCTTGGAATTGAATACGCTAGTCTGATATTGGATGAATGTATTTTTTATCTGAAACTTTTATCTAAAGTGATTTTAAAATACATAGTATATAGAACAAGTATTTAAATATTTCCCAAATTTGAGCACAGCCAAAGAAAAGACTCATTCAGGGCCAGAAAACGAAACACTGGAGACGACTAAACTGAGAACCTTATTGTTTACTGTCCACCAATTTACCAACTAAGCCAGTGAAAAAGAGTAAAGTGGACCATGATGAAATGACACAGAGTTATATGTCATCAAACACATGTCGATTGTGTTAGATTAACGTTTTGCTACATACATACTTTTCCCATCATGTACTGACAGATATCAATATATTTAGAAACAAGTATTTTTTGCATCTTTTCTGTCCTACATGCCAACCAAAACAGATTTTATGAGTACATATACTGAAATATAATAACATATTAAAAATTACAAATGAACAATTGTTTCTAACATATACACATTTGAAATACATTTAGTATAACAGTAGGTGTTGTGGGTGTTGTGCACAAGGCCGTTGTTATTCAAGTATTTAAATACATATAAAACATAGATGAAGAGTGACTTTGTTAAACTGTGCATCCATTATATGTACTGTATATATTAATTTCTTTAAAAATATTCTAAATAATCTTTTGTAGTATATGTCAAGATCATTGTTAATCTTGGTTGTCTGTATTGCTATTTGTTACAAAACTGCAGGCAGTGTGATGTAGTGGCTAAGGCACTGGATTTTAATTCACAAAGTTGCAAGTTCACAACTTGCTGTATCACACTAAGCCACTCATTCAACCTGCATGAATTCCAGTTCTAAACAAATATATAAATACATTCTGATACTATACAGTAAGTCCATCCATCCATTATCCAACCTGCTATATCCTAACAACAGGGTCACGGGGGTCCGCTGGAGCCAATCCCAGCCAACATACGGGACAATTTAGAATTGGCAATGCACCTAACCTGCATGTCTTTGGACTGTGGGAGGAAACCCACGCAGACACGGGGAGAACATGCAAACTCCACACAGGGAGGACCCGGGAAGTGAACCTGGGTCTCCTAACTGCGAGGCAGCAGCGCTACCCACTGCGCCACCATGCCACCCATACTATACGTCACCTGAGATTATAGTATCATTCAAAAATGTCATGTTGTGTTTGATTATTTGTACTATATTTTGATTCATTTACAATATACAATTTATCAACACAGAACTAAGGGTTGTGATAAGGACACCAAAATAAGTTCAGCTCATTTTATGATTTTAAAGGAGTGACATTAATTACTACTGAAATAGCCAATTATATTTCACTGTGCTGTACACATGTATACTGAAATAACTAACTATATTTCACTGTGCTGTACACAGGTATCGATTTAAACAGCATGGCAGACAAAGGTAGTTGGTGGAAATCAGTAACAAGAAAAAAAGCCAAGGATGCTTCATCACACATAGAAGTGAACACAGAGCAGCAGCAGGTGCAACCGCAATCAGTCCCAAGCAAGGCACCAACATCAGACTGTCAAGAGAACCAGCACCCCAACATGATAACAGACATAGAATTTAATGATCCAAAAATAGAGAGCACATTTAATGGGACTACTTCCAGAAGGAATTTGAAAATCTCTCGATCTGGACGTTTCAAAGAAAAAAGGAAGGTACGAGTGCCATTACCTGAAAGCACAAATTTCTATGAAGACAAGAATGCTACATTAAATGACGAGTTGCACTGAAATTTTTCCATTTTTGAAAGTGAACTAAATTTTGAATTTCAAAGGTCAAGATGTAAAGATATTAATTATATATATCTACAATGTATAAGTCAATTAAGCCTGAAATAATGCAATATTTATTTCCAATAATATAAAAAAGAAAAATCTGGCTTAAGTCTACAATATTTTCCACCTTACTTTCCTGGAGGCATAAGGTTATTGTAGCTACCTTGCTAGTGCTACTTTTTGCAGCAAAATCTGATATAAATGTTCTGATTCAGAACAAAATATGCTAAAAGCAGATCAGTTTTTAAAAGTTTGCAATTACAAGAAATAAGAATTGCAAGTACTTATTTGATCAATTGATTTCCAAGTGGAGCTTTTTACAGTTTTTTAATTACTATATATAAAATGAAAGTATCTAAATAATGAAGTAAAATATTTCTGAAAAATATGTTGTGTCCTATTTGTATTTCTTAATGCTCTCTTTTGTGCAAACACTAGAATAAAGTAGTTTCACTAGTGTATTAAACTTTCCTACTGATATGAAAGTTAATCATTTGCCAGGAGTTATAACAATCTTGAAACGTTACACACCCAAGACAGTAAAGCTTGTGAGTTTCGATTCCAGCCTTTAAAAGCCAGTTTGTTTTCTGGCAGACCTCCAGAGTATTTGTATGGGTTTCGCTTGCATCACTCTATAGATAATTTTTCAACAGCTCCTCAGTTCATGTAACTATTTGTGCAATGTAGTTAAATAATACTATTTTAGCTGCCAACTGCTACTGTCTTGGTAATATAAACCTAGGTAAAACTTGAAAAATAATTATATTTTAGTATAGTTTAAGTGTTTGACAATGGCATATTCCTATAAAAACTGAAGGAACAAAGTTACTGAACCAGCATGTGTTCACTATGTTGCAGCGCCTATTTTCATACATTACACTTACTTGTAACCATATAAATTTGTTAAAAAACTCTTTGACACAAAATTACCGGGCATGAGTTTACATATACAGTATAATTAACATTTTTGTGATAAATATATGGCTCTGACAACAGGTGTTTTAGCCTCAAAATGGTGGGTGATTTCAGAACCTTATTTGCAATACTTATGCAGAGCTACGTTCAGGGCAGTTTTATGGGTGATGTATATCACCAGCAAGAATCCTTTTTATTTAAGAATTTATGTTTTATACTTTTCTTTGATTTTTAATAATTTGTTTGCAAAATATAAATGTAAAACAATATTAGCTGAATTTTAAACATTTTAAGATACAATTAACATTTCCAGGTGTATAACATCCATCCATCCATTCATGAACATAGGAGTTTATGAAAATGTATACCGAGATGAACTTAAATGTATAGTAGGTTTGGTGCTAGAACAGTCTTCAGCCTCCTGCAACTCTAAACTTTAGTGGGTGTATAAGACACATCACACAAAAATATTAGTGATTAAAAGAGTTGGAAGCTATGGTAAGTAAATAAATAAAACATGTCATTGGCTCAATATCAAACTTGCCATGCAATGCAAATTTCTCCTTATGTTTCTCACATCCACTGTTATAAAAATAATTAGCAGAATAACTAATAGGAAAAAAAATGTTTTCTTTTTTCTGGTATCATAACTGCTTTCTTTTCAGTAACATTATTTTATACCATTATTTACAAAAAGTACCCAGTACCAAAACTGCCACTTAGTTTGGCTTCACTTTAAATTGCCTGAAAACAAATGAAGATAATTCCTGCTATAATTGCATGTATTAAACTGGGTGTATGCACTATTCATCTACAATATTCATTGTTCAATTAGTACAGATGAAATTGTTCACTATGACAGAATAATGAAAATTTGCATTGATGTAAATGTCATTTAAGACCAGATCTTTATTCTAAACTCTTTGAAACATCACCTTTTCTGCCTAAAACCATATTCTTTTGTAGGTTTGTTTTTAGATTTGCTTTGTCCTTCCTGGCTATCTTGCCTAACCGGAGTAAATCTGTTTAGCTGAAACGTTTTCAAGTTTGCTTGTCATAAAGTATGTCTCTAATTGTGTTGGCCCAAGTTTAATATACTGTATAAGCAAAGTATGCTTTTTTTCTAGTTAAAAAGATGAATTAGTGCATTTATTCTTCAAGAAGAGAAGCAAGTCTATCTGAAACATAATTAACCAAATGCTAAAAAAAATCTTCATTGTATAGAATTCTGCAGTATAACAAAGTACAGTAAATCAGAGATACATAACAAGTACAGATTAATTTAAATGAATTCACAATACTCTCAATTAAATAATTTCTTCAGATTTAGTTTTTATTATTTACTAACCTCATATTGATTTTTATACCAGACTGAAAAGTGGGAAATGTAAACCTTTGCTGCTAAACAAGTTCAATATCACAATATTGGGTTACAATGTGATAATATTAAGATTTTCCTTTTGTTTTGATATTTGCTGCATTTTCTTCAGTCCGGGAACATGTTGAATGTTACATTTCTAGTGTTACCCGAGTATCTAATTTTAATGTGACAGTTCTTGCAAACTGCATGTTTCATATCAAGCTCTGTCTTTCCTTTAACACTGTGAAAACCAAAATTAACCTGAATATTTGACTTAAACAAAGAAAAAACATTTTGTACAGCAATGCCTGCTGTAGTGCAGATGCCATTATGCATTGTACATCAATATTAAAAGATTTTCACAAGCTATTTCTTTTTTACATTAGGTAAAAAAAGTAGCTCAGTGTGTGTTTGTGATGTATATTTTAGAAACAATAACTTTCGCCATAATGAAATTTGTGTTGACATCTTAAAATACAAATAAAAAAATCTTGATATTTATCTGCGAATTGATGAATATAACAAAAATATAATACTACAATGTATTCATTTTTCCACCCTCATCTACCAATTATATCACTCTGTGGTATAACTTAATGTATTAAATACTGCAAAGTACTAGTTGTTAACACTCACATTTATTACTAATTACACGAGTAAAACGAAGGTAAGTACATACAACAAACATAGGATTACCTGTTTCTGTGTGGAAGATAGTTAGATGCTGGCCTTGAGGTGATTTCAGCTATCACGATACTGTTTTATTTGTCTTTAACAGTGGAGCAGTCTTAGAATTAGAGGACATTAAACTGATTCTATGGTAGAAATTGGGGCTTTAAATATTTTATTTTTAAAAGATTTCTTGAGAAGGTAAGTGAGGAAGAACTTAACACCAAAAGAGATAATATCATTAGTGCTGTGATTCAGTATTGCATATGTACAGAACACTGAAAATTCACAAAGTTTATGTGATGTGAAAGTTCACACTAGTTGAAGTACTAAATTTACCAAAATTTCCATGGTGAGAATAAAAATTAGATATCTAAAAGCATGTATTATGAGTTTCATATCTAGCTTACTTTTTCAGTCTTGAAATTGACCATCTGTGGTTCATATAGATGGACAATTAATGCATAAATAATATATTATGAAATTAAGCAATGTGTTTAATGGAGGACAGTACATTTTTTAACATAGCTTTTGTATTTAAACTTTGTTAATATGGTTTTGAAAAGAACATGAATGCCACCAGTACTTTCATAAAGCAGAACTACGAAATATGGCCTAAAATATATGTAATTTTAATTTTGGCCGGTAAAGATACATATTACAATGTACATGATTCTTCATTATTTGGACAACATGCTTTTAAAGGAATGCAATACTTGTATAGTACGTTTTAATTGCCTGGAGTTAATTATTTGATTATTATTCACTGTTAGTTAGCTACAGTATTTTTACTTTAGTATTTCTGAAATTCTACAATGAACTGAATAAGTGAAAGTAAACAATAAACTTATGGGCATGAATTACACAAGTAGACATGTAATACTTCAAATAACATTTCTACAAATTTGTAATAGATACTTCTTCCCAAATAATTTTAAGCTAAATTGTTTAGCAATAAATTATATGTTTTATGTCTGTAACCAAGAGTATGTACCTGACAAACTGGCAGACTGCTTAGGGTGACTTCTCTTCAAAGTGTGCAAATTGAAATGAGACAATATAAATTATAAAATATGTTTCTGGATGGTTTATAAAAATTCAGCCATTTTTGGTGGTACACTTTTAAAAAACTAGTGTTTGTCATGTTCACAATGATTTTTTGTATGATTTCTTAAATATGATGAAATGGCTTTTTGTAAACATAGTAATAATAATACTATGTTTTTGAGAGGTATTTCAATAGCCAGTTCAACAAAAATCATCATTAGGCAAACATACATAGTTACTTATTGTTCAAAATCATAGAGTATATTACATCATTCGAGTTTAAAACATTGCTTTACACAGTAACTTATGTCCCACTCTTACTGTTACAGTTTTATGATCCATATACAGTATAATGTCCATACTAATTAGTAAGCTTTTCCTAGTATAAACTAAAATACATTAATAGATAGATAGATAGATACTTTATTAATCCCAAGGGGAAATTCACATTATCCAGCAGCAGCATACTGATACTAAAAACAATATTAAAGAATAATAAAAATGCAGGTAAAACAGACAATAACTTTGAATAATGTTAGCGTTTACCCCCCCGGGTGGAATTGAAGAGTCGCATAGTGTGGGGTCTCCTCAGTCTGTCAGTGGAGCAGGACAGTGACAACAGTCTGCCGCTGAAGCTGCTCCTCTGTCTGGAGATGACACTGTTCAGTTGATGCAGTGTATTCATCATGATTGACAGAAGTTTGCTCAGCGCCCGTCGCTCTGCCACGGATGTTAAACTGTCCAGCTCCATTCCTACAATAGAAGGAATTTTTATGTGTAAATATATAATTATAGCAAAGTAAATGCATATACTGTATATATCTATAATTATTTAAAATCACATACAGCACATCATAGTGACATTTTAAATTATTAATTATACAATGAATTTAAAAAGTATTTAGACACCTTCACTTTTTCACATTTTGCACATTTTTCAGATAAAACTATTTAATTTCATTTTTACTCACATCAAACAACACTTAATACCCCAGAAATAAAAAGTAAAAACCAAATCTTAGAGATAATTTAGAGAAATTACACCTGCTGGTTTGTTATTCTGTTTTGTTATCATTTAATATTAATCAATAGTTAATGTTAATCACATAAATAAATTATTTGTTATCTGTGATGGACTGCTGATCCCTTCAAGGCTGGTTGCTTCTATGTGCCTGATGCAATTGCCCCACAGCCTTCATCTGGATTAAGAGGGTTTGATCGTGAAAGGATAAATATAAAGAAATCAGTTAGTTAATATCTTTTAAAATATAAATAACCTTTGAAAATGCAGACACAGTATTAGGAAAACTTAATGCAAACATTGGATGAGGTTATGATTTTTTTTTGTTGAAAAACTTAAATTTGAGAGTGATATTAGTCTGTTTTAAGTTAAGATATTTTTTTAACTGACATACTAGTTCTTTTTCAAGATCAACACAGATGACTGAGCCAGGATCAACCCAAATATATATATAAGATCAAGTACGATGGTCCTACTAAGCATGAACAGAAGTAGTTCCTGTATTAAGGAGTTCCTTCTTGTCTGTCTTGAGTGACATTCATTCATCTTAAGCCATATGCTTTATATAAACTTTTAAAGAGACCCTTGTATATTACATAATCGTCAAAACTCCCCATTTTATGTCATTTTCATGTACAGAATATTAAGGCTATAATTTTATGTAGCAGTTAAGAGTTTTGTTACCATAGGAAGTGTAATGAAGTAAAGCTAAAAGGAAAAAAACAGCAGAACAGAAAATTACTCTCACAGTTTTTGACTACCATATTTTGTACTGAGTACAGATTGTAAAGGCCTTGGTGATCTGTAATACAGCAGCTGATCTGCTGAATACTCTTTTATGTCTTTTGAATATCTGTCTTGATTAAAATGTATTCTATGACAAACTTGGAACATGAACAGTTTTTCCACCATATTTACTCTGTATTCTCCCAGCTACTTCACCAAAAAATATAACTAAACTTAACATGAATCGGCTATATGGCCAGTCAAATTAACATTTAGAGATATCTCAACATGAATTCCTTAAAATGCTGTTTACTTTTTTAAATATTTGCAACTCATTTTAAGATATCCCAAACAATGTTCTTTTACATTTTTGTATATAAGGCATTGCATTTTTATTGTATTTGAACTACAATTGTTACTTTTTTCTGCATTGGATACATCAGACAGAGATAAGTCAAACTATTTTCTAAAAGTCATTTTTCCTAATTAGGAACATAAGAGGTATAATGTTAACTACTTTAGTCGGTTACTATGACAAATTCTCTTCCAATTTTCATTCACATTTTACTAGTCATTTCACAAACTTCCTTAGTAACAGATTATTTGGTGTTATCCTCTAGAGGGCAGTAAATCATTAATTTGTTTAGAGGTAATAAAAATCATTTTTAGTTTCCAATTGGAAATAAAAATTAAAAATGATCCCTGTTTTGAACTTAATCCAACTGATCAATCTTTTGCATTAATTAAAACAATTACATGTGCAGTCAATCTTGGTGTTTCTATTTTCACTTTCTACACTAATGTATGATCTTTAAACCACACATTTTTTCCTTACAACTATTATATTAGGTTTTAAGTAAAATACAAGAATATGTATTGGTGAAAAAATAAAAAACAGTTTTTCACATTGTGCAGCTGGTAGTCATAATCCTCCTCGCTTTTTCAGTTCCAGATAGCAGGTCAAAATACATTTTTAATATATATTGCACTTCATACCAATAGAGAGATGTTAATTTATTACACTAGCCGGATTGTCATGTAAACCTAAATTTAATCATTAGAATATGTAGGCCCCCAGTGATGACACCTTGAGACTCTATGCTCCTTTAAGAAAACTATCATGCACTTGTGCCTCACCATACTTGAAGCTATAAAATAAGTATTTATGATGGAACTCGATTAAAAGAACACCCTGCTATGTAGGGTTCTAACACCAGCTTTGCAGCTTCATTGCCTCCTTCTAAACTAGTTTCCCTGTATCTTTCCAAACTACTGTTTAATTTCTTGGATAAACTAAATACACCTCAAATCCAAAAAAACTCAACAAAGTACTTTATAGAAAGCATTTGATAAGGTCCCTTATGAGAGTCTCAACTAAAACAGGTGCAGGTTCAGTGTGTAGTGTGTAGATGTGTAGGTGTAGAATTGGCTAAAACAAAGGAATCAGAGGGTTATGGTGAGAGGAACCTTATCAGAATTGGGTGAAGTTAAGAGTGGTGTCCCTCAGGGTCAGTGCTGGGGCAGATACTATTCTTAATATACAGTGCATCCGGAAAGTATTCACAGCGCATCACTTTTTCCACATTTTCTTATGTTACAGCCTTATTCCAAAATGGATTAAATTCATTTTTTTCCTCAGAATTCTACACACAACACCCCATAAAGACAACATGAAAAAAGTTTACTTGAGGTTTTTGCAAATTTATTAAAAATAAAAAAACTGAGAAATCACATGTACATAAGTATTCACAGCCTTTGCTCAATACTTTGATGATGCACCTCTCAAGCTCCATCAGGTTGGATGGGAAGCGTCGGTACACAGCCATTTTAAGATCTCTCCAGAGATGTTCAATCAGATTCAAGTCTGGGCTCTGGCTTGGCCACTGAAGGACATTCACAGAGTTGTCCTGAAGCCACTCCTTTGATATCTTGGCTGTGTGCTTAGGGTCGTTGTCCTGCTGAAAGATGAACCGTCGCCCCAATCTGAGGTCAAGAGCGCTCTGGAGCAGGTTTTCTTCCAGGATGTCTCTGTGCATTGCTGCAGTCATCTTTCCCGTTATCCTGACTAGTCTCCCAGGTCCTGCTGCTGAAAAACATCCCCACCGCATGATGCTGCCACCACCATGCTAGACTGTAGGGATGGTATTGGCCTGGTGATTAGCAGTGCCTGGTTTCCTCCAAACGTGACGCCTGGCATTCATACCAAAGAATTCAATCTTTGTCTCATCAGACCAGAGAATTTTGTTTCTCATGGTCTGAGAGTCCTTCAGGTGCCTTTTGGCAAACTCCAGGCGGGCTGCCATGTACCTTTTACTAAGGAGTGGCTTCCGTCTGGCCACTCTACCATACAGGCCTGATTGGTGGATTGCTGCAGAGATGGTTGTCCTTCTGGAAAAGTGATGCGCTGTGAATACTTTCCGGAGGCACTGTATATAAACGATGTATACTTACTAAATGAGTCTCTTTTAAAACACTTGTGACTGTGACCTTTGACATTCCAGATCACAAAGTTCACTGTTTGGTCAGAGAGACACTGCTTTTGAACTTTTGATGTCATCTTGTAAAGGTTGTACATTATTTCATACAATAGCTTCAACCTAGGTATCATATTATTGCTAGGTATTGTTATGTTTTGGTAAAAAAGAATAAATATGAAGTAACTTGCTCTCTTTATCTCCCACCCCTGCCCTCCCAATTTGCCTTCCCTCCCAATATGCCCCCCCAAGTGAGGCTAGACCAAACTACACAGTCCAGTCCTCTGAAATGCCTAGTGTGACAGATAGAGGGTGCAAACGTCCTCTTGAACCCTCAGACTATATGCCAGACGCAGGCAAAAGTCCAATTTTTGACTTTATTATTCATAAACAGTGCATGGGAACAGATTTCCCATAGTCCTTTTATATTCCCTGACCCGGAAGTGTTTCCAATCCTTCAGTTCATGTGACTTCCTATCACTTCCGGGTCAGATAAAAAGTTCTCTTCTTCATCCCAGAAGTACGTAATTTCCCCTGTCGCTTTGCCTAAGACGTACTTCCGGGTTATAGGTCACATACAACTCTCTGGGCCTCCCGGAAGCATCCTCTGTTGGCCCCTGTGGTATCCAGCAGGGCTGTAAAGGAAAACTCCATTGTCCATGATTCCCTGCTGGTATTCGGGGCACCCCTCATGCTTCAGGGAGAGCTCCACCTGGCGGCCTGGGGGTATTGGCAAGCTGGCCATAGTCCACACTAGATACAGAGCACATCCTAAACAAAAAAAAAATCAGCAGCGGTGAAGAAAAGATTAAAATTAAGATATCTTATGATGGTACAATCCAAACATAATAAACCGAGGGTATGATGTTAAACCGTTCCCTTAGGAAATAAAAAATGATTTAAAAAATAATTAGTGCATATGCATATACACTCACCTAAAGGATTATTAGGAATACCTGTTCAGTTTCTCATTAATGCAATTATCTAATCAACCAATCACATAGCAGTTGCTTCAATGCATTTAGGGGTGTGGTCCTGGTCAAGACAATCTCCTGAACTCCAAACTGAATGTCAGAATGGGAAAGAAAGGTGATTTAAGCAATTTTAAAAAGTATTTCACAATCTGCTCAGTTACTGGGATTTTCACGCACAACCGTTTCTAGGGTTTACAAAGAATGGTGTGAAAAGGGAAAAACATCCAGTATGTGGCAGTCCTGTGGGCGAAAATGCCTTGTTGATGCTAGAGGTCAGAGGAGAATGGGCCGACTGATTCAAGCTGATAGAAGAGCAACTTTGACTGAAATAACTACTCGTTACAACCGAGGTATGCAGCAAAGCATTTGTGAAGCCACAACACGCACAACCTTGAGGCGGATGGGCTACAACAGCAGAAGACCCCACCGGGTACCACTCATCTCCACTACAAATAGGAAAAAGAGGCTACAATTTGCACGAGCTCACCAAAATTGGACAGTTGAAGACTGGAAAAATGTTGCCTGGTCTGATGAGTCTCGATTTCTGTTGAGACATTCAAATGGTAGAGTCAGAATTTGGCGTAAACAGAATGAGAACATGGATCCATCATGCCTTGTTACCACTGTGCAGGCTGGTGGTGGTGGTGTAATGGTGTGGGGGATGTTTTCTTGGCACACTTTAGGCCCCTTAGTGCCAATTGGGCTTTGTTTAAATGCCACGGGCTACCTGAGCATTGTTTCTGACCATGTCCATCCCTTCATGGCCACCATGTACCCATCCTCTGATGGCTACTTCCAGCAGGATAATGCATCATGTCACAAAGCTCGAATCATTTCAAATTGGATTCTTAAACATGACAATGAGTTCACTGTACTAAAATGGCCCCCACAGTCACCAGATCTCAACCCAATAGAGCATCTTTGGGATGTGGTGGAACGGGAGCTTCGTGCCCTGGATGTGCATCCCACAAATCTCCATCAACTGCAAGATGCTATCCTATCAATATGGGCCAACATTTCTAACGAATGCTTTCAGCACCTTGTTGAATCAATGCCACGTAGAATTAAGGCAGTTCTGAAGGCGAAAGGGGGTCAAACACCGTATTAGTATGGTGTTCCTAATAAGCCTTTAGGTGAGTGTATGCATATATTTAATAGAATCTTCTTCTTCTTCTTTCAGCTGCTCCCATTAGGGGTCGCCACAGCAGATCATCTTCTTCAATATCTTTCTGCCCTCTGCATCTTATTCTGTTACACCCATCACCTGCATGTCCTCTCTCACCACATCCATAAACCTTCGCTTAGGCCTTCCTCTTTTCCTCTACCCTTGCAGCTCTATCCTTAGCATCCTTCTCCCAATATACCCAACATCTCTCCTCTGCACATGTCCAAACCAATGCAATTTCGTCTTTCTGACTTTGTCTCCCAACCGTCCAACTTGAACTGACCCTCTAATGTACTCATTTCTAATCCTATCCATCCTCGTCACACCCAATGCAAATCTTAGCATCTTTAACTCTGCCACCTCCAGCTCTGTCTCCTGCTTTCTGGTCAGTGCCACCGTCTCCAACCCATATAACATAGCTGGTCTCACTACCATCCTGTAGACCTTCCCTTTCACTCTTGCTGATACCCGTCTGTCGCAAATTATTCCTGACACTTTTCCACCCATTCCACCCTGCCTGCACTCTCTTTTTCACCTCTCTTCCACAATTCCCATTCCTCTGTACTGTTGATCCCAAGTATTTAAACTCATCCACCTTCGCCAACTCTACTCCCTGCATCCTCAACATTCCACTGACCTTCCTCTCATTTACACACATATATTCTGTCTTGTTCCTACTGACCTTCATTCCTCTCCTCTCTAGAGCATATCTCCACCTCTCCAGGGTCTCCTCAACCTACTCCCTATTATCGCTACAGATCACAATGTCATCAGAAAACATCATAGTTCACAGGGACTCCTGTCTAATCTCGTCTGTCAACCTGTCCATCACCATTGCAAATAAGAAAGGGCTCAGAGCTGATCCCTGATGTAATCCCACCTCCAACTTGAATGCATCTGTCACTCCTACCGCAAACCTCTCCACTGTCACACTTCCCTCGTACATATCCTGTACAACTCTTACGTACTTGTTTGCCACTCCTGACTTCCTCACTTTCCAAGATTCCATTAAACAATCTGGTTAAAAACGCCACTGCCATCTCTTCTAAACACCTCCATCTGGACCAAAGGCCTTTTCATTTTTCATCCTCTTCATAGCTGTCCTTAATTCCTCCTTCCTAATCCGTTGCACTTCCTGATTCACTGTCTCCACATCATCCAACCTCTTCTCTCTCTCGTTCTCTTCATTCATCAGCCTCTCAAAGTATTCTTTCCATCTGCTCAACACACTCTCCTCGCTTGTGAGTACATTTCCATCCTTATCCTTTATCACCCTAACCTGCTTTTCCTCCTTCCTCTTTCCAGATGTCATGCCAAGCACCCTTATTGCTGTCACCCTTACTACTGCTGTAGTTTCCCAGCTGTCTGGTAACTCTTCACTGCCACCCAGTGCCTGTCTCACCTTCTCCCTAAACTCAACCTTGCAGTCTTCCTTTTTCAACTTCCACCATTTGATCCTTGGCTCTGCCTTCACTCTCTTTCTCTTCTTGATCTCCAACGTCATCCTACAGACCACCATCCTATGCTGCTTAACTACACTTTCCCCTGCCACCACTTTGCAGTCTTCAATCTCCTTCAGATCGACTCTTCTGCATAGGATGTAATCTACCTGTGCGCATCTTCCTCCACTTGTACGTAACCCTATGTTCCTCCATCTTCTTAAAATACGTATTCACCACAGCCATGTCCATCCTTTTGGCAAAATCCACTATCCTCTGACCTTCTTCATTCCTCTCCTTTGTATTGTTGTCCGCATATTGATTTGGCAAAATTTTACACCGGATGCCCTTCCTAATGTAACCCTCCCCATTTATCCGGGCTTGGGACCGGCACAAAGAAACACACTGGTTTGTGCATCCCCTGTGGCTGGTTTATATATTTAATAGAATAAATTTCAATATAGTAACTGAATAAAAGTGCCCAAAAACGAAATAGAATGTATAATCACAACAAATGTTGCATTACAGATAGACTAAGTTGCCAAAAGAATCTTCTTTGCATATGACTCGTGTTCATATTTTGGATGATGTCAGTATCAGAGTTGTTAGCCCTTTTTCTGCTTCTTCAGGAGAACTAAAGATGAAGAATTGTTTAATCACTTTCAATTTAGCTAAAAACAAGAGGCTATATCTGATTTCAGTTTTAAGTAAGTGCTGTTTAATGCTGTAGAATGCAGCTTCTTTAGCGGCTGCTGAAGGAAAGAAATCTAGGAAAATATGAATGTGGTTATTTTCAAATACGATCTTCACT
Source organism: Polypterus senegalus (assembly GCF_016835505.1). Taxonomy (NCBI): domain Eukaryota; kingdom Metazoa; phylum Chordata; class Cladistia; order Polypteriformes; family Polypteridae; genus Polypterus; species Polypterus senegalus. Next base: position 47,130,849 of record NC_053168.1, on the reverse strand, counting down.
TTCTGTCTGAGATTCAACATCAAGTTTTCTTTAACCCATAGTTTGTAGAATCAAACAATCAGGCTTCACAGTTTTGAGGCATTCAAGCCACATATGTGATAGGCTGCTGAGATCTCAGTATCTGATTTAAAGTCATCTCCAGATATTTTAAAAAATAATTCAGCTATGAATTTCACTGTGTTTAGACTTTCACGTTTTTCAGGAGTCCTTTGATTCTGATGTTGTTTATTCTGCATCTATCTTCCAACACAGCTAATTTATCACTGAGCACTTTGCATTCAGATTCTACCGCAGTTGCTTGTGGTGGATGCCAATTGTTTAACCTCTTCAATACAAGTCATAAACATTTGCTTAACTTCTTTTAAGTGATCACCGAGTGCTCTTATTTTATTCTCAATTTTGCTGGATATACTTGTGATTAAATCCTCCCAGAATGACTAAATACAGGGTACAGTATCTCAAATAGATAATACAAAAAGCAAAAATACACCGCTGCCAGTGGAACAACATCTTAGATGTCCATCTCTGTCAACAGACGAGATGAACTCCAAGTAAGAACAAGTTTCATTTGGAAAAAGATATGGAATGGCAAGCTATACAAAGAAAACTAAAGGTGTGGGAATTTTAATACATATAACAATCTCATTTACAGTAACAGACATAGTATATGATCCCATAGGGAGATATGTCATGGTGATATGTAATTAAGCAAATTCTAAAGTAATTTTGATAAATATCTACGCACCTAATGTGAACGATAGAGATTTTATCCAAAATGTATTCACATTTGTTCTTAATATGAACACTCATAAAATTTTAAAGACCAGATACTTCAATTGTGTTTTAAATCCAGTCCTGGATTGCTCTTTAGCTACAGTGGCGATAACATCTAATACTGCAAAAATACTCAAATAGTTTGTAATAGATAATAACATATCAGACCCATGGAGATTTTTAAATCCAAACTCAAGAGCATATTTCGTCTTCTCATCATTATATCATAGTTATTCAAGAAATGATTAGTTCTTTATATATAATAATTTATTGCCCACTATATAGTCCTGCAAGTACAACACTATTGTTATCTCCAACCAAGCCCCTCTAAACATGGAGCTTAGATCACTATGCCCTATACACTTATCTTGTAGCTGGTGTCTTAATCCTTTGTCATTAGTTAATGAGAACTGTACAGAATGAATCTCCAAGCAAACTGATTATTTTTAGATGCATCCTCAGAGGTCTCTGCAGAAGTACTCTGGGAAACTCTTAAGGCTTTTATAAGAGGACAGATTATTTCATATCTTTCTCACAAAAATAAATTGGAAACCAAGAAGACATCAGAGTTAATCTGTGAAATTACCAGAACAGATTAATGATATGCCAAGTATTCAAATTAGGCATTTTATAATAAAAGATAGGTTTTGCTATCAGAATTTAATCTCTTGACAAAAAAGAAACAGAACACCTCATCTTTAAATTGTGACTTTATTGCTATGACCATGGAGAGGAGGCTGATAAGATCTTAATTCAACAAATCCACAAGCAGGATGTTCGCAACACAATAACAGAATTTACCAAAACAGATGGAGATAAAATCATTGAACATAAAAATATAACTCACACATTTAGAGAGTACTATAAGTCCTTATATTCTAGTCAGTCACTGGTAAGGCCTCATGTGGAGTACCGTGTACAGTTTTGGTCTCCAGCTTACAAAAAAAGACATACAGTACTTGCACTAGAAAAAGTCCAGAGAAGAGGCCAGGACTGCAGGGAATGAGTTATGAGGAAAGATTAAAACATCTGAGCCTTTTCAGTTTAACCAAAAGTAGAAAAAGAGGTAACATGATTGAAGTGCTTAAAACTATAAAGGGAATTAGTACAATGGATCAAGATTTAAAATGAGTTCAACAAGAATACAGGCACAATTGGAAACTTGTTAAGAATAAATTTCACACAAACATTATCAAGTTTTTCTTCACACAGAGAACCAAAGATACATGCTGTAAGCTACCAAGTAGTGTGGTAGACAGAAGGACTTTAGGGACCTTCAGAACAGGACTTGATATAATTTTGGGGAATTAAGCAGATAGGACAGGCAAACTTTGTTGGGCTGAATGGTCTGTTCTCGTCTAAATGTTTCTAATATACTAATGTTCAGTTTATTTGTAAGAAATACAGCACAAAATGCAGGGCATCATTAAAAAACATTATTTTGAATCAGGTTCTGCCTCGGGCATCATTCATAATAAGCTAGAAGGCAGTACTCCTATTGATTTTGGTAGCAATGTAAACAACAAGGTTAATAATGTTAAATGATTTAAACAGAAATTGTGAAATACTATTGTGTCATGGAACTCAAGCTGTTTGTAACCTCCAAAAGAACTGCCATTACAGTTTAGTGTAATTAGAGGAAAAACAAGTACACGTAGACTACAGTAGACAGACAGTTCCTAATAGTTGACAAATAAATTCTATAGCTAAAGATAACTCTGCAGTCTGAGCTAAAATACAATCATACTTCTCCAGAATTATAAATGACAATGCAAAAAATGATATTTTCAACAATTGATAATTTAAACAATCCAACTTCATATCCAGTGTGGATCAGACAAGTGTAGATGGCCAAGTATGAAGTTTTGCAAAGTTTTTTGAACAGTATGGACCTCAGGAACAGTAGCAGATCTTCCTATTGTTATATATCAGACCTTTTAGACCTTTTGAGATTTCTGCATAAACAACATGTATGCACTCTTTGCACTTCTACATCTTAAATATAATCTTCCAGCAACACACTGTTTTCTCTCAGTGTAAGCTAGAAAAGTTAGTTACCAAGATAGCTTTTCTAGTTCTCCATCAATATACAATCCCTGAAGCAATACTGGCTACTTTTGATTAATATACTAGGGTGTTGTACCATGTTAACCATTATGAATGTAGAGAAAAGCCAAGCAAAATGACACCTTTTATTGGCTAACTAAAAAGATTACAATATGCAAGCTTTCGAGGCAACTCAGGCCCCTTCTTCAGGCAAGAGTAAACAAGTAAAAAAGATGTGTTTGATTAATATAAAAATTAAATATAATTTTAAAATCTAATATAAAAATTTCAACATTTTACCAACAAATGCCTGGGACTCTCACTTCATCCCTATGTGATCTTAGGAAATCATGAGATAATAATTTATCAAACAGCATTTCATATAGGTAATAAAATCCTTTTATCCACAAAATATATTTTTCTTTTTCTATTTGTATAAAACATGACATAATTCAGCTAAAAATTGTACATCACCTAAGTAGTTAATTTAAAACTGTCTTAATGTATCAGGGAAAAGGCTCAAATTGTAAATAATTTCATAATGCCCTCAACTCTGGCCACATGTTTGCAATGCTCTACATTTAGATTGTTTTGAGTTCCAGTACAGTATTTACATATAATTCAGATAGCTGCTGAGCTAAAGACTGCTTCAATCACCATTAGAAACATGGAACAACACAAGATGGGATAACGTTGTGCAATGAACAATCTATTTTTATATGCTACACTACATTGCAGATATGAATACTCGTTTTACTTAACTAGAAATATCCTAAACAACCTTCTATATCTTAATGAGAAAGTGATTTATTATATCTTAAATTCATAGTTCATCCTTAAGTTTTCATTAACAGAATTCTAAAATAACACAGCTAAACATTTTCTACTGCCTTAATATACAATATATGATGAACTAAATAAGATTAGTCTCTCTTGTAGGTGTTTGAATCAGAGAAGGTGTTTGATGACATTGTTTGGAATACAAAGTTTGTATTACTGTATTAATTGCATCTTTGGCCAAACATTGCTTTATTGTTTTTTGTTTTATATATATATATATATATATATATATATATATTGTCAGGGATGCCAGGGGCGACGACCTGGCCGGGACGCCTTGAGGGATCAGAAGAGGGCGTGCACCCACCTTGGATCACGTGGGGGCCACCACGCTGGTTGCTTTGGGGGCCACGGGTTGAGGGCTTAGAAGCCCAACCCTGTAGGGGCCCATGGTCACCGCCAGCGGGCACCCCAATGCCTTGGGAACCCTGGACCTTAGCACTCCTGCCACACCAGGAAGTGCTGGGGGGAAGAGAAGCAGGGACACCCGGAGTGCTTCTGGGAGTACAGCCAGCACTTCCACCACATGGGGGCGTGTTGGCGGGTGATTGCCGGGGAGCACCTGGAGCATATCCGGGTAAAGATAAAAGGGGCCGCCTCCCTTCATTCGGGGCTGGAGTCGGGTGGAAGTAGGACAAAGCAGGAGAAGCAAGAGTGGAGGAGGCCCAAAGAAAGGCATAGAGTATGGCCAGGACTTTGGGGGTTTGTTTGTGCACTATAATTCTGTACATAATAGACTTGTAAAGAAACGTGTGGTGGTGGAAAACAACATGTCTACCTGTCTGTGCCCGGGTTCTGTTCACAATATATATACAGTGTGGTGTGAAAAACTATTTGCCCCCTTCCTGATTTCTTATTCTTTTGCATGTTATTCACACAAAATGTTTCTGATCATCAAACACATTTAACCATTAGTCAAATATAACACAAGTAAACACAAAATGCAGTTTTTAAATGATGGTTTTATTGTTTAGAGAGAAAAAAAATCCAAACCTACATGGCCCTGTGTGAAAATGTAATTGCCCCCTTGTTAAAAAATAACCTAACTGTGGTGTATCACACCTGAGTTCAATTTCCGTAGCCACCCTCAGGCCTGATTACTGCCACACCTGTTTCAATCAAGAAATCACTTAAATAGGAGCTGCCTGACACAGAGAAGTAGACCAAAAGCACCTCAAAAGCTAGACAACATGCCAAGATCCAAAGAAATTCAGGAACAAATGAGAACAGAAGTAATTGAGATCTATCAGTCTGGTAAAGGTTATAAAGCCATTTCTAAAGCTTTGGGACTCCAGCGAACCACAGTGAGAGCTATTATCCACAAATGGCAAAAACATGGAACAGTGGTGAACCTTCCCAGGAGTGGCCGGCCGACCAAAATTACCCCAAGAGCGCAGAGGCGACTCATCCGAGAGGTCACAAAAGACCCCAGGACAACGTCTAAAGAACTGCAGGCCTCACTTGCCTCAATTAACATCAGTGTTCACGACTCCACCATAAGAAAGAGACTGGGCAAAAACGGCCTGCATGGCAGATTTCCAAGACGCAAACCACTGTTAAGCAAAAGAACATTAGGGCTCGTCTCAATTTTGCTAAGAAACATCTCAATGATTGCCAAGACTTTTGGGAAAATACCTTGTGGACTGATGAGACTTTTTGGAAGGCAAATGTCCCGTTACATCTGGCGTAAAAGAAACACAGCATTTCAGAAAAAGAACATCATACCAACAGTAAAATATGGTGGTGGTAGTGTGATGGTCTGGGGTTGTTTTGCTGCTTCAGGACCTGGAAGGCTTGCTGTGATAGATGGAACCATGAATTCTACTGTCTACCAAAAAATCCTGAAGGAGAATGTCCAGCCATCTGTTCGTCAACTCAAGCTGAAGCGATCTTGGGTGCTGCAACAGGACAATGACCCAAAACACACCAGCAAATCCACCTCTGAATGGCTGAAGAAAAACAAAATGAAGACTTTGGAGTGGCCTAGTCAAAGTCCTGACCTGAGTCCAATTGAGATGCTATGGCATGACCTTAAAAACGCGGTTCATGCTAGAAAACCCTCAAATAAAGCTGAATCACAACAATTGTGCAAAGATGAGTGGGCAAAAATTCCACCAGAGCGCTGTAAAAGACTCACTGCAAGTTATCGCAAACGCTTGATTGCAGTTATTGCTGCTAAGGGTGGCCCAACCAGTTATTAGGTTCAGGGGGCAATTACTTTTTCACACAGGGCCATGTAGGTTTGGATTTTTGTTTCTCCCTAAATAATAAAAACCCTCATTTAAAAACTGCATTTTGTGTTTATTTGTGTTATATTTGACTAATGGTTAAATGTGTTTGATGATCAGAAATATTTTGTGTGACAAACATGCAAAAGAATAAGAAATCAGGAAAGGGGCAAATAGTTTTTCACACCACTGTACACTGCAGTGGACTGGCACCCTGCCCAGGGTTTGTTTTCTGCCTTGCGCGCTGTGTTGGCTGGGATTGGCTCCAGCAGACCCCCGTGACCCTGTAGTTAGGATACAGCAGGTTGGATAATGGATGGATGGAGATATATATATATATGCATTGTATTATAAAAGTTTTCCAATAATTTTATTAAACATATTATCCACTTGAAGAAAAATACTTCTACAGGGACTCTGGAATCATCAAATCTTAATGATTTCATAGAAGATGAAACAGTAAAACCTTGATTATATGTAACTCGATTAACCACCAGGCCCCCCAAAAAAAAAATCATGCACACCAGCACCTACCTATTACTGTACTACATTGCAAACTATGTACGTTTGATCAACTCTACCTAGTGTTCTTCCCCTGCACCACGTGTCATGCCATATTTTGAAATCCCAGTGTTAGTTACGTACCTTCAGTTTTAATAGCGTTTCATAGCTTTCACTTTTGTTTTAATTAATCTACTATACATTGTAATGGCTGATAAACATATACGTGTGGTGTTGGAATTGTCACAAAAAAAAAATCTAATTATTAGACATATATGAAACAACAAAAGTGCTTCAAGTTTTGCTTCAATTTACGGCGTAGGAAAAACAACAGTAACTGATATAAAGCATGATACAGACAAAATTGAAAAACATGTCGATTAATGTTAATGTCCTATATTGTCATTTTCTTTTTAAATTCCATTATGTTTTGTTAACATATTGTGATGTGCAGGCAGCTTGTGATGCACTGTGCAGGGCAAGAAATGGTGGAATTAATGCTGTAAGTGATAGGACTGGCTGAAGGGCTTCTGCTCTGTAAGAGGAGGACACCCCTCTTAGGTGATGAGTGACATGAGAAGTTAGGAGAAAAAGTAAGGTGCGGTGGTAGAAATTTTGAGTAGGGAGACAGGAGACAATAAGCAGGAGTGTTTATGGTATAGATAAAATAAAGAACACAACTGGCAGGAGATAAATTTACTGGTAGGGAAAGCTTTTTCTGCGGTGGATTGGCGCCCTGCCCGGGATTGGTTCCTGCCTTGCGCCCTGTGTTGGCTGGGATTGGCTCCAGCAGACCCCCGTGACCCTGTGTTCGGATTCAACGGGTTGGAAAATGGATGGATGGATGGTAAGCTTTTTTTATTGTTTTGGAGGTATGCTCTGTAACCCAGATAAGATAGGGCACTGTTTGTCATGTAACAAAGATTCCAAGTAAAACGTAGAACACTCTAGTACCTCTGAGTTGTATTTGTTTATTAGGCTGGTCATTACAATATTATATGAAATGGTTCATTTTGTTAATACTATATTTTGTTAATACAGTTTTGGTATGTAAATAAACAGACTATTTTCTAAAGTAATCTACTGTATATCATTTTATATTATCAGCCTTGGTCCCGACCCAACAGATAATCAAGGTTTTACTGTATTTGGATAATGTAGTGCATAATGCCAAGGAAGGGCAGAGGAGCCATTTGCCCTACATCAACAAAAATTCGTAGCCTTGAAATGCTAAAGACCATGGACCCCAAAGGTACAGTATATTTAATCAAGAATTCATTATCCTGGAGTTTTTTGTTTTCCTCTCCTCCACTAACATCTGCTAATTAATACTGTTTATTGGATAAACTGTTGATGCTATCACTAAAAAAATATTCACAAGCATAAAAGGAAAAGGAATCAACAGTGCCCCCTGTAATATAGTATTTCTGATTTAGTTTTAATTTGCTATTCTTGGTTTTTTATATTATATTAATCTTTCCTTTTTTCTTTTTTCTTTTCATGCCTTCCTCTTTTTTAGGGATAGGTTTAATTTTTTATTATATTTTTGGCTAATAACACATTTTTTATTATTTCTTTTTATTCTTATGATGCTTAACAGGAGGCTATTGACCGCAATAGCCACACAACAGCAGAAATTTTAAAACATTTAAATCCTGGCACTGTTCTTTCCGGAATGGATTCCTCGGGTCTTGTCAAAGTAACCAGAGATTTATGTTGAAGCCAGTTTCTCAATCAGAAACCAGTTAGTATTTTTTTTTAATCATGTAATATCATTTAATGCAATGGCATGTTAACAACAACAACATTTATTTATATAGCACATTTTCATACAAACAGTAGCTCAAAGTGCTTTACATATTAAAGAATAGAAAAATGAAAGACACAATTATAAAACAAAATTAATCAACATTAATTAACATCAAATAAGAGTAAGGTTCAATGGCCAGGGGGGACAGAAAAAACAAAAAAAAACTCCAGACGGCTGGAGAAAAATAAAATCTGTAGGGATTCCAGACCATGAGACCGCCCAGTCCCCTCTGGGCATTCTACCTAACATCAATGAAACAGTCCTCTTTGGATTTAGGGTTCTCACGGAAGGGCTTGATGATGATGATGGTCACGTAGACTTCTGCCTTTTAATCCGTCCATCATTGTTGGAGCATCATGAAGCTTTGAGTAGGTGGTGGTGGCGCAGGCCACGACCACAAAGAAACCGGAAAAAAAAACAGAAAAGAGAGTAGGGGTCAGTAGCGATTTTAGAGCCACCATGAGTAGGTATTATGAGGATATTGAACATACAGAGTATCAGGATTAAGTTAAATTAAGTTAAATTGAAGTTATAAAAAGGCCATGTTAAAATAATATGTTTTCAGCAGTATTTTAAATTGCTCTACTGTATCAGCCTGGCGAATTCCTATTGGCAGGCTATTCCAGATTTTAGGTGCATAGCAGCAGAAGGCCGCCTCAACACTTCTTTTAAGTTTTGTTCTTGGAATTCTAAGGAGACACTCATTTGAGGATCTGAGGTTACGATTTGGAATATAAGGTGTCAGACATTCCAATATATAAGATGGGGCGAGATTATTTAAGTTAATACTCTTACACTCCTGTGTGACAAATAATTGATAATATTAACTTTTCTGAGAAATGTTAATCAGACCACAGATGATTAGTCTCTCAATTTTTCTCTTTCTCATTCCTTTTCAAAGTTTACATTTGGACATTTACCTTACAAGTACTAATTAAGGGTGCCATAAAGGTGTAATGGTTAGTGCTGCGTCATAGCTTCAGTATCCTTGGTTTGAATCCTATGCCTGGTTGTCATCTTTGTGGAGTCTACACATTCTCCCCTTCTCTTCTTTTCAGTTCAGTTTTCAGACTGCATGCCAGTGTGCAATGATTTAGACATATGTGTGCCGTGACTAGGGCTGTTTCCTGCGCACAGAGGGCTGCCATGAAAAGCATTTTGCCCAGCACTGCAAGAAGTTAGTATGAAAAAGTATGAATGTGCCTAGTTTATTCCAGATGTTAAATTCAAGACAAAAGCAAAAACAAAATAAATAAATAAATAAAACACACTAGACTTCTGATTGGCAAATGCAACAGCAGGCAGGAGAACATGTGTGAATTGCAGCATAAAAACCTTAATCTACATTACAATATGTAAAATTTCTAAGTGTTTAGTGGTACACACAAATTGTTTCAAGGACTGGCATGAAAAATAATTTTGAAAGTAAAGGTTTGGATAAGTATATAATTATTTGTACATAGTTAGAAAATGTTAACTTGTTGCTACAATGTGATATATGGTATATTTGTGTATATATTTTTACCTAAAAAATAAAAATATAACTGCAACTGCAATACTTGTTTTGAGATATTGTTTAGATGCAAGAGACTAAATGTTTCAAAAAGACATAACATTCAATGATAGAGATATTACATCTAAACTTGGTACAACTGATTGGGAACCAAAAGAAACTAATTCCAGTGTTGTGCAATACAAAATGTCTTGGTTATGGACTATAAAATCCAGCTTTTTGGAGAGAAATTTCTAAAACACCTAATTTTTTGTGTTTTTTAGTTGAGTTTGATGTGAAACAAAGGCTTTTATTCATATAAAGACTTTCTTTTTAAAAATCTATAGTTTTATACTGACTATTCTACAGTCACTTGTGGCTCCATTTTTACTTAGGCAGAGCCCCTCCTTATGTTGTGTATATAATTTAATTGCAATAATGCCAAAAACCCATTAAGGCATAAGGTGTTAGATGTTTCCTAGCATTCTTTCAAAGTAAGAGCTTCGACTCACTGTACTAATTCCTTAAGTAACTTTAAACACATCAGTCATGTCACTTCTAATTCTCCATTCGCCTAAACTAAAAAGGATCACCTCCTTCAGTGTCTCCTAATAGCTAATAGTTCTCAGTTCCAGAATTAGCCTATTTGCTCTTCTATGGATTTTCCATAGTGCTGCTATGTTTTTTTTTGTAATATTAATACCAAAACTATACAGAGAACTCCAGGAGAGGCCTCACTAGTGCATTATATAACTTAAGCAGAACCAGTCTTGACTTGTACTCCACATATTGTAATATATAACCTAATGTTCTATTAGCCTTCTTGATTACTTCTGTATACTGTTTTGATACAGATAGTGGCAAGGCTCCTATGACTCCTAAATTATTCTCACGAGGTGTACTTTCAAGTTTTAAACATTCCATTGTGTATTCAAATTGTATTTTTACTCCCTACATATAACACTTTACATTTACTTACATTAAATTTAATCTGACCCTAGTCTGCTCAAACCTGCATGTTGTCCAGGCACCTGTGTAAACAATAAGCTGAATCTACTTTATCTCCCCTTCCACCTAGTTTGGTGTCATCTTCAAAATTAGCCTACTGTTGTTTATACAAGATGTGACAATTCCTGGAATGGCCATATAGTGTTGCCTTCTTCTACAAAGTGCAACTGAAACATTGGAGCTATCGAAATTGGTGTATTATATGGTAAAGAAACTATGGAAAAGTGAAGGATATTTGAGTGGCAAAATTAAGTTCAAAGAAGAGTAAGAAAATGTGAATGACAATGCCAGAATTGGATCATCTATAATGGCAAAGCTCTAAACTATGATGCACTCAGTGTTTGTGACTCCCTGACTAAGAAATTAATTATTAAATTGAATCACTCACCCTATTCATCTGACATGTAAATAGCCCCTTGTCATTTCTGGCACTTCCAAAAAATAAAAACTGCCATGAAATGATGAAGATGTTCAGGCATTTTCTACATTTAGCTTAACAGGGCAAAGGAACCCAGTGGTACCCTGGAATCACAATTTCAAGTATGTTTCCACTAATGGCAACGTTGTCTAACTAAATGCAAAGCTACGGAAGGAGAGTACTTCGAAGGTGACAAGTAGCTAGTAGTCCACAGATACGCAGACATTTTTCTAAAAGTTCATTCCAAGAATGAAATATTGCTTCATATCCTTTTCTAGATTGTTAATGTATATTAAAAAGAACAGTAACTCAAGCAGGATCTGACAGATTCCACATTTAATATCATCTAGTTCTGAAACAGCTCCCCTCATCATAACCCTTGGCTTCTGCGTTTGAGACAATTTTGTTCTCCATCTGAACCCATGCTTACTATTACTAACACACCTATTCCAGACATGTGCTGCTCAGTTTTTTCCTTAATAGTTGTTTCCATTACTTTACCTATGATGTATGTTAAGCGTACTAGTCTTTAATTACTCAGTTCAGTCCCTTTCATGCAACAAAATAATATTAGCTTGCTTCCAGTATTTAGTATTTATTTACCAGTAAACAAAGGTTCTCATAAAATATGGGTTTATATTGTACTCACTAACTTCCTTAAGCGCTTGAGGATATATCTGGTCCTGGTGATCTGTCAGATTTCAGCTTATTTAATCTAAGCAGTACTTCTCCCTCTATAACTTTGAAACCACTAAGTACCTCCTTAACAGTTCCTACTACTTTTAAGAGGTTATCAAAGCATAAGTAACTTTCCCATTTGTATATTCTAGATCACCTTTAATGCTCCTAATACTCCTCAAACCCCTAACCATCCTTATACTACAAAAAGTTTTGAAATAATGTCTCTAGGTTATATTTTGCCTTTTCTTCAAAATTTCTCTCAAACAAAATTTTAGCTTTCCTAATGTCCTTTTCAGCTGTTTTATTCTTCGTAACTTCCTTTTTAGTTTCTTTAACCTATTAATGCTTTTAAATTTTGGGATAAACTTGTTATTCGTTATACATAAAGCACTTTTAAACCTGCCCCAAATCTTCTCAACAATCTGCATACTTAAAATCTTATCCCAATATATCTTATTTCAGCAATACCACATCTGCTCAAAATGTGTCCTACCCAATTAAATTTAACAGTTTATATTTTTCAATATGCACTCTATATGCAAAATACTGTGAAAAGTGTTATATTATGGTTACTAGATCCTAATGACTGAATCAGATCTATCCGCAGAATCCTATCTGATTATTAAAGAATACTAAAACTGGACAGTCTTTCCTCTTCGTTGGTTTAGCACATTGTACTAAAAAGAAAAAGAAAATTATTGATTACATCCAAATACACCTATTTTAGTGCTTCACTATTTGAAAGGCTAGCCAAGTTAACATTTAGGTAATTAAAATTCCCTATGATTATAACATTCCTGCATTTTTAATACTATTAAAACATGTAAGTTAAAACTATTGTTTGCATTAGGGGTTCTATAACACACTCCTAATATAATTTAATGATTTTTATTTAAATCCAAACACTTTCACTAAGCTGTGGTTCATTGAAGAAGACTTGCATTGTAATCCTGTTTTACATAAATGGTGACTCCTCCTTTTCAGTTTTGTCTGTCATAGTTATTTGCAGATACAAATAACTCAGCTCGCAATTTTTATTCGTAATACTTCTAGCATTAATGCAAGCAATGTTTAAAGAATAATTTCATTTACTTTGGATTTTTAATAGGATAATAGAACTTTCCAAGTTACTTTGTGTATTTGTATTTATGCTATTGCCTGTCCCTTTATCAACTAATCAACATTTCTGACCCAGTCCTCAGCTAACCTGCTTAAATGCCACCCCAATACAGTACATTGGTACTCCATTTTAACCCATCATGCCTGAACATTTCATAATATCCAATAAACCTATGCCCCTCCATCTTACACCAAAATTTGAACATTGTCTTAAGCCATCTAATCTCCACAGTCTTACCTGGACTGGTGCATGGGACAGTAAGAGAACCTTGTAATTTCTGTGCCTCACCTTAGCACCTTCTGTGCCTCACTTTCAAATTTGGATTGCAGAACTGAAAGTCTGCCCTTATTTATGCCATTTGTTCCCACATGGACAACAGCCACTGAATTCACCCCTGCTTTGGCCAATTGCATCTCCACACTTCTACACAGATCTCCCAGCTGTTCACCCAGAAGGCAACACGCAATATGACCATGTGAGACTCTCTGTTTCTGGAGAAAACCTGCATATCAATCCCCCTAATGACTGAATCCCCCACTATCACTATTTTCTTTCTGGAGACTGGTTGTACACAATCAATCTTTAACAAAAATATTTGTACATTTATAAGAAATTTGTACAAAAAACTCTAAAGGTTGAAATACTAAACAAATGCATTTTACAGCTTGTGGGTATAAAATGTCATGAAACTTTATAGTTTACAAGACAGTTGGAGTGTAAACATAGAATCAGCAGGAGGTGATAGGCTGAAAACGTCTTTAGAGCCTTAAGATTCAGTCAGAAAGAGGAGATTGAATCCAGAGAAGAAAGATAGCGTTGTTAGATTTTAGAAGCAGTGCTCACCATTCTTTCCACCTGTTTCATTGCTTGACAATGACATTGCTTTATCATAAAGTCGTGGAGAAGGACAAAACACTTTCAGTAATGGACTTGCAGGAAAGAGTTAGTGCTTTCTGTGATACTTAAAGATTTGGTTGCAAAAAGAAGATGCAAGTAAATATTCTGGGTATATATGTGTTTCAATGACAGCAAATCAATGCAAGATATAACTGATATTAGCAAACTACTTAAAAAAGGTCATCATTAAATGTACATACTATATTTTTGGATAACACAGGGTAGCCTAAACTGCAATTTAAAATATATACAAAGAAACATGTCTATTCTAAATGATGCATAATGCATGATTATTTATCTATCCCTTTAATGAACACTATGTCTCCACCCCAAGGTTATGGGGTGTCAAGAGTGAATCACAAAAGCACTGTAAATCAGACATGAGATAACCTGGAGAGGACTATCAGGGCATATGCAAAGCAACACCAGGACAATAATTCTAATATGTACAGCAAGTTGTTTAATGTTCATTCTAACTAAAACATCACTAAAGTAAAGGCAAACAGGATATGTTATACATAAATAGAATAAATAAAAACTTTGTAAGATACACAGACACAGCTAAAAATGATTAATTACAGGTTAATAAGACAAAGCTCATGATTTGCGTTTAATTTAAAGCTAGGTAGATAGGGTGGAGAAACATTATGTGGCAGTGTGCTTTATTGGCTTAGACAGTAAAATTACTTCTGGTCTAACCCAGACTCATTTTAGTAGTTACAGACACACCTTGTTGAAAATTATTATTAAGATACTGTCATACACTATTTAATTCACTTGTTCGTAATCACCAAAAAATTGTGATGGAAGATTGTTTGAGCTACAATTCTTTTTAAAATAAACTTTGCATTTAATTTCACAAAGCCATAGGATTAAAGGAAAGATGGATGAATTTTAAAAACATTGTGCATCTAAGTAAGGCACATATTACCAAACAGGGTAAACAAACAAAACAGGTTTTACTTAAAAGCCTATGCATATAATTGAAAGGATACATGATCTTGAACAACTACTAACCCTAATGTTCATTCCAAACATATTACATTTTTAAAGGTATTTCCTTTGGGCAATCATATCAAATGATTATGCTTTATATGACTACCCTTAATTGATATGTAAGTCAAACGGCATTCAGTATTCCCGTGGCATTATTTAAAAAACTGGTCCAGAGGAACAAATTCCTCAATAGAGAATTTGAATCTTTTATACCAAAGAAAAAAAAATATTCATTACAAACCATTCACTTACTCTTGCCCTGTTTGTATTACATTAATAAACCTTTGCTTGAAACAGTGCATTTATAACTTGCACTATTCAGGAAGCCATTCTAACAGTCCAAAAACTAAAAGCACGCTGCATAACATCACCATAGATATGCAACTTGAAAGTATTTCAGAGAGATGGGATCAAACAAAGAAATAAAGAGGATGTAAGTGATTAATTGTCATTTTTATGTTTAGACAATGAAGCTTTAAAAATATGACAAGATAGCAAAGGGGCCTCCTGAGAGGTTTTATACGGTCATGATACTTCATACATGTTCAAATTTGAATTGTGGAAAAAATAAGTCATTAAGTTTGCCAAGAGATTACTGCAGACAGATTTTCACTAATCTCACAAAATTTTCTATTTTTGTGTTAGAAATGGTAAGATAAAATACTGATTAAGTTTAAATGAAGCCCAGCGACATTAAAAATACATTTATTAAAAAAAATAAGTACAAAAAAGTGAGATAAAAAAATGACCCAAAAAAGAAATAACCTTCTGACTGTTTTGCTGTACATATACTGTATACTGTATGTATCAGCTTCTTGTCTATAATGGGAGCCGATTTATCTGATTGCGCAATATCAAGTACTACCACTTGCTATCATTTGACATCTTCCCCATCTCAAGTCCCCTCTCTTTCACTCCGTGGTTTAATTTGCACCTGCCAGTGAGCAAAAATGCTGACCACTAACTCTTTCCCATTCTCTCTCCATACTCAACTGGCCTCTGGTCCTCAGGTAGCTTTAAACTCTTTTTGTGTCCTTTGTGGCCATGCCCAACAATCATTTTGGGGACAATAATAGTGTTCCCAATGCTCCAGGTTCACCTGGTAGATCTAGTGCTTCTGTGTCACTAAGACTTTAATTACTTATAAAGGGCCAGTTTTAACGAGAGCTTTATGATTGTTCATATGGCTTGAGTGACAACACAGTCCCACACAGTCGTGTGCCCAATTGCAGCCCAGCCATATTATCTTTCTCAGCCACTGTCAAATCTTTATTAAATGATTAGGCAACACCAGCAATGGCTGGCTTGCATGACTCCAGCATTACATGGAAGCACTCTTTCCTTTCATATATTAATGCTCCCATGTATTGCCTTTGGGCACACTCTGTACTCAAACATACAGTTCACAAATGGTGCACAAACGAAACTGTTATAATAACTTTCATTACTACAGCCTACATATTCTTTACAAGGCTTGTGTGGCTCATCTCCAGTGATGTACCACTTTATCTCCTTGGATATCTGTTCCCACCTTTGTCTCCACTATAGATTTTTTTAAATATATTTTAATTTCATACATTAATGTCATACATTTGCTTCTAATTTCATGGGAAGCATTTTTAGAAAGAAAGTTCAATTGACCAACAATTGCACTAATGTCTGCAGACAAAATTTATAATTTGGCAGCATGGAAAAGCCAATGAAAATAAACCATTCATACAAGAATTCAAATCAGGGATAGTATAGTGGTTAACACCAGCAAATTACATCAGAATCCTAGTCTGGGCACAGCCTGTCTGAGGCTTCTATGTTCTCTCAGAGTTTGTGTGGATTTTTTTGTCCACAATCCAACAATCTGCAGGTTAGATTAAACTGAAAATGTAATTTAGCTTGAAGTGTGGGTGTGTACATGAGTGTGCTCTGTAATAGACACCTGGTTCAGGTGTGGTCATTGCCAAGAACATGTGACATAACGGATTTCCAAGGCCCTCAGATGTTCCTTTAGTACCTTGTGAGCACTAAGCACTGCAAGCAGAGTGCTTCCTGATGACATCACTGGAGGTTCTCTTTTTGTCATTACCTTGTAGAGAACCCAGCAACAGAGTCCCAAAATACCTCAAAATAAATAAATGTTGGGGAAGGGAACATCAAACTCGGGCTAGTCGGCAAAGAGCAAGCTCACAATCTTTATAATAAATTATTTATTTATCAAAAGATTCTCTTTAAAATGAAACTCTGAAGAGCACAAAAGACAAAGAAGGAGTTGCCTACATATAACAAGGCAATCCAAGGCAAACAAAGCACCTGAACACAATCCAGTAGAGAGGTCAAAAAAGAAGTAAAATGGTCAAAGATCCAGAAAACCTCGAGGGACCACCAACAAGACACTTAAGAACATGACAGTAAATACATAGATACATAGAAACTAAATGACCAACAATAATAACATAACAAAAGAAACAAAAAATAACAAAAAGTAAGTAAAAATGGCATGTGAATCACAACCAAATTGGAATACTGGCTACAACACAAAATACTCAGCCCCTGCTTTTTGTGCAGCAATTCCACTATACTCCACCCGTCCATAATACAAATCATACCAGCTATGCCTTGTGTTTTGTTGTGAAGTCACACTACAATTTGTCCCAATCCGGACATTTGCTCTGTGGCCAGCTGCGAACCTGTGAAATCTGGAATAAACATGCTTGGGAACAGAAAAATCAAAATTTTCTTAAGAATGAATTGAGGCAGTACAAATAAACACAATGGGATTGCATTTTAACAGTAAGACATTATAACATTCAGAACTTTAAAAATGTAGCTAAGGAACTGTTCAAGTTACATATTTTAGGCAACAGCCTGGAAACTGTTTTTCCAAAAAAATTAATGTTCTTACCCAAATTGTGCAATGAACATCTGGTTATTTCTATATGGAGAGCTTTTCCTGATCAGCATATTAGCAATGAAACCAAGATAAGAAGAGCCCACACAGAATGAGATGCCAGGCATATCTCTATATTGCTATGATCACCTTTTTGCAGTTATTTTAATTCAGCACTAATATGAGTATAGCCTTATGCACATTTGATACCAATGGCTCTCACTCTGATCTAGAGCAGTGTTTCTCAGAGTGTTTCAGGCGGAACACTACTTTCCCAAAGTTAAAGAAAACCAGTAGCTTAAATTCTATGTTAAATTAAAATGGTAATTTTACAATACCTTTATGTGAAAAAACACTAGCATTCAGCTATGATGTTTCCAGATTTCATTTTGAAAGTTGGAGGATTTCAGCTAGTGATCCATAAAAGCACATCAGCTTTGAACATTGTGTAATGGCAGAAAAGGTATGTGTCATTGCCCTCGTGAAATTAAAGGATTGCCTTTGAGGTGAGGTCAACATAGATTTAAAAGAGTCACCCTTGCAATAACAAAGATAGGTTTGACAGAAGACAAAGAAAAAGGGAGAAAAAAACAATCACTACAAGGAATATAGAGCAGAGTAGAGTGGAAGTAAAAGTTGTTACTGTCCGCAACAAAGTTACATGAAGTGCTCTGTGGTGGCTGGTTTTAAACGATTCTCTTTGCCCAAAATGTGGAGAAGTTCTTTGCAGAGGCAAGGGAATGGTAAGATTGTAATAATCAAATAGGTTAAAATAACAAAAGAGGTAAACTGAAAGGTTGCCCATTACAGAAAATTTAAATTACACAATATTCTATAACTGGAATATAATGGCATTAACAAAAACTTCACTTACAGAATTTACATGCAATACAACAAATCATAATAAATCAAACAGAGATCCATGATAGAATAGTGAACTAACGGAATACCTCTTTATTGCAGCAGTGGAAAATATGTGTTAAAATAAAGGTCTGAAACAGAGAAAGGTAAACAACAAAAATAGAAACTTTAGAAAATTCAGAAATCTGCAATGTTTCATGTTTAGCAATTAATATGTCAACACATATGTTGATTTGGATCAAAGCAATGTCTACCCTACAATCTGTTTAAAAAAGGGCATGTCCATTTGTACAGCTCAGGACCAGGTTTCAATTACATGCACTTAGGGAGAAAGAGTAAGCACATGTTGTTGAGAAGAGTATAACTGAAAGAAAAGCCGCAGAAACAGTGTGACTCCTTTTAGAGCACAGAGTTCAGAAAATGAAAGAATGATCTTATCATTATAGCTATAAACCTTCTCAAACAATTTTTTTTTTTACGACTTCTTCTAAAACATATTTTGTCTTAGTGGCTCAGACTGCTCAGACTTGATTAACATACAATCTCTCATATATGTTAGAATGAATAGTTCCCATTAAAATTATTCCAATTTTTAAAAAGTAAAATACAGTCATAAATCTATTAAGTAACATAATTTGCTTTAATGAACAGTTCTGACTAGATTTTTAATTTCTAGTATGGTGTGCTTCAGACAAAAAGTTTTAGTTTCAGGTTCAGTAAGTCAAACTTCCAATGTTATCCTTTCAGATATCAGTAATATAGCAGCAAGTGTACCTTGCTTTACCAGCAACATCTGATCTATCATTTAAGTTGGTACTCGGCATGGACCACTTCAATTAACTGTGATGCTTAATTGGCATTGTAAAGGGTTAAATTACTTTGTGCCAAACGTTTCATAGTTTTTGTTAAATTGCAGTTGAGTTTTGCCCAACTTAAAATGGGTACATGGGTCAAATGGGGCAAATGCACTTGAAAACTTGGGAGTGTATCAACTTTTCCAATTGATTTGACTTAGGTACACACATTGGACTGAACAAAACTCAATTATAATTCAACAAAGGAGTCTGTCTTGTCACAAAACTATCAAAATTAAGGTGGAAAAATGCAATTTCAATTTTTTCGTTGCCTATTAAATATCATAGTCCTTTTATTAGACATAGGAATATACCAGTTTTTAATTTTTTGACCCAGGTACCCACATTGGGCTGGTCAAAACTCTGATATTTAACAAAAGCATCTGTCTTGTCAAAAACAATTAAATAATGTGGTCCAATGTGAATTAACCCATTATAGTGCCCATTAAACACCACAGTTAATACCATTTTAGATACAGTAATATACCAAGTGTATCAACCAATTTAACTCATATACCCATGTTTTGAGGGCAAAATGTAAGTTCAGTATATCAAAGGAATATGTCTTATCATGATATTGTGAAAACTAATGTGGTCCAACATGATGTATCTTAGTTGTACACATGCAGATCCAAAATGTGGAATATTTATTTTTTCAAATAGCTGATCAAGTTTAATGATGCAAATGAATGTTCAAAGGACTTCAAAAATGTTTTTTTTAACTCTGTTTATTAAGAATTTCAAAAACAAATTACGAGTACTTTCTACATAGTCACCTTCTTTTGCGATGCAATTTTCCCAGCGTTGTACCAATTTTTAATGCCCAATTACTACTCCTCCCACCTTCAGCGTTTCCAATGAAAACATTAAAGTGCAGAAATGTTTTGAAAGTCCATCATATATTGTATGTTATAGCATATTTTGTTTTGTTGTTAACATTGAATAAGTAAGTGGTTTTCATAAGATGTGTGAATAAGATGCTGGGTGCTAGTGAGGGAGGAGCTATGGGCAAGTAAGTAAGCAGGTGAATAAGCAGCTACATATAAGTAGCTAACTTCAGACTCTTTGACACCACCCACTCTAACACTATCCACAAAGTTCAAGGTGATGCCAAGCTTAATCGTGCTAATCTAAAAGGGCCAACACCTTAGCATAAGAGATATGTATGCTTTTAATGGAAAATGTGGCAAATTCATCTGTTGTTTTGTAAAGGAACAGCACCACAGTCTATTATAAAAAGATGCATTTAGCATGTTTTTACAGCATTAACGAAGAGCAAAACAATATGTGAAACTGTTAACTGTGAAAGGCATTCTGCAAGATAAAATAGTTACCAGCTTTTGTACTATTACTACTTCGATATGTACTGATACTGAGTTGTACTGTATACAGATATCAAATATACAGTATGAGCTTGTACAGTCTCCTAATTTTTGCGGGCACTGCATTTTTCCCTCCCACATCCTAAACATGTGCAGGTTAGATTATCATGCAAGTCTTTCTTGTGATTGTCTGAGTGAGTGTGTGTGTATCCATGAGTATACGCTACAATGCTTTAGTATTCCCCAGACTTGGTTTCAGCCTTGACCCTAACAAACTTCTGTGAAACCTCAATTGGATAATCATGCTGGACAATGAATGAATGACTGGTATTAGAATAAAAACAATAAAGTTTTTACTTGTAATACTTGAATGAAGCTCTAATGCATTGTTTTAAAAGTAATAAAATAAAAAAATGAAAATAGAACTTCCATTCTAATAATAAAATAATATTAAAACTCTCTAAATACTACATTAATTATTTTAGCATTAGCTCGAAGTATTTTCATAACTGTCCTTAGTGGGCAGCGTTGCCAACACATAATTTTACAACAGTACAATTTAAGTATGTGTTGACTCTGTATATTCTCCATGATTACCTTATGGATGTATAGACAGTTGAAGCGCAACTGGGTACATTTTAAAGTATGTTTCATATAATGTGGGATAGGTTTGTACCCCAAATTAAAAGCAGTAGATATCATGACCTGCTTACCTCAAACCTGCTTAAATTAGGTTGTTTTGGGAGGCTGGAATTTACATGCTGCCAATTTATGACAGCTTAAAATCACAAATTAACCTAAGCTTAACATTTTTGATCATTTGTGAGGATAAACAAAGTACCTAGAAGCAAACCTACATAGACACAGGAAGAACATCCAAAAATCACAACATCCAGGCACAAGATTCATAACTAGGTGGTAAGCCAGGTGGCACTCTGCCACACAGAAGCAGGAAAATAAGCCTTATGTAAAAATGATGAGAAGATGTACTTAATATGTTTCTTAGATTTTCATTTTTAAAGGGGTTAGTAACACACACATAAGAATAATGACAAATAAATATTAAACAGTTACAATATTCTTGAGGGGGAATTACTATTAGCACTAGAATTACCAGAGTCTACGAAAAAACTCGTAGATCCGGCCCACCTTAAAACCGTTCTCACTTCTCTGCCACCGTCTTTTGTCTTCTAAATGTGCTGATTAAGACAAGCAGCAAGTAGCCGGCTATTCCATCCCCCACCGTCACAGAATGTTCACTAAATTTTCCCAGCTCATGCCTTGTTTGATTATCTGGGAGTGACTCAACTGCTGGAGTTTTAAGGTGAACGGTTTTAAGGTGGGCCGGATCTACAAGTTTTTTCGTAGACTGTGGTAATTCTAGTGTTAGTAGTACTAAAAAGACAACTGCAAACAAATCTTCCTGACCAGACAATATTTAATCAAGAGAAGTTAGCTTGTTATACACCACATGCTAATTAATTTGGAACAGCTATAAAAGACAGGAGCAGGATGGTGCTGCAGTGGTTAGCATTACTGCTATTCTTCATACAATCATTGTCAGTGAGGACTTTACACATTATCTCTGAGTCTGCATGAGTTTTCCTAAAAATACTCCATTTTCCTTTAAACATCCACAAATGTGCATTAGGTAAAATTGTGGTTCCAAATGTGCCCAGTGTGAGAATGTGTTGTGTGTGAATGGAACTTGTAATGGTCTTGCCACTGGGATAGGCTTTGCCCCCCCTGGAAAAACTGAATTGGAGTAACAGGATTTGAGAATGTTATCTTACAAAAGACAAATCAGTGAATGAACTATTAAGAACTTACACGTGTTCTATTTCAGTTTACAATAAGGGAAATTATGTTTAAATTATATACTAAAGTTTAATGAAGAAGAAACACATGCATTTCATTATGGTGAAAATATGATTTTGTACATCCAAATTTTTAGAAAGCATTGAATAAGTTAACCCAGGAACCAGTACATAAATCAAAATACAAGGCCTACAAATTTAGAGATCAGAACAAATGAGGAAAGAGCTGGCACATGAGCAGTAAACAATGTGTTATGGTATGAACAACTTTTTTTAGATTTATTCTGGCAAAAATGAAAATTACTATATCATAAAATGATTATCTGACTTCCACCAATTTTGGCATAAATAATGATACTGATATCCAAATTAACAAATTACATATGCTAAAATCCAGGACAAGCATTACCAAAAGGTAAGTCTGGTTGATGTGTGGTGCTTGGTCAATGAGAGCCTGGATGCTTTTTTTTAATATCTAATTGCACATCTTCTTAATGTTCCTAGTGGGTTGAGCCATAGTTGTGGATGAGCACTGGGGTGAATCCATATATCATCCAACAACGTCCAATAGATGTTTAATTGGATTTATGTTGCAAGCAGAATTCAATATTATACATTTTTGGTGACTTAATACAATCTTTTTTCAATAAAGAAGTGGCTATGATTACAAAAAGAGTAAGGGACAGATTAATGGTACCTTAAGATGCAACTTAGAACACTAGAACAATTTTTACTAGACCATTCAGCCCAAAAAATGTCAATCTGTTTCATTTGTGTTCTACATAATAGCATCATATTGAGTTTTGAAGGTCCCTATATTACTACTGTCTACCATACAACTTATTGTCTATGGTTCTCTGTGTGAATAAAAACTTTCTAATGTTTGTGCCATATGTATCCTTCTTCTACTTCTTCTAATTAAAGAATAGCTGTGATCTATTCTAATTCCTTTCATAACTGTAAGCACTTTCATCATGTCACTTCATAGTCATTGTTTCCTTAAAAAAACTACTCCTTTCTCTCCAGGCCTCACAAGTATTTTATACACTATAACTTAAGTATAAGCTACTGTATATCCCTTGACTTATGCTCTAGAAATTAGTCTATACTGCCTACAATACCACTAGCCTTCTAAATCACTACTGCCCACAGTCTAGATGTGGATAGTGAAGAGACTTCTCATGAGGTGCACTTTCAAGATTCAAATCTCTGATTGTGTATCCAAATCTAATATTTTATGGCCTGCATAGAATATATTACATTTATTTATATTACATTTAGTCTATCCCAAATTTGCCCAAATCTGAATTATGTTCAGAATTTAGTTGTAAGCAGACTAGAAGACAAAAAGAAATATATGCATCTATGTAAACAAGTCACCTCCTATAATACCGTATAAAGCAATAACTAAACCTTAACGATAGGGTAGAGTTGCTGCTTCTTCTTTCAAAATCCAGCATTATCCAATTAATATATGTTATACACTCTGTTGTTTTTGTTGATTTGTATGCTTATGATTATAAATAAATATTTTTTAATAAAATATTTGTTATAACAATCATGAAGGCAAAAAAAAATGTTTCAATGGAAAGACAACAGAGACTAATTAATTAAGGATATTTGTCTGCCTAAAACAAGAATAAATTGTCTTGGAAGATGTGTAAATGCAGTGTGTTGCTTATTTCATTTATACTTGTTTTTAAATGAGAGGTCTTTGAAAGGTTTTACTTTAAACATTGATTGCCCTATTAGTAGGTCAATGCTTTATAATGTAATTCCATGAATCTAATTAGGTTCTGAGTGACAAAATATAACACTCACTTCAAAATGTATAAAAACTAAATTTGGCATAAAGTCACACACATTTTCACGGCACCCTCCCACCTTGCGTATGCACTTTTCTGCTCAATTTTGCAATCTGGTGGCACCCAGCGTCAAAGCAGTGCTAATGATTCCGTGTCATTTACCTTCTTTATCATATTCACATTCATAACGCGGGCTTTATCAAATACACCAAAATAAATTGCATATCATTTATAAATGTAATTTACTTAATTGTAATCATTCTGCAACAAAATAATGGTGCATGATTGGTCAAAGTATTCCAACTACCATAGCTGCTTGGGCGTTGTTCGAAGACATCGCAAATGGAAGAATTAGAAGAGAGTGCTAATTTACAGATAATGATGACTGGCTTCTAAGTTATTTCGATTTCCAACAGCTATTGTCTTGGAGCTGTGTGCTGAATTGGCACTGGCTTTACAAAGGCAGACTTTGAGGAGTTGTGCTCTACCTCCTTCTTTGCAAGTTCTGTCCACCCTTTGGGTTTTAGCCACAGGAGCTTTTCAATGGGAACTTCTGACCAATCGGGTATTTCATAAACATTACTAAGTGTTGCCATGCCAGGTGCATAGTATGGTTTTATCTGCCTGTCATCAAGCTATATAAGACTTCCTTCCACAGTGGTTGAACTGGGAAACATCAAAGCACAATTCACAGCAATGTCCAGTTTTCCAAATGTAATTGGAACAGTTACCTGCATGCACATTGCTATTGCAATGGCACCTGGCAAGTTACATTAGCCATGGATAAATCAAAAAAAGAATGAGCTGGAATTACATCATCTATAGTGTGGCACGCAATCATGGCTTGCCTGAAGAGATGCGGCATAATGAACATAACCCTGATCTACCAAACGATCAGCCAAATCAGACAGCATTACAATTTTGTTTGAATGTAATTAGCAGAATGTAAAAGCAGGTAATGAGATGCAGCATTTGTTTTTTAACCAATTCATTTAATTTGTGGTTGATATCACATAGTTCTGCTCTTATATGCCTTAGTTCACTGGCCACATCTCTTACAGTATCCACTATTGCATTTTTTGACTCCAGAATGGCGTCCCTCAGCACACAGCCAGATGGTCACCCAGTGTATTCTGAGGCAGAAGTGTGTGCACTGCCAGCACCTGAAGATGTGCTGGGTACGACAGCTACATTACTACCTGGATTTGCATCCTTAGCACAGGGGTCAGCTTTCGTAAATATTGTCTGAAATAGAATAAACAGATGGTGGGCTGCAACTTGCTTTCTCACATCGAGTTTGCTTTCTGACCACTTCTTTTTTATTTTGGCAAACTTTCTGAACTTGAACTTTTTAGTGTCTCCGCAACGGTGTATCACTCCATAAATTTCCATTTGTTGTTTATACCACTGCTTAAGCCAATAAATACTATGTTTTTCCTTGCCTCCACTTTGCATTTGCTGAAATTCTTCTTTTTTACACATGCTTTTGCCATTGCCTTTTATCAAAACACTGAACAGAAAGGAGGCTATTTATATTGACTTGCATATTAAAAAAATTCTGGGAGGAGTTGTAGTGGGCTGTAGGCACGTATGCATGTGCATTAAATTTCACATACATTGGGATTTAGAAAAGGGAAGTGCGTAGAACTTGGCACACACAGTTTTAAGCATCTGGATTTTTTTGTGTGTATGCACATTTCCAGTTTTGTCTGTATGCCATGTTTTGGTGTGAATTCTACACATAACATTATAAATGATGCTCTAGGTGATTAATAAAATCATGCATATTGATTGATAAGATTCTATAGGCCAGTAGTCTACAGCATATATGTGCACTACAGAGATTTTCAGCCCAGCCTGCTGTCACCACACCATAATGATGAATCCATTAAAAAAAGTTAGACACTTAGATTCTGATATTTGACATTTATTTAATATAATATATTCACTCCTTAAATCTAACATCCCAGAGATTTTACAATCTTTGAAAACAGAAAAAGCATTTGATATGGCTGAATGGAACTACCTATTTACCACATTGCACAAATTTGGGTTTGGCCCAGACATATGTGAATGGATCAAAGTACTCTATACTGTACTAGTCCAGAAGCCTCAGTTCATATTAACAACATTTTGTCAGACTACTTCAAACTAAAACACGGTACTCGACAAGAATGTCCTCTGTCACCATTGCTTTTTACAATAGCCAGTGGCTGTTTACTTTCTAAATGCATCATAGATAAAGGGGATTTTCAGAGAAAGGCTTAAAGAGGAAATATCACTAAATAGAGATGATATAGTACTGTATATATCTGATCTACAAAATTCCATGCTAGCAGTCGTAAAAGTACGGAAGCTCTGAACCATACAGTGAAAAAAATTATGGGATAGCCCTTATCTCGTACATACGTGAAAATATCTTGTACGTACGGAATACTTTCGCGTACGTATAAGATGTTTTTACATACATACGGGATATGTTTACGTACGCACGATAAAAAGCTAGATAAAAATTACAATAGTACGCTTCGGGGATACCTGATTACGCCTTTACCAAGGCTATGGCGCTTCAGTTTGATGTCACTCCAATCTCTTGTAGCGCAGTGATATAAAATGCAGACAGGTGGGCTTTTATTTATTACAGTAGTCTGGAACATAGACATAGAATTACTAGACGCCGCATGACCAGCAGCATCGTACGTCAACGTCGTCAGCATATTGCGAGTGGCACTGCTGTGGAGTGAAGTAATGGACAAAGATGCCTCACACATGTGCTGCTTGGGATTGTACAAACTGCTGTACGCTCCAAACCAGATCCTGGGGGATTACATTTCATAGGTAAGGCTAAACAATTGTTTTGGTTATATTTGGCTATTAGAAAATCCCTTTTTATAATCTTAACTTTAGCTATGCCAGGCTAAGATAGCATAGATATGCATTTATCTGCTTAAGTGATCCTCCAAACAACGTTGTGGCTAAACGTATTTAGTCACTAACTATGTAGATTGTTGTTAGCTGTTAACATTTCTTAAAGTTTGAAGGTTTCCCAAAGAAAGCCACCTCAGGAAGCAGTGGGAGGTAGCCCTTAGACGGGATTTTGAGAAAGCTGTCCTGTGATGTGTGCCGTGCTAGTTTGGTAACAGATGCTGTACCGGCATCATATGATCAAAGCTACCACTTGCTCACATTAAAAAGCAAAGGAGGTTTGTCAAGGTGGTCAAAGTAGCTGAGCGTGTTATTCGACAGTCGACATTAGGGCAAGCTGTCAGTGTATCTTTGATCAATCAGTTTGTTTAGGCTGAGATTGGTTCAGATGATTTGTTTTTTCTCAAGGAGCACATTGAGGAAACATGGTTTGAAATTGACAACCATCATTTTATATTCATGTCTTTAGTTGTGTCTGTCTTCCACAAACTAAGGCTGCACCATATTGCCAGACTGAATACTCTCAAATTACAGGATCTGAGTGAGAGAGAGGGAGTGTAAGTCTGTAGGAGATCAGTGAGGTAGGGGGGAGCAAGACTGTGGAGAACTTTAAATGTTAAGAGCGGTATTTTGCATTGTATTCAGTAGTGAACAGGGAGCCAGTGAAGTTGAGAGTGAATAGGTATAATATGTTCAGTGGATTTAGAACAGGTAATTATCCTGGCAGCAGAATTTTGAAGAAGGTGTAAGCCATAGATGGGTTTTTGTGGGATGCCAGATAGATAGCATTACAGTAATCTATACGTGAGGTGACTAGGGCATTAACCAATACTTCAGTACTGTGTTGCGTAAGAATAGGATGTTTCCGAGATGGAAGAAGGCAGTCCAAGAAATGTTACTTATATGGGAGGAATTATTTAATAATAATAATTATTATTATTATTTAATAATTGACATTATTAGTGTCAGAGGGGGACATTTTTTTGTACACTGGGTGGTTCCATTAGGCACCCATTGTTGGGACTGGGGGTGAGAAGTTAAAAGGCTGTAGGTATTTGCTGTATTGCAAAGGAGTCATCACTTTGAAGTTTTTGGCTGGTTGAGATTATAAACAATACCAAGTTGTGATAACAGAACTGCTCCTTCCTTGGAGGATGTCTGCATTTACCTGACTTGGAAATTAACATATTTGACAATATTGGCTTCTAATTAGCAGATCTGTACTCATTAATGGTTGGTAACAATACATTTTGTTAACTTGTGTTTTCATTAATTGTTAAACCCAGGAAATTTTTATGTGGCATTGTTTAATCCGATTGTCCAGAATTGATAATGGCAGAGACTGAAGGAGATTTAAACTTCTGGGCAGGAGAAGGCAAAGAGTTGGACAGTCCACTGAGAATGCTGCCAAGACACTCAGACAGAGCACAGGCGCTCGCAGGCAGACAAGGGTACATGGCTGGCACGACGTGAGGCACAAGGACGGCAACACTTACTTCCAGGGAGGAAGAGACGGCTCCACAAGGAGACGCCAGTTGTGAGTCCAGCGAGAGAGGGAAGCCGCATGAAAGGACCGAGCATAGCTGGCAGACGACAAGTAAGGCGTGCCTAGATCACAGCAACACAAGGAGCCCAGAATGGAAAAAAAAGGAACGACGAAGAGACGCTGACAGGGATTCCACGATTTTGATAAAACTTTTGTTGGGAAACGAGTGTCTGGTGAACAGAGTGCATCCGTGGACAGTTTGAAGATTAGTTGTTGGGGTAACAGTGTGCAAACTGGACTCTGCACCACTAAAGGTTGTATCCTCCAATCCTTGTCTTTAATGGACTTTTAGAGTGTGGACTGTGTGTTTTCCTTTCTAAACAAGTAATTTTGTTCCTGATATTGTTAGTTTTTGTTTATGTTCATTTATCTTTTTAATGTACTTATTATTGTCTTGTGTAATATAAATTACTGTTGCTTTTCCTGAAATTACTGTTGTGTCTTTCATTGTGTGTTTACTCACCGCCCAATTTAAACAACAACATTTATTTATATAGCACATTTTCATAAAAAAGTGCTTTACATAATGAAGAAAAGAAAAATAAAAGACAAAATAAGAAATTAAAATAAGACAACATTAGTTAACATAGGAAAGGAGTAAGGTCCGATGGCCAGGGTGGACAAAAAAAGCTCCAGACGGCTAGAGAAAAAAATTAAATCTGCAGGGGTTCTGGGCCATGGGACCGCCCAGTCCCCTCTGGGCATTCTACCTAACATAAATTAAATAGTCCTCTTTGTAGTTAGGGTTTTCACGGAGTCACTTGATGTTGATGATCATACAGACTTCTGGCTTTTAATCCATCCATCATTGTTGGAACATCAAGAACATAAAGACATAAAGAATCCTGTGTGCTATTTTCTGTAAATCTCAAGAGTTCCCAGTCTCTTAATAAAACTGGGTGGCGTAGTCGAATATTTTAATGGCGTCTAGGTTAGATTATCTGTAAGTGTGACCAGACACCTGTCACATTAGTATATAAATGGATATAAATAATTGCATTTAAATGATTCACCAAAATCTGTTGTATGTAAATGATACTGTTTTAAACGTTATTGTTTTTTCATCAGAAAACCCGGTTTCCACGTCTACCTGTTGGCAATAAGTTAAGAAAAGAATTCATATTTCATGTATTGATTACATGTGCAGTTTGCCCAGTCCAATGTAGGAACACTAATTAATTCTCTTGTAAACCTGATACACTCAATTGCATATCTACACCGAAGGAATGTGGGATTTAAAATGCATCTAAAGAGTTACATTCAAATCAGGCCAATTTAATTCCCACTGTGTCCAGACAAGAAATATAACCATGTGTTACAAAAGCCACAATGAGACATAACAAGGTTTGGGGCAGCCACCCATATAATTTGGTTTCCTGGCTGAAAACTGTCTTTAAATGATAGCACTGCTGTGCACAAAACCTAGTCCAATACAGAACTGAGGGAACAGGGAAAAGGTGGAGGCTTTTAAAGGGGAAGACATGAAGTGAAGTCAAAGGGGTCGGGTTCGTGAGGGTCTTCTGTCATTGGTGCGAGCCCAGACGTGACATCACAGGGCCGGAGCCGGCAAGGTCTCCTTCCATTGGCTCGGTCCTGCAAGTGACGTCCAGAGGACAAGGTGGGATCTCCCATGAATGGTCTGCAGGCAAGGGAGAAAAAGAGTCAGTGCACTATGCCACATTCCGGTATGTCTCGGAACTGCCCTTACTCAAGCCCCTTAGCTGCCTCCCATGCGCACGTGTGACACAATGTTAAAAAGCCAAACCTGAATATCCTAGTGAAATCCACTGGCAAACCTGGCACACTAGGTCATCTGTTGCACTGTGCAAAGTGAACTGTGATATTTATGGGGCACAGCAGAGCGCTAAATCATGTTGTGGCCATTTTTTTTTTTACATGTTTTTGGCATGATGGATCCCTAAGTTACATTGCAGGTGATATTTGCTTAGCCCAAATGAAGGTACATTTGGTGTATTAATTGCCTAACTTACCATGTTATCGTGTTTACAGTAATGGGAAAAACAAAAGACTTCTTTCAGTTGTGTTACATATCAGCGGCAAGAACAGTTATTCAGCCATTGAGTGCACCTTAAACATCGGAGTCCAACTTGTGCTCATATGAGAGTGCGCAAACTTTGCTAGAAATAAGGACATGTATGCACATTTGGCTGTCAAAATCTAACTGCAGTTCGAAAACAGCAATCTCTCCTCACAGAACTGTAATGTGAAAGTGAGCCAAAGGGATATAACAATTTAGAGTGTGACTTCAATATTACAATCAGTCTAGTGCTGTTTATATGAAGATTTATATATTCCAAATTTACCACTGAACTTAGCTATTCTATCTGCATTGGTCTAGGCAAAATTCAACTGCATTTAACAAAAAGTATATCTCTTTGTCAAAGAACTTTGAAACTTTAAGAGATCCAAATTGATTTAACTCTTTAGAGTGTATATTAAACATCACAGTCAACTTAAAAAATGTGTCTTCTTCGAATCACCGATAGCAGGGCAAGTTAGTCAATAAATATCACAGAGCTACAAGAGATGGGAGTGACATCAAACTGACACGCCATAGCCTTGGTAAATGCGTAATTAGGTAGTGCTGAAGCGCACTTTTATCATTTTTAAACCTAACTTTAAGTATGTGAAAACATCTTGTACATATGCAAAAGTATCTCGACCGTATGTGAAAACATCTCGTACATACGTGAAAGTATCCCATACATACGAGATGTTTTCATGTTCATACGAGATAAGGGCTTTCCCATATTTTTTTCACTGTGCGGTTCAGAGCTTCCATATTAAAGCACAACCAGATTTTCAAAACATATCGGGACTCAGAATTAACTTGAATAAAAGTTTGGTTTTCCAGTGAACTAACTCTCTACCACACAATATTAGACTGAAAACCTTGCCATTTATCTTAGCAGATCAGTTTACGTATATAGGGGTAAATATCACAAGTAAATATAAAGCTCTTCCATCCATCCATTATCCAACCCACTATATCCTAACTACAGGGTCACGGAGGTCTGCTGGAGCCAATCCCAGCCAACACAGGGCGCAAGGCAGGAAACAAACCCTGGGCAGGACGCCAGCCCACCCCATGGTGCACACACACACACACATACACACACCCCACACACACCGTGCCGCTCTATAAAGCTCTTTTTCAACAAAAAAATAATCAAGATGTGAATAGATGGTGGGCGGCACGGTGGTGCAGTGGTAGCGCTGCTGCCTCGCAGTAAGGAGACCTGGGTTCGCTTCCCAGGTCCTGCCTGCGTGGAGTTTGCATGTTCTCCCTGTGTCCGCGTGGGTTTCCTCCGGGTTCTCTAGTGTCCACCCACAATCCAAAGACATGCAGGTTAGGTGCATTGGCGATCCTAAATTGTCCCTAGTGTGTGACTGGTGTGTGTGACCTGCAGTGGGCTGGCGCCCTGCCTGGGGTTTGTTCCTGTCTTGTGTTGGGTGGGATTGGCTCCAGCAGACCCCTGTGACCCTGCAGGAATGACACTGTTTAGATGAACATACTTCCCAAACTTATTTTTCTCTTTTGAACCATCTCCATATACACTAACAAATCTTTTTTTAAGAAATTAAATTAAATCATAACCTCATTTATGTGGAATTTGAAACATCCACGCATCCAAAGGGTGACTCTAAAGCGACCTAAAGCAGAAAAGGGCATGGTACTACTTAACTTTAATTTTATTACTGGGTGGCAAATATATAGGCCATAATGACCTGAACATCGATACATATTGATGAACATCCATAAGCCTAGTCTACAATAGAATTACATTCTTGCAGTACAGTTCTTGCAGTTCTGTGCTCCAGTAAATAAAAACTATCATCAATACACTAATAATCCAAATGCCTATCATTCACTCAGAATATGGAACCAATGTAGGAAGCACTTTAAGACAGAGAAGCTATTACCTGTTGCACATCTGTATGACAACCATTTTTCCCACCCTCTCAGAAATACACAGTATTTAATGTTTTGGAAAAAGTCTGGGATTAAAACATTTAGAGACCTGCACATAGATAATGTTTTTGCATCCTATGAGCAATTAAGGTTCAAATTTAACTTCTCATCAACACAACTTTTTCCACTACTTCCAAGCTAGTAGTTTTACTAGACTGAACCTGCCCAATTTTCCTCATATTTCACCTATTTCTATTCCAGAAGAAATATTAATCAGTCTTGAAGATTCAGATATCATCTCTACAATTTATAAAAACATTGTAAAGTCCCTTCATTTCAAAGACCCCAGTGTACAATGGGGAAAGGATATTTCACTTAAAATTTCAGAAAAGGAGTCATGCACAGAAGGCAGCCATACACAGAATACACTCTTGTTCCATATGCACGAAGCACTCAATTATTCAACTTAAAATCTTTTATCGAGTGCATTTATCTTGATTAAAACTATCCAAAATGTTTCCAAGGCAAGATTTAACCTGTAAACATTGCAGTGTAGCACCAGCCTCACTGGGCAACATGTTTTAGGTATGCACCAAATTAAGATCAGTTTGGACAAAAATCTTTTAATTGTTGGTGTCACAATCACTTCTAACCCATTAACATCTGTGTTTGGTGCACTCCCAAATGGGCTTAAAGTGGAGAAGGACAAACAAATTGTAACTGCCTTTACCTCACCTATAGCATAGACTTACCTTGCTTAATTGGGAGAATCCCGCCCTACCACATTTAAGTCAATGGGTAACTGATGTCCTATATTGGAAAAAATTAAGTTCTGACTAGAGGATCTGTTCAAAACTTTTTTTTAATATGGCAGGATCTAATCAATAACATTTTAGAATAAGCTTCTACATCTGGGAAAAGGATACTCTTCCTTCCTTGCTACTTTCAAAGATGTACTTTGTTGGCTGGCTCTACTATCATTTTTTTGGGTGGGAGTTGAATTTTGGTTTTGTTAAGTTTTATTTGATTGTATGGATTGTTATTTGCTTTTAATTAAAATCAATAAAATAAAATTAAAAAAAAGAATGAACATCATTCAGCATACATTTTGATGTATGGTATGTACATAATCCTATTACTATAGCTTGCGCTTTGCAACAGTTGAAGAACATCTTATGCCTCAAGCAAGACATTCCAGACTGTATCCCTTGATTCACATACTTGTCCTCTGATCACTATATGCACTTTCAAGAAAAAAATGGCTCCTGTTTATAAGCATTAGAAATACACAGTTGTAAAGAAATCTAATATATATAATCATGATAAAGTTTGCAGTTGGCCAAGTTCCAGATTTTTAAGATACCTCAGATAAATCAACTGACTTTGAAGCAAATAAAACAGATTAACTCAACACACTTAACATATTATAAAATGTATGTATATGTAGCAGATTCACATACTTCTTTGCCACCTTATGCAGATTTCTTTGGTAAGTTAAGAGAGCTTGAATTCTTCAGGTCATTTTGTTCTCCTAGAGAGAGAGACAGAGAGAGAAGGGTTAGGGTAGCCTACTAGCCTTGATTTGAATGACTATTTGAACTTTTGACTGCAAATATTGACATGACTACAACATTTTGCTTGGGATTTTACAAATAAAAGTAGTTTATTTAAAGATAGGCAGTAGGAAATTTCAACACGTAAACTGATCACTAATGGATGATGACTGACACAAAATGGCAGTTTGAGAAGGAGTTCTCCACCAGCTGCTGCACAAAAAACAAACACTTAGCACTCAAAAGACTGATGGCCAACTTTGGATCAATAGTACTATACAATGTTATTTTATAGTCATTCATTTTCTTAACTTGCCTTTTCTTTTACAAGAGGGCAGGAAATGATTTTCCCAGCATCACTGGGAGCTAGTAAGAAATCAGTCCTGAATCAGACATCAGTCCATTACAATGCACACTTAAAGACACACACGCAAACTCAGAATGGGATTATTTAAAGACACCTGTTAACCTAACATATGCATCTTTGAAATGCTGGAAAAAAAAAACGTACTTGATGAAAAAATGTTTTTATTAAAATTTAGCAAACTTTAAATTATTTCAAGATATCTGTGTCTCTTAGCTTTAAGCATTCAGTAAGGAAGGTCCAAATAAACCAAACCAATTCTAGACACAGAACAGATGTATAAATAAAGCAAAGCACTTTTACAATCAAATACATATGTAACAATTGTTTTTATAACATCTCTAGGACAGAGTGTGATCCCCAACTATTTCACAGCTGATGAGGGTGGCACTTCTGTGGCTTTATAGCCAGGAATAGCTCTGCTAATTATATGATAATAATAGTTATTTATTACTTATCCACAATCATACTCCTTATATACAGTAAACTAATTCTGTAAGCTCTCAAAAGTCTGTAAGTGTGTAATCAATATTTTATCTGCTACCCAAAATTTATGAGGATTTACTAAATTCCCAAGACATTTAATTCTGTCCAAAATAGTTATGTTTCATAATGGTTACCCTAATTTGTTTATTTTATTAGATGTCACCTTGTGGGCAATTCATTTATCAGTGAATCTGTTAATAATAAAGTTCTATATTTAACTTAATAATAATAATAATAACTGCTTGCTAATCATAAGTGAAAACAAATTCCTTTACAGTAGGATTCCAGAAGACAAGGTGGTCCTTGTAGTTGTTAATGCACTAGTAGATCACTCTCTTCTTTTGATGAAATGTATTGCATTTACCTCACCATATCTCACCATATTTGCACCCACAAAGGACACTATAAATATACTGTAATATCACACAACTTTATTTTGAAAGTAAGAACCAAATGAGAATAATAGGAATGTCACCATCTCCTAATCAAAGCCATGGGCTACATTTGAAAGAAAATAAACTTTTTTGTGTTATACATTTGGTTTTGGTTTTCAATTTTTCTTATAAATTATACACTTTAATTATCTAACATGAAGGTGACAACATAGACCAGACAGGCCCATCTGTTCTTTTGTGTTTGGTGAGATGTATTAACAGTTTAAATGAAAATGAATGGAAAATGAGGGGGAAATACATAATTATTTTGATGTAAAATGTATTAATGAATCCGATGAAAACAAATACCTTTAAACAGAATGATAATAGTAATTAATTAGATATTACTGTATGCCACAGATATGTATATTATTTGAAAACTTTGAAATGTGAGCAAAAGAAGCGATTGAAACTTGTTTATAGAATTTATAATTCAGAAGTTTTATTTTGCCCAGATGTCTTAACTACACAGACAGATAGGGTTAAATGCTTTGAGTCTCTCTGGATTGAACAATGCCAGAAAAATCTTAAATGAATAAGTATCATATGACTGAGACTAACTAAAAGGCTATTCATTTTCAGTGTTCCCAGAATTATGATCAGGTGGAAACAGGAAAATTCCACAAAGAAGGTGCTGCCTATTGACTTTGACTATCTCATACAGGTTGGATCTAAACTAAAAGAAGTAATTAAAAAAAAATCTAAATAGCAGCCATGTGACTTTCACAAGGGACTATTAATAAGGCAAATGAGAGAAGCATCAATTTTCTTTTCAAAATGAGAGAGCAGACAAATATAAAGGCATGCTAGCAAGTGTACTGTAGGAATTGTTGACAGTTGCGTGCAACCCAAAGATAATATTCAGAAATGTATCGTGTGAATTCATGTTTTACAAGGCAGTGCTGCTTATACACAAGTCATACATAAAACTCTCTTAATGCTTTTCATGACAAAAAGAACAGAATCAACTGTAAGTCACATTGTGTCTCAAATTATTTAATACTAAAGCTTCAATGAACACAGAAAGTCTCCATCTCAAGAAAGTAATAAGCATTGTTTACTACCTAATGTTTACATTTCAGGTTATATTCCTTCTAAGACTTGCAAGATATTGTGTTGAGGAGTGATGTGCCAAACAATTGTGAGCAAATCACAAACTGTGGATTTCTTTCCTAGGGAAAGGGAAAAAATGTACCATGAATACGACAAACCGAGAATGATTATCCACCATAAATAGCCTAATGGTGGAGTAACAAAAGAAGAAATAATGACATTCCCCAGTTTGATGAAAGATAACTTGTATTTCATACTTAATATTTCTGGGTTTGTTATGTAGGCAGCAGGGAACAATTTAGGTCACTTTATGTTCTCCAAACCACAAGCTACCTGCAGGAATGCCCTGGACAAAGCTACTGGGGCCCTGCTGTCATATATTAATAAAAACAGACTACTGGACAATAACAATATATGAGAGTATCAAAGCTCAGGATTTGAACAGTTCTGGGGCTGCCATAGAGTGTTCTGCATTAGTGAATTAAATGTTTTAAAAAGTTACTGCTGCTGCTTCAAGAGATGAATCCAAAAAGGAGTCTAGAAGTAAACCCTGGAGAGATGTGAAAAACAGCCATCCCTGCCATAGCTAGTTTAGCTCATGTTGATAAGAATATGATGATAGCTTCTAAATAGGACGTCCTGTACTAGAAATGAAACCAGTAGAACAGGTACAAAGTAGAAAGCAACCCTGCATAAAAAAATCAAATATCGCAAGACACAATAAAGTACATTTACACTTAATAATGATGCATGTTTTTAGACAAGAAACTCTTACAAACATAGGCAAATCATGATGACTTGACACAATACAGGAGTACCTGAATTTTGAACACTAACACCACAGAGCTGGTAAAGAAGGCACAGCAGAGAATTTGTCTTCCTGAGGATCCTCAGAAAGAACCATTTCACCCAAAAATTGCTCATGTCCTTCTACTGTTGCTCCATACAGAGCATACTGACTTATTGCATCTGTGTATGGTTTACCAGCTGCACTGCATCAGAGAGGAAACTGCTCCATAGGGTCGTTACCACTGTCCAGAGGATCATCGGATGTCTTATCCCATCCTTGGAAGATCTTTACAGTTCCCGCTACCTGAACAAGGCCCGGAGCACAATTAAAGATCCATCCCACCCCAGTCATTATCTGTTTGAACTGCTGCCTTTGGGCAGATGCTTCAAGACAATAAAAAGATGGACAAATGGACTAAAAAATAGCTTTTACCCAAAGGTCGTGACTGCACTAAATGATGCTCACACAGTGTTTAATATGATGTTTGTTTTGATTTTCCACTTTTAGAGTCTCTTTTCTAAATCTTCATATTTATATGTTTATGTAGTGTTATAATTTCGTGCTGTCTTGCACTGATAGGATGGCATCCAATTTCATTGTACTTGTGCAGTGACAATAAAGATATTCAATTCAATTCAATTCAATAGTTACCTATCCCTAAAAGCAAACATTTTTTTCAAATATTGTGAAGAAGCAACTCTCTAAGTACTGTGCCCTATACTGCTCATGGAATCCTTGTTTTTTCCTCAGCTCTGATCTTCCAGACATGCAGTTAGGTCCATAAATATTTGGACAGAGACAATTTTTTTCTAATTTTGGTTCTGTACATTACCACAATGAATTTTAAATGAAACAACTCAGATGCAGTTGAAGTGCAGACTTTCAGCTTTAATTCAGTGGGGTGAACAAAACGATTGTATGAAAATGTGAGGCAACTAAAGCATTTTTTTAACACAATCCCTTCATTTCAGGGGCTCAAAAGTAATTGGACAATTGACTCAAAGGCTATTTCATGGGCAGGTGTGGGCAAGTCCGTCATTATGTCATTATCAATTAAGCAGATAAAAGGCCTGGTGTTGATTTGAGGTGTGGTGCTTGCATGTGGAAGATTTAGCTGTGAACAGACAACATGCTGTCAAAAGGAGTTCTCCATGCAGGTGAAAGAAGCCATCCTTAAGCTGTGAAAACAGAAAAAACCCATCCGAGAAATTGCTACAACATTATGAGTGGCAAAATCTACAGCTTGGTACATCCTGAGAAAGAAAGCAAGCACTGGTGAACTCAGCAACGCAAAAAGACCTGGACGTCCACGGAAGACAACAGTGGTGGATGATCGCAGAATCATTTCCATGGTGAAGAGAAACCCCTTCACAACAGCCAACCAAGTGAACAACACTCTCCAGGGGGTAGGCGTATCGATATCCAACCATAAAGAGAAGACTGCATGAAAGTAAATACAGAGGGTGCACTGTAAGGTGCAAGCCACTCATAAGCCACAAGAATAGAAAGGCTAGATTGGACTTTGCTAAAGAACATCTAAAAAAGCCAGCACAGTTCTGGAAAAACATTCTTTGGACAAATGAAACCAAGATCAACCTCTACCAGAATGATGGCAAGAAAAAAGTATGGAGAAGGTGTGGAACAGCTCATTATCCAAAGCATACCATATCATCTGTAAAACACGGTGGAGGCAGTGTGATGGCTTGGGCGTGCATGGCTGCCAGTGGCACTGGGACACTAGTGTTTATTGATGATGTGACACAGGACAGAAGCAGCTGAATTAATTCTGAGGTGTTCAGAGACATACTGTCTGCTCAAATCCAGCTAAATGCAGTCAAATTGATTGGACTGTATTTCATGATACAGATGGACAATTACCCAAAACATACAGCCAAAGCAACCCAGGAGTTTATTAAAGCAAAGATGTGGACAATTCTTGAATGGCCAAGTCAGTCACCTGTAGCCTCATGTATAACGCTGCGCGTAGAACTCGCACTATAACATGGCGTAAGCACAAAAGCCAAAATGTGCTTACGCACAAAAAAATCCAGATGCAGGAATCTGCATACTCCAACTTCCACGTTGTTCCTCTACATAAATCCCGATCAGCGTGAAAAGTAACACTTGTGCACGCGCGTTATGTAACACCCCAACTCCTCCCAGAATTACGCCTCCTTGAATATGCAAATGAATATAAATCACCCTTAAACTCAGCCTTCTGTGAAAAGACAATGGGAAAAGCACGGGGGGAAATATAGAAATTTCAGCGAATACCAAGTGGAGGCAAAGGAAAAACATACCATTTGTTCAAATAAACCGTGGTATAATCAACAAAAGGAAGTTGATCGAGTGACATAGCGTGTTGGAGAAACTTGAAAGCTCACGTTCACAAAATCGCACAATGCTGGAAATAAAAAAGAAGTTGTCAGATATCAAAGTCGCCGTGAAAAGGCGAGTTGTAGCCCACTGTCTGAGTGTCATATGAAAGCTTATTAGGGTACAGAGAGAAAAAGGCACACAGTGGGGAAAAAGCACGAAATGTCAACTTCAATCTCGACATTTCCACTTTATTCACGTAGTTTATTTTGTCATAAAAAGTAGAACATCATAAACTTCATCTTAAAATTGTTTAATAACCAGTTTCTCAAATCACATCGTAATTAAAGTAGCACGTTAAATGCTTTGTTTTGTATTTGATCTCCTATGTGCTCTGTGTGACTTACTACTTGCTTCTTAAACCGGCTCTCTTCCTCCAACTGGACACAGAATCCATTACATTCGTGATATTACAGCTCTCTGAATAACTAAAATACTGAGATGTATACGTGATATCATTTTTATGATGATAGACGTTAAAGCACGTTATTAAACATGAGTTTCACGTCGCAGTGATTGTGTGTGACCTTCGATGAAATTATTTATTGCAGCAGTACTCAGGGGCGGCTCTAGGCTTGTGGTGGCACTGGGCAGAGGAAGAATCGGTGGCTCCATCGCCCGTCAATGTCAGTAAGGTAGCTTATGCACGGTGGATGGCCACGTCCGTTGCGGACACTGCATAGCCGCCTCATGCTCATGACACAAGCATTTAACCTTTGCCGAAATTTGTCGCTGCGTTTTTAGCTGTGTTGTTATTTTTTCTTTCTGTTTAAGGAACGTTTAAGGAACATTGAAATATCTTCGTAGTACATGTTTAATTATTCTATCCTTCATGACACTCCCAGTGAAGAATATAGATTATTTACAGTAAATGAAGTTAAAGTTTTATATGTATAATATAATAAACATATTTTGCTGCATTTCACCTTAAAAATGATATCGTCATCATATGTAAATACGCGCTTTATAAAGTGGCTCAGGTTGTGCAATATTATAACTGTAGTGCAAGTTTACAGTGGGGTGATTGTACTTATAAGTACAAACAGTTCTACAAGGAGCAACTGATTGAGTGCGTTTATAGTTCTTGGGATGAAACTGTTTCTGTACTGCGAGGTCCACAGGGAAGGCTTTGAAACGTTTTGTAGTGGCTGAGTCCTTGAAGCTGTATACCGATAATTCTCTTTCCGATCAGCTGCTGCTGTGATTCACACTCATATACAGTGATATAAATACTCCGAGTGGTGCAGTGAGAGTAATATGGAAAAAGATGATCCGCTGTGGCAACTCCTAATGGGAGCAGCTGAAAGAAGAAGAAGAAGAAGAAGAAGGTGCAGTGACAGTAACAACGCTAAAGCAGTTATGGTATTTGGAATACTATGGCTATTCCCTGGACCATTATATTGTTACAAGTTAATTACAATCAGATGCGTTACACTAATAAACAATATGTGGTTAGTTTAAGTGTATTTATAAAGCCGCGTCAGGAAAATAAGGTGTAACCACACAGGAACAGTAGCATTGCTTGGATGCTGGGTGCCGCCAGTCTGCAAAACCAAGCGGAGAACTTGCGTACGACAAGGTATGAGGTACCATGAAAAAGTGCGTGGCTTTACGCCAAGTGTAGGTTTTATACATCGCGATTTTAATGTGGAAAAGTTCTTACGCAACATTTCTGTGCGTACGCACCATTTATACATGAGGCCCCTGATCTTAACCCAATTAAGCATGCATTTCACTTGTTGAAGACTAAACTTTGGACAGAAAGGCCCACAAACAAACAGCAACTGAAAGCTGCTGCAGTAAAGGCCCGGCAGAGCATTAAAAAGGAGGAAACACAGCATCTGGTGATGTCCATGAGTTCAAGACTTCAGGCTGTCATTGCCAACAAAGTGTTTTCAACCAAGAAATTAACATTTTATTTCCAGTTATTTAATTTGTCAAATTACCTTTGAGCCCCTGAAATAAAGGGATTGTGTTAAAAAAATACTTACGTTACCTCACATTTTTATGCAATCTTTTTGTTGAATCCACTGAATTAAAGCTGAAAGTATGCACTTCAACTGCATCTGAGTTGTTTCATTTAAAATTCATTATGGTAATGTACAGAACCAAAATTAGAAAAAAAGGTGTCTCTGTCCAAATATTTATGGACCTAACTGTATACCACTACCACTGCTAAGGTGGGCCTGGATTAAATAAATCAGTACACTGTCTTTCTGTGTATGTGTTCATGATGTGGTGTCTTATATTGCCTTTTTTACAACTTATATTTTCCATTCACACTATTTGGAACAGATTCAGCCAGCCACGTCCATCACCTCCAGAGACTTCAAAGAGAAAAAAATACAGCATAAATCAGCACTGATAATGAATTGTTCTTTGAAGCAATTGCC
The DNA here is from genome assembly GCF_016835505.1 of Polypterus senegalus. Classification (NCBI taxonomy): domain Eukaryota; kingdom Metazoa; phylum Chordata; class Cladistia; order Polypteriformes; family Polypteridae; genus Polypterus; species Polypterus senegalus. The sequence continues at coordinate 47,088,644 of NC_053168.1, read as the reverse complement.
TGTAGAATGAATCCAGAAACTAAGTTCACTAGAATAGCCACTGTTAATATTTACTACTCGAGCAAATCTTTGGAACATATACAAAACAAAATTAAACTAAAATGATTGAGGAACTGTTATTGTATACACTGTACTTATGAGGTAACAAAACCAGGATTCAAATCAAAGAAATGTGGTACAATATTACAAAAATAATTCACCATGGCCTCTTTAACATGAATTCCACAATGTGAAATAAAATGTCCCAATTAGTTTAGATACCTATTAAATTATTTATTTTTGTATGTTTCTAAAATTGCATCACGCTCACAATGTTCGAATATGCCTGTAAAAGGCAATATTCACTCACCTATACACTGTTAGTTCAACTAGTTTATGCACAGAAGTACAGATCTGTGAAGGTACATCTAATCAGTATTTCATTATGTCTTGCCAGTTCTCTGTCTTTTATTATGAGGTTAGACTCAGAGAAGCTATCATATTCAAATTCTCTGTAATAAAAAAAATAATATTTTTAATATAGATATGATAAAGTTTTAATAAATAAGAAGATGTAATAATGCTGAGCAAAGATCAACATTAATAAAAAAATAAAATGCAAACTAAGAGACTTATTCCACATACTGTGTTGTCAATAAATGTATCTTTTTTGTTTTGGTAACAATCTGCTGATCCTTTCTCCATCCATCCATGCATATAGTTATTATAACAGAATAATCCAGGTTTAGAGTCATGGCCGGTCTGAAGCTATTTTGGCAACATAAAGAGCAAAGATGAAAAGCAACCCTGAGCTGAATACAAGTCCATCCTTGGGCACACTAATGTAAACACCCATACTTATTAATAATACTTTCAAGTAGCTAAATCTTTAAGAACACATATTTGTTGGATGTTGTAAAAACTTGAAAAAAAGGTTTCCTTGATTTCCAAACATTTTAACTGAACTGCCATAATTTCATATGGTAACTTTTATTTTTTAGGCCTTCACTATAGCCAGTCCTTACCCCAAACTTTTGTTAGTGGGCCAAGATGTCTTGTTTTCTTGAAACTACTGTAAATATAGAGATCAATGTTAAATAGTATACCTGTATACTATAACAATTCTGCCACCATCAGGAAATATGAGGAAATGCTACTTATGGAGATAATCCTGTCAAAGATTTTCTAATCTTGGGGGTTGTTAACTTTATAGAAGTATTACTGTCACATGTACAGAGTACAGTAAAATTCATAGTCTTTTGTTAAAAAAAAATCCAAAATACAACTATACAAATAGAATTTCGTCATTAATAACTTCACAATTGAAAAAACTTATAATGTACAGTATATTATAAATAAAACAATAGGACAATACAACAAAAAAACTGCAGCCAGAAGTACAAATCAAATCTACCAGAGAACTAGTTCTAGCACAGATTACACATAAGTATGAAATATTTCTGAAAACACAACAATCAAATGTTTTATAGAGCAAGAAAAGGGCTACAACATGTCATGTGTCCTTAGTATTAAATACAATTACTAAAGGGTGTGACCCGGTTTCACTTTCTGGGTCCCCCCTCTGTGGAGTTTGCATGCTCTACTCGTGTCTGTGTGGGTTTCCTCTGGGTGCTCTGGTTTCCTCCCACAGTCCAAAGACATGCAGATTAGGTGCATTGACGATCCTAAATTGTCCCTAGTGTGTAGGTGTGTGTGTGTGTGCCCTGTGGTGGCTGGTGCCCTGCCCGGGGTTTGTTTCCTGCCTTGCGCCCTGTGTTGGCTGGGGTTGGCTCCAGCAGAACCCCATGACCCTGTAGTTAGGATATAGCGGGATGGATAATGGATGGATGGATGAGTTTTGATCAGTAACTCTGCACATATTACTCGGACTGGGAAAAAAAGCATATATTATTTTCCTTCTTACTGGTTTGCATTACAGTATATACCCTAGTACATATGATCTTGGAGAATTAATTAGAGAATTTAGATATATTTTTTACTTCCATACAGTACAAGCACATAATAAGCTATTAAGCTTAAAGCTCCAACTAACGAGTATTTTATTAATCATTATTATTGTGATTAATCAAGAGTTTGAAATAAAATGCAATATTTGTGGAAACATAGGTTGGGAGCATAATTAGCATTTCAAAATTGAAAGTTTTATCTTTTTCACAATGCTCACCTTCACCACAATAGAAAAGTATGCTCTACAAGTACATTTGCTAAAACCATGAAAAGAAACAAGTCTAGTTACTAACTCTAAGGTCTAGCTTAACATTTGCAAAGCTGTTGCAGACATCAATGGATGCAAACCATTGTTAAGTGTCAACAGACGATGCCTGGAGTGTATTTTTAAATAATATCCACTAGATGGCATCAAAAACTGTGAGAAGAACAGAATTCTGCATACCTGCATTTCAAAACCTCCTTTTTCTTTCTTTATAGTACGGCATCAAATGCAAATCACTGCTACCAGAAAAAAAAACAAAAAAAACTTGCAAAACAAGCTTTGCACATTGTTGATGACTCAGATTCTGTACTGTCAGAGAAGGATCTTGAGCTGATAGAACAAACAAAAAAAAATTGATGCCAGCAGTGCTGCTAAATTATCACATAGTGTGACTGAGATAAGTAAAAACATTCTTTACAGTACATTTTCTTTTAATTTGTTCGCACAACACGGCTGTGCTTCTGTAACAAGTGAGCTCATTTATACAGTTTTTTCAGCAGTTGAAATGACTCCTCCACACTTAAATTGTCTTGTCTTTGGCCCACCTTTGTTTTAAAATTCTCCATCTCTGCCATCCATCCATCCATTTTCCAACCCGCTGAATCCAAACACATTGGAGCTGGAGCCAATCCCAGGGCACAAGGCAGGAACCAATCCCAGGCAGGGTGCCAACCCACCGCAGGACACACACAAACACACCAGGGCCAATTTAGAATCGCCAATCCACCTAACCCGCATGTCTTTGGACTGTGGGAGGAAACCGGAGCACCCGGAGGCAACCCACACAGACACAGGGAGAACATGCAAACTCCACACAGGGAGGGCCTGGGAAGCAAACCCGGGCCTCCTAACTACGAGGCAGCAGCACTACCACTGTGCCACCATGCCGCCCTCTGTCTCTGCCATACATCAAAATGTTATTAACACTGTAGTTGGACAATGAAGTTAGATTCATAATACAGAATAAGAAAACTAATTGATAACAAAATTTGAGAGCTATTTTCATCAATTATTTTTATGACAAAACAGGGTGTGATGTATGGCCGGCTGTTCATCCCGGCCAATACCCCCACGCCGCCAGGTGGAGCCCTCCCTGCAGTATGGAGGTGCCCCGAAGACCAGCAGGGCATTATGGACATTGGAGTCTTTATTCACAGCCCTGCTGGATACCATGGGGGCCGGCAGGAGTCGCTGCAGGAAGGCCCAGAGACTATTTGCCTTACGCCCAGGAAGTACGTCATAGTCACATGGACAAAGAGAACGATGTGCTTCCTGGGTGAAGAAAAAAGGATTTTTATCTGATCCGGAAGTGTTCCAGGTCACATGGACAGAAAGGGTGAAACGCTTCCGGGTCAAGGAGCATAAAGGACTGTGGGAGATCCCAGACAGACAAGCTGAATTGGGAGGCTAAGCGTCTGGGAGTGGAGGATTGGTTTATTTGAGAATTGTATTGTTAATTGAGTATTGGGGAGTGGAGGGTGCTTTGTGCACATTATTATTATAATAAATAATAACTGGACTTTTTATCTGGTGTCTGACGAGGTGTCTGTGGGTACAAGGGTGCGAGAAAGCCCTTATCTGTCACAAGGGTAATCAACTAATAAATTAATTTATACCATCTTTAAAACAGTGGTAGTGCTGCTGCTTTGCAGTAAGAGACTGTGGAAGATTGTGGGTTCACTTCCCAGTTCCTCCCTGTGTGGATAGCTCTTTGATTACTGAGGAAAGCGCTATATAAATGTAATGAATTATTATTATTATTATTATTAAAATACTAGTGGCAGATGAAGAGGAGAGGACTCAACATTAGTCACTTTATTAAGAAGTAGGTTATGAGAAGACAAAAAAAGTTTTTGGGTAATGCAAATTAGAAAAGAATCAAAAAACCTTTTTTTACCTAGACCCACTACTTAAGTTATAGAAATTCCACTGACTATGAATATTGGAGGGCGGCACGGTGGCACTGTGGGTAGTGCTGCTGTCTCACAGTTAGGAGACCTGGGTTTGCTTCCCGGGTCCTCCCTGCGTGGAATTTGCATGTTCTCCCCGTGTTTGCGTGGGTTTCCTCTGGGTACTCCGGTTTCCTCCCACAGTCCAAAGACATGCTGGTTAGGTGCATTGGTGATCCTAAAATTGTCCCTAGTGTGTGTGTGCACACCCTGCAGTGGGCTGGCACCCTGCCTGGGGTTTGTTTCCTGCCTTGCGCCCTGTGTTGGCTGGAATTGGCTCAAGCAGACCCCTGTGACCCTGTAGTTAGGATATGATGGATGGATGAATATTGGAAAGGTAGAAATACCGGTAGGTTTTAAAGAGCAATACCCTTTTCAATCAGCATGTGTCTAAATCTCTTTTGACTGGATGCATCTCTCAAGCTCATTCCTGTAAAGCTTACTCTCTCATTTCAAAGTGTCTTGCTCATCTCCTGTACACTTAAATACTTCCTGTCTTTGAAGGTGACTATCAGTGTGCCTCCTATGCCTTAATTCCTTCTTGTGTGTCTCACACTTGCACTTCCTCTTTTGGTCGTGTCACCAAAGACAAACCGACCAATCAAATTGCCCTTAAAGACTGGACATGGTACACATACAGGCCTTTGCATTTTATTATATAGTACAAGTAGATTCAAGTTAAAAAAACTTCTTTTTGAAGTCTGTTTGTTTAGAAAATCATTTAATTGATTCTGATTAAATTTTATTAGTAATGAGTTAATATGCAAATTAAAATTTTCCAAAAACCAACCAAAAATAAAATAACACTTTTCGTGTGTTATGGTTTCATTGGTACTAGTTTTGTAGAATGCATCATCAAGTCAAGTCAACTTGGGGAGCATGCACTGGTACAGTGCGTTGCCGCACCCACTACACATCAAAACAGCTTGGGATCCTGGTTGGCAACCCCCCAGGCAGACACAAGGTGCAGTCCTACCCTCCAGAAATGACCCTCTATCTGCCGCAGCCAGGTGTTATGTGGGTGACCCCTTGACCTGGTCCAGCCACTTGGGTCCCCAACAATGAGGATCTTATGAGCCGGATCACCCTCGGGGAAACGCACCACATGGCCGTAGTGCCGTAACTGACGCTCCCTCACAATGCAGGTAATGTGCCTCATTCGGGACTCCACAAGCAACCGCTCATTCGACACAAAATCAAACCAACAGTATCCAAGGATTTTCCGGAGGGACACAGTACCAAAGGAGTCCAGTCTTCGTCTCAGGTCACTGGATAGTGTCCATGTCTCACAACCATATAGTAAGACAGGAAGCACCAGGACTCTAAAGACTTGGACCTTCATCCTTTTGCATAGATAACAGGTGCGCCACACCCCCCTTTCCAGCGACCTCATGACCACCCATGCTCTCCCAATCCATCTACTGACTTCACAGGAAAAGTCACCAGAGACATGAATGTCACTGCCAAGATAAGTAAACCTCTCAACAAGGTCAACACTCTCTCCGCAAACAGACACACTGCTGATAGCTGTGCCCAAGAGGTCATGGATCTTGGTTTTTATCCAGGACACTCACAAGCCCAGACACTCAGACTCCCGCCAAAGGCTGCAAAGAAACTCTGCAGATATTCATGTTTGCACTCTATGAGAACCCTCAGTGTCAGGATGCAGTCGATGGTAGACTTCATAGGCGTAAAACTAGACTGTTCCGGTTGCTGGTAGGTGAGCAAGTGATCACGGATCCTATTGAGGACGACCCTAGTAAGGACCTTACCTGGCACCGAGAGCAGTGTTATCCCCCTGTAGTTGCTGCAATCCAGGCAATCACTCTTCCCTTTCCAGGGACAACAAGTCCCGTTTTCCAGTCAGTTGGAATGATGCCAGTCTCCCAAATAGAAGCAAAGATTGCTTTCAATGCCAGGAGGACAGCCTTACTACCAGCCTTGAGAAGTTCACTCCAGATACCTCAGATCCCTGCAGCCTTTCCCTCCTCAGCTGGTTCACCACCTGTGCAATCTCAGTGAGATTGGGTGGTTCACAGCTAATTGGAAGATCAGCCTCAAGAACCATGGACCCAGAGATATCCAACATCCTAGCCGGAGGATCAGCTTTGAACAACTGCTCAAAGTAGCCAGCCCAGTGGGTCACAACTGCAGTGTCATCCGTAAAGACCTTTCCATCAGCTGCCCTGACTGCGACTCTCTGACAAACAGATTCAGATGTGCGTAATGCTTTGATTCCTCTGTAAGCAGGATGTGGGTCGCTAGACCACAGATGGTGTGTCACTTGCTCACAGATTCCTCTAACAAATGCCTCTTTATCTGCCATCAGAGCCCTCGCAGCCATCCTTCTCAGTTCCCGATACAGACCAGAGTTGCCATTGACCCGTGCTCTGCGACTCCTCTCGATGACATCCAGGGTGCCGTGCGAGATGAAACACCTCCTTCTGGGAACAGTGGTAACACCAACACAACCCTCAGCAACCTTCAGGGTCTTGTCATGGAAGGTCTCCCACATCACATAGAAAGCATCATGCCATAATTATATATTCAACTAGGGTGCCTCTATTCTGTCAGCTTTCATTTTATGTTTTAAATTCCATTAAAATAAAATTATTCTGGGATTCCTTTGGTCTCAAAAACATTCATCCAGTATTGTTTGATACAACAAGGAAATAGTTATGTGGCAAAATTGATCGTTTTAAGTCCTGTTTAGATCATGTAGAGCAACAAAGATTGTATTGCAGTAATAAAAAATATTGCTTCTTGAATATTCATAATTTAGACATATCCTAATAAGAAGAAAAAAAGTCCCTTGAATTACCACCACATTCTTCATATGACTGTTCTATAATTCTTCTAGAAACACTCATTTTCAATGGTTAGATGTATATTCTGTCTCATCTGAATCATATGTACAAACATTCAGGAGAATTTGGAAATATGGTTCATTAGACCATCTAATAGTTCCATCAAAGATAGATATTTTTGGATAGAGAAAAAGATGGATCGCTACATGTGGGTATAGATTACCACAAACTGAACTAAACCACGGTTTTCCAATTAAAGCAAAAAATAACTTGTAATTTAAACTAAGGATGGTGGCATAGGAAAGACAGAATTTAGTACAACCTCTAGCCATTAGGAGTACTTGTCCATGCCATAGTCTTGCCTGTGATCTGGCAGTATTTCAATCATAAACTAAAATACATTATTTTTACCGAACATAACAGTCAAATATTACAGTAGTTTCATGTTATTTCAAATAACTGATATCTTTTTTGTATAAAAATAGTGTTGAACTGCAATTTAACATTTTCCTGTTATTTAACAGATTTTGTCTGTCACTATGAAATACAAAGACTCAATTTTACAAAGACAGAGATCAATTTTACATCTGTATATTTAGTTGTATTTGTCAATTCAAGTTGCAGTACAAAAAAAAAATGTAAAAAATAAACACAAAAATTATATACAAAAAAATATAAAATGATTCTAAAACGTACATAGCAACAGGGAGCCAACCAAAACCTTAAAATGACAATCATTTGCTGTATTAAAAAAAAACATTTTATACCCCTAAAATCGTTACATCATTAAGTGAGAAAAGACTTAATCATATTATGTTTCAAGTTTGCCCTCACCTCAGTTAATTCTTGACCATCTCCAAATTATTTCATATCAATAATTAAAATGCATTTCAAATATCAAAAGCTCCCATAGTGGGAAAAATAAGACTGGAACATCTTGTAAAGTTGTGCATCACTCTAATTGTTAAAAGAAAGTTTTAACTGTACATGTATCAGTTTTAATGACATGTATCTTATTTTTTTAATGTGTAATGTTTAGAATTTGGCTAGGAAAAAATAATAAAAAAATAATATACAATACATTAATGCTTGTTTGTTTGTCTATTTAAATACAAAAGATACAGTAAGTACTCCAAATAAGAAAGAAATAAGGTGGCACATCGGTATGCTGCATTGCAATGTGGAGACTAGTGTTCATGTTCCCTGCATAGAGTTTGCATGTCCATTTCCTCCAGTTGCTCTGCCTTATACCTGATGCTTGCTGGATAGGCACCAGGTTTCCTGCCCAGGGTAAGTGGTTTTGGAAAATGGATGAATGCAAATAACACAAAGTTTTCTAGAATATTTTTACAATATTTGGTAGTAATGATACAAGTTTAAAATCTCTTTAAATATAATTAAATTTGTAGGATTATAAATATGCTCTGTAGATATAAATGTAAATTTTTTATTTTTATATTATTGTTGTTATTATTATTATTATTATACAAATTATTAATATAGTTATACATTTATATTAATATATTGATATTTTTATAAAAGAACTGTATTCTTTTAGTATTTCAATACTAAAAAATATGTCATATATATAATATATGTCATATAGAAATATGTCAAACTGTTTAATATATTAAAAAATGCTTTTTAACAGATACTTATCTTGTGAATACAAGGAATATCTGTGAATTAACAGTCTTTTGTCACTTAATGACATAAAAGAAATTAAATTAGATTTTTGTGGAATTTTATTTTATTTTTTTAATACAGCAAATGATTATCATTTTGAAAACTATGGTTGGCATCCATTGGTGCTGTGCTTTTTTTGAAAGTGTATGTTGACAATGCTTTTTGAGATTTATTGGGAATTTCTGATCTAATTTACATATTGGGCATCCTTATTTTCTCTTGAGACTTAAAGTAACACATTCCACATGTTAGGTAAGTTTGGTCAAAGTTGCTGGCTAACAAATTATTTGTCAGATTAGAAAAGTGATACTTTCAAAAAGATTAAGTGATCTTTTTGGTTATAACATTTTGCATATTGGTATAAGTATGGATCCCACAAAGTAACCACCTTATTAAATTTGATAGTGCCATGAGCACATGATTTTATTAATTACTGCCAATGTCTTACTATCTCCCCAATTATGTCCTAAACTAAATAATTATCTCAAAAATGTCATACCTGAGGCACAAAAGGCTTTTGAAAAAGTAAAGGAATTATTTACTTCAACTCATATACTTTATTATCTGGACATATATGTGCCTTTTGAAATGGAAGTAAAAACTTTTAGTAAAGGGGAAGGACTCTTGTCTCAAAAAGTTTCAGATAAAGGCAGATTCCATTCTTGCATTTATTTTTCAATACAATTACCTTCAGTAGACAATAATTATATTGTTGTGAATCAGAGCTTATAGCCATAAAACCATCCCATACCTCTCATCTACACCTATTCCTGAGGTAATACTGGCTTGTCCAAATTAAAAATTCAGGCGGCATGTCTAGAGTATATAAAATGTTAAGAGATATTGTTCTATAATTATCCTAGAAAACAAGGGAAAGGGATATTTTGATTAAAAATTCAGAAAGGGAATGCAATTCAGCCATTGACAGAATACATTTTTTCTTAATATGTGCCAATCAAACCATAATCCAAATAATTTTTTGCCATCAATCACATATATCTCATTTAAAATTGTATAAAATGTTGGATGGGCAAGATCCACCATGTGAGCATTGTCATCAAGCCCTGTATTGCTGTTTTAGAAATACACCATAATTTTGGGCAAATATTTTTCTTTATCTCTCAGATAACCTTGGATTTAAAGTCCATCCTAACACATTAACTGCCAGAAGAGATTAAAGTCAGCTATGAAAAATCTGTTGTAATATCTTATACCATACTACATAAACATATTTGGCTCAACTAGAAGAATCCCAATCCACTTTTTATAATGCAGTGGAAGAAGTTATGGTTTTCCTTTGAATTCTTTAGAAAAAAACCCTCAAGTTGTAAGATTTCCATAATACGGTCCCTACTCTAAACTAATTGATTAGTCCTGCTCTAAAGTATGGCACTATGAATGTTTTTTTTTTTGTTATATGTTATATAGAATTAGTTATATGCTGTGAATAGAATTATGCATACTGTAGTACTAGGGGGCTCTGCCCCCTGCTCGCTTCACTCGCAAACTCTTGTGCGGGCACTATGCGCCAGCCACTTTGTGTCTCTGCCACTCACGTATGGGTAAGCGGATCTACAATTTAAACAAATTTTCATGGGACCTGTTACATACTGTATGCATAATAAAACTAACTATTTTACATTACAGCGAGTAATTAACCATAGTTAAAAATAGTAAAACATAATAAATTGAAATAAAATTATGTTTTATGTTGCGTTAGAGGTATTGGTTGAGTTACATGATTTAGTTCTATTTGGCTTTGAAATTAACACGCAAATACTTTTTAAACTTCTGTCTTTGATATCTCCATCTTTCAAAACTATTATTGCTGACAATTTGTCACATATTGGTTTATTATAAATATGACCATGATCTTTTGGATTCATATAGGAATCCAACAAAACTTCTTTGCCTGTGTTTTGCAGATAAATTTTGTGTAAAGTGCAATACTTTTGGACGTATGGATTTGTATCTTGGCTGTAGAATTTCTAATATGTCCGATCATTTAACTCTTTCTATACTATGTTGCATCACTTCTCTGTGATCATAAATATAAACCTGACCAACTTTTGGTTTCTTCGAAATTAAACTTGTAGTAGCTTTAATTGTTGCAGAGCCACAGATTCTCATAATGTATGGTCCTGAATTGTGTAAATCTACATTTTGAGCATAAAAGGTTGTAATCGTGAACAGATTATTGTAGATTCGGATATTTTGCCTGTAGTGTTTGTGGAATTCACTTTCACCAAACAACAAATCTTTTAATTCTCGTGGATAGGCCTCTTCATTGGGAAGAAACACTGCATTTCCCTGATGGCAACATGAATTAGACGATCTACAAGTCTCAGACTTAAACTTTAAAGCCGAAAAATATCTATATACTTCTGTCATACCACCTATGTCCATATATTTGATCTCTTTTCGCTGTTCCGTTATTTCACCGAGCAATCATTTCTGTTTGTTAGCGCTAATGCGGTCTTTACTATCAGATTTTTCAGACTTTCGAATTTTAGTACTTTCATAATCTCTAACCTGCTCTGCATGTGTATGTGTTTTTGAACCTCTTTACGATGTTCTACTTTGTCTACCACTCTTTGTCTTTAATTTCCAACCCCGCTTGGACGTACTTGGTTTTCAATTCCACTTGGCCCGGGCTGATTATTACTTTCTTTATTTTCTGAATTTGCACTTAGATTACTATTGTCCTTTTTTGAATTTTTTTTCTCTCCAGCGCTTTTGGGCCTCTTTTTGACATGCTGCCCTTTCTTCTTCGCTTAGTCATTGACGTGTCATCTATAATGTCTAAAAATACTGTCCAGAAAAGCTTCTTTAAAGGGTGAAACTGGGGACTTTTCCTAAACGACTTTAAATGATGAAAATGTAAAAATTTATAAGAGCTGAGAGCGCAGCAACTGTGTCTGACAAAAGCATTAACACAAATGAGTGTTGAGTGGACCATAGGCATGTTTGAAAATGGTTCAGAGGAGGGCAGGACTTGACAAAATCTCTTGGCCAAAAGTCTTGTCTCAAGATTTCCTTTTATAATAGAAAGATTTGTTTTGGGTAAAATCTTAGCTTTTTGTAACCTACAAAGCTTAAAAAGTATGCTTTCCCACAGTACAGATAAGCTGCTGCAACTGGTGTGCGCTGACATTATAAATGCTGAGAGTAAGAACAGCCCAACAGACATATAAAGAAGATAGAAAATGTGATTTTTAATTCTAACCTATAATCAGAATATGAAGTGTTTATAAATAAAATGAAGAATAAACTTATAAGCAAATAAATCCAAAAGAACAACATTTAATAACCAGATTTAAAGTGAGACTTCCTAGAATGTCTGATTTCTTGATTATGAGTTAAAAGAAAATAAAGCTCTTTACATTGTGGATTTTCAAAGGACAACTGGGAGACAAGGAGTCAGTGAGTCACAATGTTCTGCCTTTATGTATTTATTTTTTTGCTTAAACAGCTGTCATGTAAAAATGTAATCAACAAAAATTTTCATTACAATTTTATCACAAGAAAGCAATAGAAAATTACTATTTAAGAAATAATGAATTGGCACTTAAAGTAAAATAAGTCAATAAAAACATGCATGAAATCTACTGCAAAACTGTATATGTCATGTTTGATAAGGAGGAAAAAATTCAAAGGCTGTAATCTTAAAAAATCATCATCAAGCAGAATATTAGAATCTAGAAGTGCCATGAACAATGGTAATGAATATGATGTTTACTCTGTATAAAAACCTATGATGGTCTATGGTTAAAAGAAAATTCAGTTCACCCTTGGTCTGAATAAAAGTTTTTAAAGTTTACATTTTTTTCAGATAAACAGTTTTGTAATATCTATAAAACAAAAATGTACTTAAACCTGCACAACAGTTACAGAGGCTATATAACCTCTTTTTCACTCACTTACTTTTAGAATTTACCCTTCATAAATGTATGCTTTCATAAATGCAGTACTGTGTTTATTGTGGCATTGTAGAATGGCAAAATGTTGACTGGAGATGCAAGTAAGAACTTCACTGCAGGGGTGCACCAATGAGTAACTGGGACTAACCCTGGCCCTATTTTTTTAGACCCACCGATCAATAGTACAAAATTTTCTAAAAACTGCATAGAATCATTGATTCCCTCATTACTATAGTTATAGTGTTTGGAGATTAAAATGGTATACTGTATACCCCAATACCACACCACAATGTTTTTCTCTCTTCACTCAAAGATTGATGAATTGCTGTACCATAGCAACACCTGCTCCCAGAGTGGCTTTCTTGAATGTCCTTATTTAATGGAATACAATCTGACAGACAGACTTTTGTCTACTAAATTTAATGGGTGTTTCAACTTTCAAATGACACCACATTCCACTCTTTGTTTTCTACTTTCTATATTTCAGAATTTTATTTATATAGTTTTTATAAAGATATTTTTGAATGTTGCAACTATTGGTGCTGTAATTTGGATATGCAGTGTAATTTCGTTTTCAACTACATATGATCTGATAAAGAAATATCTGCCCTTTAAAATGATACATAGGCCAGGGGTCTGCAATAATGATTATATGTGTGCTATGGATACTTACTTGAAAACAGTAAAAGCAAAGAAAAAGAATTCTGTTATAGTGCTTCAAAATTGTAAAGCTACACCTATTACAGATATTTCATAACATTTATTTCTGAGTGTTCCTCACATATTCATTGACACTTATATAGTGTTCGAAAGCTTATTTCAACACCTATGCAAATAAGAATAACATTCAAAATGCATTTTTGGTTAAAACATAACTGAATACACGGTGGCGCAGTGGTAGCGCCTCCCGGGTTCTCCCTGCGTGGAGTTTGCATATTCTCGTGTTTGTGTGGGTTTCCTCCAGGTGCTCCAGTTTCCTCCCACAGTACAAAGACATGAAGGTTAGGTGCACTGCCGATCCTACATTGTCCCTAGTGTGTGTGAGCCCTGCGGTGGGCTGGCGCCCTGCCTGGGGTTTGTTCCTGCCTTGCGCCCTGTGTTGGCTGGAATTGGCTCCAGCAGACCCCCGTGACCCTGTGTTAGGATATAGCGGGTTGGACAATGACTGACTTACTGACTGACATTACTGAATATTGCAGTTTACTCTGCTGAAACATATGTGTTCAGCTTAACTAATTCTCCAGGTGTAAAAATTCTGAAACAGAAATGTCTGGCTTTTATTTTGAGGGTTTGAACATGAATATTGAGTGGAGGATGGTCAAGGTATAGTCAGTTAAATCAAAGTAGCAGAAAAAATCTGTAAAAGACTGCTGAAAGTGAAGACAGAAGATGAGTGAAGATATCAAGTTACAGTATATCTGCAAATACCTGAGTATGAGGATTGTGAAATATGGGAGAATGTAAAATTAATTGAGATTTTAAAAAGAAAACAAGACATTGATGGAGACAGAAAGCTGGAAAGCAGTATGTGGCAAATAAATAGACAGCAAAGAAATAAGTGGACATAAGAAAATACAGTAATACATTTGACAAACAAGAATCAATATTCAGTACATTAAGCTTGCCTGGTTAGCTTTTAGCTAAGTTGCCCCAATATGTCACCAAGAAAGAAAAAAATGAGTTGAGATTTACACTGAAGATTAATTGGTAGCAGGGAAGTCTTGGTTATGACAAGATAAGAATGTCTACATTTGACTAGAAATCTGTGGAGAAAATTACAAAACAATGTGAAACAAATAATGGAGTTACCCAGGGGCATAAATCAGATCAAGAAAGCTGCTTTGAAGCCAAAGTATTTAAACTGCAGAGGGATAAATAATATAACACATTCTGAGCACTTAAAAGTAACTCCAAAAAAACTCTGACAGAAGATGTCTAGTGAGTACCGGAAAGAGCAATCAGATGTCTAGAATGCAAGGAAAATAGAAGTCAATGATAGTGACAATGGAAAATAAAGCAAATGTGATGACACATAAAAATCTAGTTGAATTCACATGTATCAATGCTCAGTTTGTTGACTGGCAAGTTAGTGAGAAAGGCAAGCTATTTAATCTCTGAAACACAATTTGGATTAGGATAAATGCTAGAGTAAAACTCAGTGAAGAAGCTATTTATAAGCTTCTTTGGTTTTAAGTAAAATGAGGTCAAAATAGTGGTAAGCTAATTAGATAAAATGATCTTTATTGTGTTATAAATACACATTAACAGTTCTAGTTTGGAGAAAAGAAGGAAAAGATGAAAAATAGGCTAAAAAACAGATGGATGTAAAACAGGAATTCATGCTTACACCATGTATATGTAATGTTACAAAAAGAAGGAAAATTTGATTGCTGGTATTCGTTCATTTTAATAACTTTTACTCCAGTACAAGTTTGCAGAAATTTTAAAAAACAGAGCACATACAAAGGAATACTATTATTTAAGTAGATGTGTAGAGAAGTTTTTAATTTGATGATAAACATTGTACAGGTTATACTTGAGAAATAATACTGTATTTTTTAAAATCAATGCTAAGTGAATGAAGGATATGACTAGTAACTGGATTAAGATGGATTTCCAATCACTTTGGCATAGTACTAAATTTGGGCACTTTAAGTATTAAGAACTTTGTAAATTTAACAATTACAGTATTTCAAAAGATGATGCTTTAAAAAGCATCTTTTAAATGTGTGACCTCCTTCAAGGAATAAATCTGGACCTTTCAAAGAAGACAGTACTGTATTCCAATACATTTGAATAAAACTATTAATATTAATAGTGTTAAATATAAAGTAAAAGTTATCCGGCAAAAATAACTTACTAAATCTGTCATAAGTAACAAATGGTCTGTGCTGCAAGGGCTATGTGAAAAATTAAAATGAATTAATATAGTATCCCAGCTACAAAAAAACAGAAAACACACTATTTCTATTACATAATTAAATACTTTAACTAAGAACATTAAAATCAAAATACCACATTAAGAAATAAAACAAACAACATATGAAGACTTATTCTCTCTATTCATCGAGGTGCTTGGGAAAGCATGAGAAAAGTCTTCCTGAAATTTAGCATAAAATAGGAAGAATTACAAGGAAAACTACTAGGGACAGACAGAAGGAAAGTATAAAAATGTACAGTATCTGGAATAGTCAATAAACACTAAATACAATGTAAACTAATTATAAGAGCAATCCATTATAACAGTGCTCTTCAGTCTCTTTAGTCCGGAGGATGTGGTGTCCAGGTTTTCCAAAAAGAATTTCAAATTTCGATTTGTCTGACCACAGAACAGTTTTCCATTTTGCCTCAGTATATTTTAAATGAGCTTAGGCTGGGACATTCATGTCTCTGGTGACTCTTCCTATGAAATTAGTAGACGAATTGGGAGAGCATGGGGTGGTCATGAGGTCACTGGAAAGGGGTGTGTGGCGCTCCCAATATCTATGCAAAAGGATGAAGGTCCAAGTCTTTAGAGTTCTGGTGCTTCCTGTCTTGCTATATGGTTGCGAGACATGGACGCTATTTAGTGACCTGAGACGAAGACTTGACTCCTTCAGTACTGTTTATCTTTGGTGAATCCTTGGGTATTGCTGGGTTTGACTTTTTGCCGAATGAGCGGTTGCTCACGGAGTCCCAAATGAGGCACATTACCTGTATTGTGAGGCAGCATCAGTTACGGCACTACGGCCATGTCGCACGATTGCCCCGAGGGTGATCCGACTCACAGAATCCTCATTGTTGAGGACCTTATTGGCTGGACCAGGCCAAGGGGGCGCCCACATAACAACTGGCTGTGGCACATAGATGGTCGTTTCCAGAGGGTGGGACTGGACAGCATGTCTGCCTGGGGGGTTGTCTACCACTATCCTGAGCTGTTTTGTTTTGTGGTGGGTCCGGCAATGTGCTGTACTAGTGCATGCTCTCCAACCTGACCTGACCTGACATTTGCCCAGGAGAAGACAGTGGCATTTTCTGTGTTATGTTCACATATGGCTTCTTCTTTGCATGATAGAGCTTTAACCTGCATTTGTGGACGGCATGGTGAACTTTGTTCACAGACAGTGATTTCCGGAACTGTTCCTGAGCCCATGCAGTGATTTCTATGACAGAATCATCCCTAATTTTAATGCAGTGCCGCCTGAGGGCCCAAAGATCACAGGCATCCAACATTGAATTTCAGCCTTATACCCTGGTGCACAGAGCTTTCGTAACATTCTCTGAATCTTTTGATGACATTATGTAATACAGATGATGAAATATTCAAAGTCTTCTCAATTTTACATTGAGGAACATTATTCTGAAATTGTTCCACAATTTGCAGATGCAGTTTTTTGCTGATTGGTGAATCTCTGCCCTTCTTTACTATTGAGAGACTCTGCCTCTCTAAGATGATCTTTTTATATCTAAACATATTACTGACCCGTTGCCAATTAACCTAATTAGTTACAAAATGTTTCTTCAGTTTTTTCTTTTTAGTACCATTTACTTTTCCAGCCTTTTACTGCCCCAGTACTAACTTTTTTGAGATGTGTTGCTGCCATCAAATTCAGAATGAACTAATCTTATTCATAACATAGTAAAATATCTCATTTTCAATATTTAATATGTTTTCTATGTTCTATTGTGAATAAAATATGGGTTTATGGGATTTGCAAATCATTGCATTCTGTTTTTATTTACATTTTACACAGTGTCACAACTTTCGGGTTGTACATTGCTACTGCAATCATTAATTATAGTCTTACCACAGGAGTATATTTACTATCATACACAGTGTGCATGAAATGGCTTATCATTTATGTATCTACAGTAAATTGTAAAATTCAAAGTTTTACTTTTTTTAACACATTAACAAAATCCATTTTTCAGATGTAAATCACATTATTTATCTGCTACCCGTTAGTGAAGTTTGCTATGCAATATTTTCTATCTTTGAGTACTTTGAGCTACTGTTTGTATGAAAATGTGCTATATAAATAAATGTTGTTGTTGTTGTTATCTTCTGTAATATATTTTGCTCCAAGGATTGCAGTGATGTTGACTTCCTTTGCATTTGTTCACTACAATCTATACACAGAACTGGAGACATTTTACAGGTTTTCAGTATGGCAAACCAAGGCTAGTCACTCCTCTACAACATTGCTCAGTGGGACCAAACAAAAAATACAGTTGCAGAACTAAAGTGAACTATAGTAGAAGATGGGTTGTAGTTTAGCCCATTTGATTTGTAGCATAACACGATCATAGTTGCATACATACATATATAATCAGAAATGTAAAGAGATGGAAGGAGAACCTTTGAAAGTGTTAAATATTACATATTCAGTATAGGCTGATCACAAACTGACATAGGTTAATCAGGCGATCACAGCTGACTTCAAGGAAATGGCCTACAGTTTGTACAGCAGTGCCTCTAAATCTTAAGTCTTCCAAGGTCCCTCAACAATCACAATAGTGTGAGGGTCCTCCTACATAGGTCATAATTTTTACTTTCTTGCACTTTTGTTGCAGTCTTGATAAAGGTACTTTTTTTAAACTTAAATGTATTAACAAAAGCATATTTGCAGCTAGTACTATTATATTTCCTATGTTTTTAAAGCATAATACAAAACTAGAAAACAGTTCAAAAGCAGTCAATATTTTTATTAAGTAACAATTATTTTTAGTAGTGCCGGAATTACTTAATAATAACCTAAAATGTGCTGGCATTATTTTAGGGAAACATAATAGCTAGTAATTACCAAAATAAAGAATATGCACAGCAGATATTTTTAATAACAAAGGCTGCTCACTTGACCTCATCATTACTTTTTTTAATAATGCATAAAAGGATTACATATTTCTGAAAACAAAAAGAAAATTGGTGGCTATAGAGACTTATTTTTTGTAACTTAACTAGCTGTGCTACCCATCTAAGACAGTTTGAAATCTAATCAATCAACCTAGACCTCAGCGTAAACATTTGTAATGCACAATGCAATATGTATTTCTCTGTGTTAAGCCATTGGCACAGAATTGGTAAAAGCAGTGTTAATGTTTCTGATGCACCACCTATTGGAATGACAAATGCAATACATTTATTACTAAAAATGTTTGTTATGCGCCAATGATAGAAAAACAGCAACCAGACAGACAGACACACACACACATACACAAAAACACTTCTTTAATTAGGGTGAATTACAGAAGCTACTTAATTATTCTCTTGATTCAGCACAGGAGCATTTCCATTAGCGACCATTTAACTTGCGTGGAAATACAAATGCATTTTCTCTTCACACACAACAATCAAGTCAGCAGAAAAGACAAAAGTATCATGGAGAGAAGTTCTAGAAGTTAGGTATGCTGCAGGAGGCCTGTTGGCCAGCCATGACACCTATGCAACTTTAAAAAGTGAGCAGAGTGGCGGCAGCAGCAGGTGTAAAGTCAGCGTAACTTATACTTTGTGAGAATGTCACGTCTTTGGCATCATGCTTAAACTCTAAATTTCTTAAGCACTGTGTGGTGTGTCACCTTCTTTTCGCTTCTTCTTGTAGGATCATTGCTAGCAGCCCATTCCCATTCTAACTACAGGCTACAGTAGCTGTGATGCGCAGTGCTGCATAGATTAACACGAGCGAACACTGACAACACATTTTAATGACAGGTGTAAATGTATTCCGGCTGAATTATTTACGGATACAATCTATAACACAAACATTAAAGTTGATCTTTGAAAAAAATGGCAGTCATCATGCGCTGTATGTAAAATTGGATATTAATGAAGTGATACGATTTAAAAAGACAAGTTTGACATCACTACTGTGGTTTGACTTTTAGTGATTGAGCATTTTGCTGTAATTTTAAAATTATTTTCGGATTCGGGACTCTGAGTGAGATTGAACTTCAAAACCCTGTACTGGAGATCATTACCAAGAGTAACAAGTACAAGTAACTCCAAAACCTAGCAGTCCCCTGGAGGTTTATTGAGGCAAACCACTGGTGTATGGCAAGCGACCAGCACATGCTGTTGTCAGTTATTTGAAGTGTCAATCATCTCTACTTCAGAGACCTATGCCTGATCTCAATTTTTTAAGCAATATATCAGACTTTAAAATGTTGCTATGAAAATTCAAAAGGTTAATATTAAACATTTAAAAACATATATGATGTCAACCTTTACAAAATATTAAATTTGGAAATTGCCAAAAATAAACTAAAGTGGCAATCAAAAATACTGATTTTGAAAACATGCTGCATTTGCAGATAGGCTGCTGTCATCCTCAGAAAAGGTCATGATACTGAAATATTTATTAGCGTTATGTTGTAACTAACTGAATCTTATAAAAAACAAAGTATAAACATATCAAATTAAAAAAAAACATTAAAAACTGCAACTTGTATGAGAAAAGCAGCACATCTAAAATAACTTTAAAACTTGAATTGAAACTTTCTGTACATCCAGGTATTTATGACAATGGCCCCAAATCCGCAATCTTAGTACTCACCTGAATAAAAGCTAGAAATACACAAATATACAAATTATACCTTAATCAAGGAAAATAGAGGTATGTGGTCTGGTCTTTTTCTAGGAAAGGTAACACGGAACGAAATTTTCAGCCTGCCGTCAAATGACGTTCTGTGTGTTTCGAGTCGCTTTTTGCTGTGCAAAGCCGCTGGCGAAATGGCGGGAAGCGGAGACCCGCAGGACTGCGAGACCTTTTTCTACTCCAATCGCTGGGCAGGAAATCGGGCATTCTTGCGCTACGCTAATAAACCAGCCTCTCTCTCTAAGAGTCCAGACCACAAAAAGGAAACAAAGTTAAACAAGCATCCCATACAGAAAATCTATCGTGACAGGTCACAGCCTATTCGTTTTATTTACTAACGATTTGGCTACGTGTGGATAAATGTGAAGTAGTTCAAGAAATACCAGTTAAAAGCGAGTTATGATGCCAAGTTTACTTTATTGGGCTACACGTAATTTGTGCTCTTTGCCACTAATGCTTGCCAGCATTTGCGTTTTTCCCACAGACTGCAGTATTCATTTCGCTGTCATTGACGCCAATCAATTAACCCTACGCCTTTGTTTGAAATGAGCCCACAAAATAGGACAAGTCAGCGGGCCGTTTTACTACGCGCGTAGCCAGCACGACAGGTCTGTCAGCTTGGCAGTCAAGGAAGAGAAGCGATAGAAATCGAGTACTGACGGCGAGAAGGCCGCGTCTGTCTTAATGCACAAGAAACGCTGGCTAAGGCGCAGCAGGTGTGGCTTCGCCCTATCCCTGTCAAACGAGGAGAAGGGGAGGTGCAGGGGGCGAGGCTCAGTATTTGGTGTACAGTACACCGATAGGACTCTGGAAGGCAAGCCTTGGCCAACACGAAATACGGATTCAGGACACTGAGTGAGATTAAACTTCAAAGCCTTGCACTGGAGACTGTTACTGAGAGCAACAAGTAACTCTGAACCCGAGAACTCGGCTCCAAAGGTATGCGCTTTTATGACATGTATTCACTTTCCAAAGACGTCCGGTATGCTTCCTTGTCACGGTCGCCTGTTGTGTGCTGGGACGGAACTTTTTTCTGATCATCTGTCACATCGGATTGTCAAGATTGCTTTGTTGCTAGTGAGCTAAATGCAGGCAACTTTCACTCCCGCTACTTGGTTTTGACTGGACTGGAGTCGTCTGCTGATTTTGTCACATAGGGATATTCGATCAGAGGTGTCTTGCCATACAGTTTCCAGAGCAACAGGTTGCCAGGATCGTTCTTCTTATTTTTCATGACTCTGCTAGACCATACCCTGTCGCACGATTACTCCGATTGTTAACGATTCAGGAGGAGAACCTTGTTTTATGTTACATGCGCTCCACCACACTGGGTCCTGTTACTTGTTTTATCCTGGATGGGGCGGAGGATGAAGGTGTTGCGCTGTTTGAATTATTGATGGTCAGTGACTTTTTGGGAGTAAGCAGCCAGAAGAAATCTCTCAAGGTTAATTTTATTTTTATAGCATTACTGACTGCATGGCTATTGTACAAAATTTACTTTAATAGGCTACCATTTCCTAATTTTTACACCCCATATTTAAAAATGACCGGGTAAATTCTACAGAACAAAAGTTGTTTAGTGAGTTGGTGCAGTAGGCCATTTACAGTAATATATATATTATTTATATTTTAAGTTTAAGTTTGCTGTCTTTTTCAAATTATAACAAACGCAACGTTTGAGAACATTTTACACAAGCCAGTTTAATCGTTGTGAAAACAGTATCTGTCAAACTTCACAGTTCATCTCCCACATTACCAGTATCGTTGGAGACATCTGTTTCTCCATACCCTTTATGTGTCTGCACAGGCCAGGATGTTACTTGAGACGAAACATACTACTTCAGTGATAGCCTCTTCTATTAGTGAGAGCTATCTTCCCTTACCAGCCACAGGAGCAAAACCAATATGAGGCAAAACAATGTGTTTGAAGTTAGGTGTGTTAGTGATCGTATTTTCATAATCAAACTCAGTCTTTCATTTGTGTGTGCCTTTCTAGATATGCAGGTAAAAAGACTGTTGAACTTTCGAACTTAGACATTGGTGGAAAATCATAATTTAATTATTTTTTGCCCATTAAGAGAATCTGCAGTTTTCCGTTTATGTTAACAGTCTTTGTGACCATTCAAATTAGATCAGCAGAAGGCAATTATTGTACTTTAATTTTTTGAGTTATTTCTTCTTGTTGTCATCATTAATATAACAGCTGTTAGTTTTTGTGAAATATATAAAGTTTGTGTATTTTGCTAGCAAAATGAAATAATTTACATTCATGCTGAGGTCTGTTAAAATAAAATAAAGCTTAGCATAGCTGTCAAGAATTTTACACAGCTGTACCAAATGTAGAGGGCAGCTGCAGTGTCACCTGCCACAAAACATTAAGCATGTGTGTGGGATGGCAGGACTTGTACTTGTTAATTGTGTTAGTTGTCTATAAACACAAACTATGAACTGCCCAGGACAGATGTTCTTTTTAGCCACAGTAAACAAATCACAAATAAGTATTGCTTCCCCGTCCTTTTTATTACCATAGCTATTAGAACAGGCTGTATTGCATTTAAAGTTTGTTTCAATTAGTTTAATCTAGCTGAGTTTTAAGGCTTGTGACACTTTTCAAAGAGCACTATGTTTATACCAGTATTTCTACATAAGATATTTGTATGCTGGATGATGTTTATTTTGAGTGTTCCTATGATACCCATAATATTTTTAACCTTATCTGGTTATTGCTACATTTTGTTTTAAAATTAATTAAAAAATTTTGCTAAGCTTATTCAATGTTCTTTCCAGTTACATTATGGTAAAATAATTACAGTAAAATTAAGTGTATTTTTGAAAAAATATATTTTCATGTATAATGAGAACTATTGTTTCTTTCTGTGGGTAATTTATGTTGCATATTCTTAACATTTACTCATCTACTCAGTTTCCCACAGTATTTAAATATCAGGTTCATTCTTGTACCTTTAAGACATATTTTGTGAGTGAACATTAATTTATAACAACATACATTTTTCATAAAGAAATGTGTTGACAATGGCTAATAAATTCAAAAATATTAGGAAATATAAAATTTCAAAAGGTGTTTCTGTGTAAAATTAATTTTTAATTTCTTTTTAACTATTTGAACAATGTGAATGCATTATTTCCATGCATACAGTATACAT
The DNA here is from genome assembly GCF_016835505.1 of Polypterus senegalus. Lineage (NCBI taxonomy): Eukaryota > Metazoa > Chordata > Cladistia > Polypteriformes > Polypteridae > Polypterus > Polypterus senegalus. Next base: position 47,065,335 of record NC_053168.1, on the reverse strand, counting down.
CAAAATAGGCAATATTCTTATAATTGTGGTTGGAACAGTGGTGCAGTGGGCACTGCTGCTATATCGCAGACTAGTGTCCTGGAATTTATCCTGGGATTATGTTTGTGTGGAATTTGTCTCCTCATCTCTGCACGGGTTTTCCTCTGGATACTACTATTTTTGTCCCATGTTTCCAAAGAAATGCAGGATAGGTTAACTGGCAATTATCCCTAGTGAGAGTATGAGTATGGGTATGTGTGTGTGCGAGAAGGCCCCATCATGAACTGGTGCTCAGTCCAAGGGTGTTTCCTGTCTTATGCCAAGTACAGCTGGTATAGGCTTATGTCCTCCCATCCCTGAATTGGACTAAGCAAGTTTGATAACTTTGCATTATTTTCTAATTGTATGCTTTTGTATGTACTAAAGTATATCATAATATAGTTTGTCATTAATAATCAAAATTATATTTTCTTCTTACCAGTCTAGTGCTTGTATTTGTTTTAGCTAGGTTAACCAGCCAAATAAATGATCTAACAAAGAGGAAAAGTCCTTCTGAAGTATGTAAGACATTTAAAGAAATGAAAAACTGGACAAGGACGTTTTGTTTGAATCAGGCCATTCTTTGAGTGGTACCTGTTGTAGTATTATTTTTGTTATCATGGGAGTGTATGATGCCACAAATAAAAAAGTAAAAAGTAAGGTTAAAAAACAATATTTTGTCTGGAATAAGACCGTATTTGACTGTCAAAATAATCTCAGTCAATTATAGAAGGTGCTAGAGGTCCACTAACTTCATCTGGGCATACTGAAAGTATAAAAGACATAATATTAATTTTTGAGAAAGATGCCACATAGGTTTTCCTTAGGACTGTACAGTACAAACTTGTCTTTGGCTAGACCCTTTTTTGGACATTGTATACATATTAGTTTACATTCTGAACGCCTCTTTTCTCTGAATATGAATAAGCACTGAACAGTTTTTACTTGGAATGTCTGAATATGAAGTGCATCTAGTTTCTATAATAGGTAAATAATGCACACTACTGAGAAAGTGAAAAATTAAAAAAATATATATTTTCCTGGAGACAAAGTTTATTTATTTTTTCCTTTTTAATTGCTAGATATAATGAATATGTGAAAAATAACTTTCTTGTGTAACACATTCTCAAGGAAACTGTAGTGTTTACCCATGTACTTTAATACATTTACTATAAAGGTATTAACTGTTTTAAATGAACGCTTTTGAAATGTTGAACATATGGCTTAAGTCTATTAAAGGTGATAGAAAAATAAAAAATATGTTAAAGTGTTGTGTTTTTAATCACTAAAGTGTGTGTATAACTCAGTAGTCTCTGACCTGATGGCATTAATAAATTAATACAGGTTATGTGGAATGAAAACCTATTTGAGAGTATTAAGTAGAGCCACTAAGCAATTAGACTAACTAGGGAGAACTGTGTGAGCAAGCAGATTTTTATTCAGAAAGACATAATTTAATCAAGCTTCTTCCACTAAAGCTGTTTAGTGTTGGATGGCTGTAACAAAATCAAGAAGACTATTCTTCCACTGTATGTGAAAGAGTATTGATATTGTAAATTTACCATTGCTTTCGTGACATAGGTCATATCTGTTTCATCAAGTTGTAATCTCCCTTGTTTTTATGAAAGATTAAATTAATTAAGAAAACGAATATTGATGTTGGTTATTCTATTCATATAAGATGCATTCATCCAAAGGTATTTCCTCCTGAAGCAGATCTTATTTAGTAAAATGTACCTTCAGCAAATAATGCTCACTCTAACATAAATAGTAGATTTCTTGAATTTGCACTACTTTTTTACGTTACACATTGACACACTGATATATTAAATTACTAGAAATTGTTAGAAAAGGTTTGCCTGCATTCATAATGAAATTGGAGTGATTATTGTTAATTGGTTTACCTGGCCTTGCCTCTCTGTTTGTATATACTGTACTTTACACCAAGCTTTTTTCTCCAGTCTTCCCTACATATCTATACTCCAAATATTCAATCCTTCATTTCATTACATCCTTAAAGTGCATCACCACTTAGAAATCAATTGCTACACACTCCTATGCAGGGTACTCCTAAGAAGGTATAAATATTTTTTGTTTTCTATGGAAACAAACTTCACATTATATACATATTTAAAGTTTTTATGTGCATGTAAGGTTTTCTTTATCTTACAGGTTTCCCACAGTTGAATTTTAAATAAACTGGACAACTGACTTTGTCTTCCAACCGCAGTGTTTAATAAGCATAGACAGTGCCCTGTACCTGCTAGTGCATATTAATTTTATTTTGATTCTTCCATTCTAAGAGCTATATATTTCATGCATAACCTTTTCAGGAAATTAAGTTAAACAATGTGGAATGACATTATTAAAGAAAATATACTCTTCACTGTAAGAAAAAGTTATTGTGTCACTGTGCAACTTTTCCCCCCTATCTGCAATAAAGTTTAGGAGAAGTTTTCAAACATTACCATAAACAAAATAAATGTTACTTGCTCAAAATGTTACAAACAAACATTAAATTGATTAAAACATTTTGATTATATTTTTTGACTTTATATACATTACATAAGATAAAAGACATTTGGTAAAGCTGTGCTTTATTAGAAAAGAAACAAGAACAAGTACAATTAATATTTAAAAAGCACTTAATTGTCACTGTGGTGGTCTGGCGCCCTGCTCGGGGATTTGTTCCTGCCTTGCACCCTGTGTTGGCTGAGATTGGCTCCAGCAGAACCCCGAGACCCTGTGTTAGGATATAGTGGGTTGGATAATGACTGACTGACTGACTTAATTATCAAATGAGGAAAGCAGCCAAGCTGAAATAAAAATACTTTATTTTGTGAAACATTTTCTTATGATTTAAAATAACCAAATCTCAGAATATATTCACATGCTATACTTAAACATAACAGCTTAATTCTGTTCATAGTAAGAGCTTCACAGCACCACTGCAGATTCTACTAAAACATTGTTTTTACAAATTATTTTCTTTATATATGTAACTAATTACTACTATTATTTGATGTAAAACAGACATGTGGGAAAAAGGTAATCATCTGACTTGCAACAGCACATCTATTTGTAGACTCAGCATCATGTGTGGTATGTATTGTAATGCTGCCTTTCAGTACTTTGTTCAGCCCATTGTCAAAGTGTAATTTTTCATTTGATATCAGGCAGTTTCCATTGTCCTGGGAATGTATCCTGGCAAGTCATTTTCTCATGTATAGGTACTACGAGAACATGCTAAATGTGATGTCATATGTGGGAGTTGTGTGGGTAGGATAGTACATTTAAATGAAGTACCTTAGCTTCAAAAGAGTCCCATGAACCAGGTCAGACCCATCCTTAACCTGCCAAGAAGAGGCCTCGTTCCAGGCAGTCTGATCCCAAACTACACTGTAAGGATTCAGCCTACAAATGCCTTAAAGGGGCTCTGGCTCGTAAAGTTCAAAATACCTCTTTAATCTCAAAAAAATATACAAATATGCCCTTTTAGGGAGAGGAACCATGAAAACACCTCTGGCTAGGAAGGGCAAGACCAAAGCAGAATCTTTAAAAATAAAAATATGTATTTGCACAAATTTAAGAAGCACAAGAATGGCAAATAAAATGCAAAAGAATATAAAAGGTCAAATAAAACATGTCCCAAATTGCAATTCAGGGCAGTATACAAAAACAGAATCCACAAAACAAAAGCAAAATCCACAAGGTAGAAAATTAATACTTACTTTTATATGCACTCCATGATTTTCAATGAACCACTAAAGGATCCACTAGGAGTTGTCCTTAGAGTGCTTCTTCAGTGGTAACATCTGGGTGGCCAGATGAATCTTGTGGTTCCACTGACAACATATAAGAACAGAAGAAAACACCACAAAATGTGTGAAACTAAATAATAAAGAAACAAAATAATATACATTAAAAGGTAAAAGTATGTTAACATAAAACAAATTAAAAATAAACAAGGAAGGCACAAAATATAACACCGTGCAATTTAACTTCAAATTCAAACAAATAAATAAAACAGTGTCTATTCTTGCATTTTAAAATGGGTTCTAAAGTGCTCCAATGCAAACACAAAAATTAAAGCTTTAAAACTTACAGAATATATCAAGTTTCAAGCCAAAAATAATTTCCAGTATTGATCCACATCTCGAGATTGCATACATATTGTAAAACAGCATATCCATATTGTTCTTGGAATATTTGTATGTGTCTGTGTGTGATTCTGTGAAGTTTTAGAAGTCTGTTTGTACACTTTATGTTATTGCCTGTTTTCCTCCACAATATTTCACCTCAACATCGACCCCACCAGTAGTGTGGCTTTCTGTAGCTTACTTTATTTTATGTTGTGGTTGCCATTGTTATTTTGACAGCAATTTGAGCATTTAGTGTAAGATATAAAGAAATAAACTGCCCTTTTATACTAGTGATAGGTCTGACTATCAAAATGAGGATATATTTACACTCATGACTCTTGCTTGTCTTGGGAATTTTGTGGATTATAGGCATGCTCAAAGTTATGACTTGTGTGGGTCTGTGGTGGATATGAGTAGAAGACATCGTCCACCCAGAATTACTGCACAAATTCAAGAAGTTATGAGTTCATCATACTTTCAGAAGTCTGCATCTGAAGCTTCTGCTGTAAATGCACACTCTACTGACGATTCACCACTTAAAAAACATTACTCACTAGAACCCACTCTGTCAACTTTGAAAACTGAAAAATCAAAAGTTCAAGGTGTATTTCACAATGTGTGCAGTGTCACTGAAATAAATAAATGATGAAATACATACATGCATACATACATACATACATACATAAAGACATAACCAACAAAAAATTATGTGATCCATACAATTATATATGCTTACATATTTTGTTATTATTTATTTACTGTTACACTTCACAATACATTTATTTATTTACTTGCTTATTTTTTATTCAATTTTGTCCAAAATATTCCTGTATATTAGTATAGCATAAAATTAGCCCAGTTTTAAACTGAGATGAAAAATAGTCATACTGAGAAGATACACACATGATTTAGTGGTTTTGAAGATAAAGTCCATAGAGATGCAAGTACATCTATTGTCGTTTATGCTTGCTACACATGTATAAAAGCTAGAACTGTGGCAAAATATTTTGGGCCAAGGCCCATAGCTAATCTAGTAAGAGTTTCCTTAGGAAAAGGTGTAGTTCAAAAACAAAAGCTCTTCCATCAAAAGGTCACGACTTTGGTCCAAACAAATAATCACAATTCAAAGGCAATAGCTAAGGGGAGGAAGCTGAATTTTAATCACAAACAAAAGCTATCTGTGAACTTTGAACATCTACAAAAGTAGTTATTTATATATACATGAGATGGCTTCTCACCAGTATTAAGGTACAAAATCATGAATGTTGTGTATATAGGCACTATTTTTCAGAGTAGCAAAGTTCTTTTATCTATTTTCAAATTTGCTTAATCCAATTACAGGTTAAGGAGGGCCAGCATCAGAAAGAAGGCAGAAACTAAACCAAGATGAAGCACCAGTTCTTTGTAGGGCTCAATTACATGCAAATATCCATTCACACCAGGTTAATAATGTAGATTAACCTAACTGCATGCCCTTGGGAGATAGGAGGGAAACTGTAGCACCCAAAGAAGCACCTGTGCAGACAAGGAATGAACATGCAAACTCCAAATAAACAGTGACCAGGCAAAGATTCAAGCCTAGTCTTGTACAGCTGTTAGACAAGCATTGGTGCCCTGTGAGCATGTTTGAAGAGCAAGGTTGTTGGGCTTATATACTACTCACAATGATACACACATTATTAACTACTCACTGTTATGCACACACTACTAACTTCTAAGTGGTATTTGCATGGTTCAGTCTCAAGGTACTGTTTTGCATGTTGGAAACACACAGCTTTGCTAAACTGGTTAAATTTGCTAATACAAAAATTAAGTATTTGCTTAATGTTAGATTTGATTTAATATGGATAGACCTTGGTAATGTAGTGGAAAGGGATGATTAATATACAGCAAAACAAATTATTTATATTAGTATTTTTATAAAATAAGTTATGTTTTAGTCTAGTGCCATTATTACCTTTGTTGTGACCTGCTTAACTGGAATTTCCACTTAGTGTTTTGTGAATCATTAAACAGCAAAGTAACAAGCATGTTTTTGTATGAGGCAAATTTAGTACACTTCAGTCAATAATGTTTCAGCAACATTTTACTAACCTTCAAAGAATCAGTGCACTTTTAAATGCATTATTAGACTGACTATATAGACAGCTTAATTGTAAAGAAAGTACTTGACTTTTCTGGTATTGTTACATGTTTATTAATATTTCATTGTAATACTGTAGAGATTGACATAAGTCCAGGATTAAGTTCAACTAGCACATGGCTGCAGGAATCTGACTAGGTTGGAATCCCAGCATGTGCCGTGTCTTTCTGCAGGTTCTCCCAGCATGGATTTTTCACTCATATTCTGGTTTTCCTACAGAGATAAGTAACTTATCACTACATCCATAATGGCTAACACAATACAACACCCTAGTACTACACACAGATGAGTAAGTTAGATTGCTGACTAAGCTGGCCTTGTTTGTTTGAATGCAGGGTCATAGCCAGGGTCAGATCATGTTCTGGGCTTGCTTTTGAAAATAAAATGTATAAAAAGTATTTTTTATCTTTAATTACTCTCTCCGTAGAAGCAGACACATGGCTGTAAATTACAACAAATGTTTAAAGAGCAGCATCTACATTATTCTCATTTGCATTTGTGTACAATTGGTTAAACAAAAGCTTAAAGAAAGTAAATAATTGTAGACAAGACTAGGAAAATGTATTCAACCTCAGTTATAAATTAACATAATACGAGTTCAAATCTGTTTACGTTTTATTTTGAATCATGTGAGTTAAGAGGGAGATTGATTTTGACCTCCATCTACATTATATTTCTTGCAAATGCTATTTTAGTGGATTACATCTACTAGTGAATTTTCCATTTGCAAAAGTTTCATGTACTACTGAAGTATATTAAATGTTGCTGTAATATGTAGTAAAATCTTCCTGATTCCTTCTGGGGATGACAATCCATCCAATCAATCCATCCTCTATGTTGGACATGGTGTTAAAAAATAATTCATTATGTCATCATTTTCTCTCCATCATTTGCATCATGAACGATTAAAACTCGCATCTGATCAGTCACATCACTGCATTCAGAAAACATGCATGAAGCTATTTATGAACTTATTCCATAATGGAACAAAGTGACAATAATGAAAGGTTGTGTTTATGGTTTGGCTTTTTTTTTAAATAATAAGTATGATTGCCATGGTCACATTCTGAAATTCTCTTTTTTTGAAGACAAAGTATTTCTAGACATGACTTCTGTTTCTCTTTTAAACATGTGGTGATGCAATGCTCCTGCAAAACCAGACACATAGAAACCTTATGTTCTATATTGAAGTGTATTTTTATAATTAAACTATAGACCACAGGTGTTAACTGTTCATTTTTTATTAACAAAATGAAAATCTGTAGGCTTTTTGTTCAGTGACCTTAAAAATACAAAATTAAATAAAATCTCCTCAAAAATTCCATACTAATAAAATAAAGTATAAAAATATTTATCTGTAATACATATGGTATAAATAAAATAAAATGCTTCTCATAATTACAAGCTTGTCATATTGTTTGTTTTCTGTACTGTACCTATTTGAAACAAGGCTTATTAAAAATGTAACTTTCACCATTTATCTAACAACAAAAAAAAATTATATGCATACTGTATATATTGAGACAGACGACCAGGGACTTTGCCCGGTTGGAACGCCCTTTTGGTGGAAGGACCCGGGGAGAGGGCATATCCACAACAATACCTCCCCTGGGACATGAAAGGGCAGCGCCCCCTGGATTGCATCATGGCCACGGGCTTGGAGCTTGGAAGCTCAACCCTATTGGAACCCGTGGTCACTGGCAGGGGTCGCCTGGACACTATTGGAGCCATGGACTGCAGCACTTCCCCCACACCCGGAAGAGGATCCGGGAACACGTGGAATACTTTCGAGGACTCTTACAGCACTTCCGCCACACTCGGGAGTGCTGCCGGAAGAAAATTAGAGTGCACCTGGAACACTTCCGAGGTCTATAAAATAAACTGCCTCACTCCGTTCTGTGAGCCAGAATCTGGAGGTGGAGGACAGAGCTTGTGTGGAGGAGTGAAGACGGTAAAAGAGAGAGAAAGAAGAAAGAAAGAAGAAGAGGAAAAGGAAAGTGAGCAGCATTAAGTGCTGTGTACCTTATACCAGGAAGTGGGGAGCTAAGAAATAGAGCTGCCCCATGAGAAAAATAACAAGGTATATTTTGTACTGTCTCTGTGCCTGTGTGTGTCTGGGGTTGATATCCACTATCTATCTATCTATATATATATATATATATATATATACTGTATACTATAGGGCTGTGCCCCCTGCTCGCTTCCCTCTCCTATCCCCCCCTGGGTGTGCTATGCTCCAGCCACTTCACGTCTCAGCCGCATGCTAAGGAGTTGCGGTTGGATCAGCTGCTGTCTTTCTGCTGCTGCTGCCGTGCTGCGTGTTCTGCTTGTTGCACTGCGCACTGATCATTTAAAAGCCTGTACAGCAGCTGTCCTTTTGTCTAACTGCCTTGTCTCGCGGGACGTTAAAATGTCTCTTGTGGGACATAGATAGATAGATAGATAGATAGATAGATAGATAGATACTTTATTAATCCCAAGGGGAAATTCACAAATTGTCTTCCGAGAAGATCATGTATTGTCTCCTTCCAAGCCTCCCAAGATTTTTTTTTTTAATAGATATATATTTATATATATGTTGTGGACTATGGTGGGCCAGTCATCCTGGCCAATACCCCCAGGCCACCAGATGCAGCCCTCCCTGCAGCATGGAATTTTGTGTAACAGGCAATAGTAAAAATAATTCCTTAATGTACTTAATGTAGGCGCAACTAGGGCTGACACAAGAACTGATATTTTGGTACTAATTTGGTACCAAAGTTCCAAAAAACGTAATGGCACCAACTTTATTTATAGAATAGATAGTACCAGGAAAGTCAGCACTGCACTCATGCATGACTGCAAGTAGACAAATTACTTTGGAAGGCACAGTAATACAAGAGAAAAAAATGAGTAAAAACTACATATAAAAATGGTTTGTAATAGTGACACTACAGTACTGCAGCAACTGATGTCAAAAAGAAAAACAGCAGAAGTCTAGTCTGGAAGCGCTTTGTATTAATCCAGGAGAATTTCAGCATATGAGTGCACTAATCATATTTGCAATAAAAACATGAAAAATACACACAGAGGATCACATTAATGACACTTTTTCCTCATTATAAAATTAGAAACAGATCTGTGTGTGCTTCAAGAATTAAATAACATTGTCAATCAGGTTAGGTGTAATTGTTTAACTTGTAATGTCACATATTTTTGTAAAAGTAGATGAAAGGATAACACGATTAATCACGTTTTAATAGTGTCCTACACAATCCCAGTATATGAACAGAGGCTTTACATTCGTTCTCTGATTGTAATGAGTACTTCTACTGATGTCTATCAGTCTAAGCATTCATCCATTTTCTAACCAGTGTATACAGTTCAGGGTCGCAGAGGAGGAGCTCACATGCATCCACACTTTTGCATATATATGACTGTGGCTTGTGGAAGGACTCGCAGTGCCAACAATAGTTGCAATAAATAAACACTGAAGCAAGATAGTTGCTATTTGGCTTGTCTACACAGTCGATTACATGAGTTGCTCCATTTGTTAATACCAAAGTAAAAGTTATTTAGTTTTTCAAGGACCAGACACATCTCCCTATTAATACTATGTTAACAGTGATGCATTATCGCCAAAACACACAGCAGTACAAGCAAAACAGCATACTGTAATTTGTTGCGATATTGAACTCTACAAACATTGTATTGTATTTAGTTTGGCTTTTGAGGCAAACTAATATTTATTAGTATAACCTACAGTGGTGTGAAAAACTATTTGCCCCCTTCCTGATTTCTTATTCTTTTGCATGTTTGTCACACAAAATGTTTCTGATCATCAAACACATTTAACCATTAGTCAAATATAACACAAGTAAACACAAAATGCAGTTTTTAAATGATGGTTTTATTATTTAGGAGAAAAAATCCAAACCTACATTGCCCTGTGTGAAAAAGTAATTGCCCCTTGTTAAAAATAACCTAACTGTGGTGTATCACACCTGAGTTCAATTTCCGTAGCCACCCCCAGGCCTGATTACTGCCACACCTGTTTCAATCAAGAAATCACTTAAATAGGAGCTGCCTGACACAGAGAAGTAGACCAAAAGCACCTCAAAAGCTAGATATCATGCCAAGATCCAAAGAAATTCAGGAACAAATGAGAACAGAAGTAATTGAGATCTATCAGTCTGGTAAAGGTTATAAAGCCATTTCTAAAGCTTTGGGACTCCAGCGAACCACAGTGAGAGCCATTATCCACAAATGGCAAAAACATGGAACAGTGGTGAACCTTCCCAGCAGTGGCCGGCCGACCAAAATTACCCCAAGAGCGCAGAGACGACTCATCCGAGAGGTCACGAAAGACCCCAGGACAACGTCTAAAGAACTGCAGGCCTCACTTGCCTCAATTTACGTCAGTGTTCACTACTCCACCATAAGAAAGAGACTGGGCAAAAACAGCCTGCATGGCAGATTTCTAAGACGCAAACCTCTGTTAAGCAAAAAGAACATTAGGGCTCGTCTCAATTTTGCTAAGAAACATCTCAATGATTGCCAAGACTTTTGGGAAAATACCTTGTGGACTGATGAGACAAAAGTTGAACTTTTTGGAAGGCAAATGTCCCTACATCTGGCGTAAAAGGAACACAGCATTTCAGAAAAAGAACATCATACCAACAGTAAAATATGGTGGTGGTAGTGTGATGGTCTGGGGTTGTTTTGCTGCTTCAGGACCTGGAAGGCTTGCTGTGATAGATGGAACCATGAATTCTACTGTCTACCAAAAATCCTGAAGGAGAATGTCCGCCATCTGTTCGTCAACTCAAGCTGAAGCGATCTTGGGTGCTGCAACAGGACAATGACCCAAAATACACCAGCAAATCCACCTCTGAATGGCTGAAGAAAAACAAAATGAAGACTTTGGAGTGGCCTAGTCAAAGTCCTGACCTGAATCCGATTGAGATGCTATGGCATGACCTTAAAAAGGCGGTTCATGCTAGAAAACCCTCAAATAAAGCTGAATTACAACAATTCTGCAAAGATGAGTGGGCCAAAATTCCTCCAGAGCGCTGTAAAAGACTCATTGCAAGTTATCGCAAACGCTTGATTGCAGTTATTGCTGAAAAGAATGGCCCAACCAGTTATTAGGTTCAGGGGGCAATTACTTTTTCACACAGGTCCATGTAGGTTTGGATTTTTTTTCTCCCTAAATAATAAAACCATCATTTAAAAACTGCATTTTGTGTTTACTTGTGTTATATTTGACTAATGGTTAAATGTGTTTGATGATCAGAAACATTTTGTGTGACAAACATGCAAAAGAATAAGAAATCAGGAAGGGGGCAAATAGTTTTTCACACCACTGTATAGGTAAAAGCACACATCATATATTTGAATGGTACATTAAAGATGTAATGCTGTCTCACATTTATACATTTATTAAGTATGGTTAACGACAGCCCAAGCAATTTTCAAATTTTGTATTTGTACACTGGCATAAGCAATAACAAAATGTAATCACTGACATAAGAAACCTTGAAAACAGAAAACAAAGACAGTTTTACAGGAGTTCTGAAATAAAGGATTTATATAAAACTTAGAAGTTTGACTTCACAGAAGAACCTTTAAACTTGGTACAAATGTTAAAAAAAAGAAAATTGAAGCACCATGCGTTTCTGACATTTAAAATGTGAACTAATCTGAGTCATGTTGTTACTTTTCAGTAATATTTAGTAATAATTTTTAACCAGCTAATGATGAAAATATAAAATCTTACAATAGCAAATGTTACAAATTTAAAAGTATGTCATTACAAAAACAGCTATAAAGAGTTTCTTTAAATGGAAATGTCCTGAATTATCTTGGAATGCAGTAATTAAACAGTTACTGAACAGAAAATGTCAGAGAGTAAATTTAGATTGTGCACATGCAAAGATAAATTGGGTAGTTAGTGATGCTATTATGCTTTATAAACTTTATGAACTTCTCCCCCATTTCTTGTTATACCAGGGGGATCCCCATCAGTGCAACACATTAAAATACAAGCCTTACACGGTATATACCAATATTTTAAAGGTGTTGTTACTGTCAGTACAGTATTTATATATTTTATATTGCATTACAGAAAAAGGCACAATATTGTTCACTTCAATAATGGAGGAAACTTTAATAAAAACCATTGAATGGTATTTCTATTTTTGCTGTGATATTGAAAGATATTGAGTATCGTAAAATTTTACAGGTACTGGTATCGAATACAAGAATTCTGGTATAGTGACATCTCTAGTTGCAACTAAAACATCCTAGTTTTAAACATCTCTATATATAATCTTCATTTGGATCTTGATCTTTTGTCCGCGAATGAATTAGAAGAAGAAGCACTAGATGGCAGTAGAGAGACAGCTAAAACATAGGCATTGCATTAAGAATCTCCTCCAGGGTTATACTACTGAAGACTGTAGTACGCCAGTCACACCTCAAAACACAGACATTCAAACTAAACAAATTGTTGCGCTTTAAATTAACTAAAGAGATCTTCATTTAGATCTTAATCTTTGTTTGTCTGCGAATTCCACTCATGCGTAGACCACCTTCCAGTTTAGTACGTTGTTGTTACTCACGGATGCCAACAATGTGCCGGAATAACGAAGGGGATGGTGGACAGTGTTAGCTCCTAAGACCTGGTTAGACAATGAGATTGCTGAAGATAAAAGGTACGTGCCTATGTAACATATGAATGAAAGAAAGACAGTGGGTAAAATGAATGATAACGTAACAGCACGTTCCGGAAATTATTATTGTTACGTTGTAGCCGGCGGGTGCTGCATGTCTCACAGTTGTACCGTGGCTTGCTCACATGTCAGTGAAGTGATCCCTATTTATGCTTTAAAGAGCCTGGATACCTATGTGTCCCCCTTTTATAACCATTGCTCCGTGTATATTGCCTTACTCTTTGGATTGACACAAAGCAACCTGCGAGATTGGAGAAAGGTTGAGAAGAAATCGTGAGAGGAAACGACAGCGTTGTGAAAACGAGACGGACTGTGAACAGACAGAAGCAGAAATGCTCCTACACCACCTCATAATTACGATTCGGACAGTGATTCCGAGTAGGCCGTTCCTATCGAATCAATATCCAAGGGTTTTCTTTTGTAATTTTGTTTCCCTTATAAAAAATCATAATGCTGTGCAACGAAAGACCCAGTTCACGACTGGCAGCCGCGTTTAAACAGACAACTTTAACATGCCCAACGTAGTTGGGCGCACATGGCTAGTAGTAATAATATTGTTATATAACATAGTTGTAACAGCATAGTTATAACATTATTTCAGGTACATTAGGTTGATTATGATGTTCAACAGGGGTTTCAGTCCTGGTACTTGGGACTTGTTTTCATTAACAAAATGCATTTTATAGGAATTTAATAATAAATAGCACATTTTACTGACTTTTTATGTTAAAATTTGCTGTTATTTTTTATTTCACATATTGCCTGCTAATAATCACATAGGTGAAAATCACATTAAAGTAGCTACTGTCTTTCAGCAATCTAGATTTTGTTAATTTTTCAACCCATTTCATAATTTTTGCAATTTATTTAATTTCTTTTTTGATTAACTTATTTTTTCTGCTTTCAGTTTGTAATTAAAATTATAGTTTGTATTAAGTTTAAATCATATACTTTATTATAGTTGTTTGTTTTTATCTTTATAACTGATTGTTTTCTGCAGTGGTTTCTCTGGTACTCAAATAGTAACCGTTAAAAAAACAGCAGATACAGGTTTAAATGACAATGAAAAGCAAAAAGGAACCACTTTAATGTTCTTTCCACAGCTGTGATCACTTCAAACCTAATAAGAGAGCCAAATCATGTCATACTTGCAAATTTTCTATAAATGGTGAATTACTGGACTAACACAATAAAGATATAAACAGTGAAGCAACAGCATGTTTAATTGATACTACTGCTTTCATCTACTTTGTAAAGAAGTGCCAGATAAACAACTAACAAAGTTTGTGGGCAGTGAGTTGCCTAAACAATATTTAAAACAAAAAAGCCCATGCTGAACTATAGCTTAAATATACTATGTGATAGCTTTTTTTTGTTTTTAGAGCTCTTCAACTGATACATTTTGACAGCGCTTTTGATTTACTGCCCCGTCCATGTAATTGCCCAGTTATCCAGTTTTTCAGTCAGTCCATTAATTATACAGTAGCATCTTCATATACACAGGGTGGGCATCTGCTTTAAGTAGTACTGTATAGTTCAATAGAGTAACTTTTGGCCGTACTTTCTGGTTCCAGATAAAAGATGATTGAATCAGAGATCTTTTAACAAATTGATCTGATTTTAAATACCTGCAACTATAGCCTTGCCTTCTGTTGATGCAATGCAATTTTATTAAGAATAGAAAGTAATTACATTATTAATCCACTAGATAACTATTAAACATTTATTTTATAAATGATATACACAGACAGATCATTTTCTCAGTGTTGTAAAATCTAAAGCAATTACATAAAAAGAGGTAGTGTTTTTAGTTTTATGGATTTTTCAGACTATCTGACTGAACTGTATATTGTTTGTATTTTGTTCCCGCAAAAAATTTACAATGCAGTGCGATAATAATAAAGAGCCAATTGAAACAGACATTTTTCCAAATCCACATTTCTGCCTTTTGCTGAAACTAATAGGGACAACTGATAGCAAAAACACTAACTGGAGGAGTAATAACATTAATACATTCTAACACACCCTTAATCAAATGCATGAAGCCCATCCCAACAAAACTATGCCTAAGGAAAGAACCAGCCTAGGATGGTGAGCCAGTTTATTGCAGGGCCCACAGAAAGCCCTGCTCACTCTCACACACAGCAAATTTAAAATTGTGAATTTATTTAAAATGCATATGCAATAAAATGAAAGACTCATGTAGACATATGGTGAATGTGCAATCACAAAATTAGAAGACAAAGTAAATATCTAAATTTCAATAGTGGTAAAATATCATGCTTACAATTTGTACAGTTGCTTTCAAAATAATTTTATTCTGTTGTCATTTATTAATTTTGCCTTGAAGATGTAACCAGGAAGTTAAGATTGCTTTTGAGGTAACGTCATCTTATTCTGGCTATTACTATCAGGTGTGAGGCTAAAATACTATCACTTTCAACCATAAAGTGATTCTGAAGAATATATGGGTTTAGATGACACCATATGACCATAGTTTATACTGATTAATCTTGAAAAGACTGTGGAAATACATGTGATATTGGTTTAGACAGAAACACAGGTGTGTGATTCCTTTGTACATAAAAAAAACATGTTTTTTTGTTAGCAAATAATAATTATTTTGGAATCATTATAAAAAAAAAGTAACATTTGACAATTTCCATTACCACTCACTCTGATTGTTTTGATGTTTCAGGCAAGGAGCTTTAAATTACACTATTTGAAAAATCTAGCTATGCCAGTCCCACCACCTCCTCCACCACCACCACCACTCCTTGCCCCTGCCGTTGGTGGCCCTCCTCCTCCTCCACCACCACCTGCATTTTCTCAGGTAAGTATTTTTAATATTAATACAATTATGACTTTAAAACATTTTACTTCATTATCACCTGTCTATTCCAAAAAGGATCAGGTGGAATAATTTCTAATCAGAAAACATTGTCACCATATATGAAAAGTCTACTCCATTGGCAAACACTTATACGTGTTTACTGTACGTTTACTACGTATGCTGTAGCCTGTTTCAGTGTGTCTTTATATTTATTTTTGAAAAAAGATTTTAAGTACTTGACCAACCTTATATGGTATGTTTTATGATGTATATTATTTAAACAATTACATTTTTGCTTAATGGGGGTTCTGTTTTTTTCAGCTTTATGTGTGTTTTATCTTGGTAGAGTAATATATGTATTGCTCTACTTTTCCCCTATTGTATTATTAATATGCAGCCTTAGAATGCCTAAACTCACAGACTTACCACTGTTTATAAGATATTATTTTATATAACTTCTCCCCACCTTCCCTTCTATATCTATAACCTCAGGCAATTAGATGTAGTAAAAAGACAAGCAGGAGTTAAGTTATACATAAAATAATGTATTACTGATAATATTCATAAATAATAACAAAAAGCAAAGTATATTTGAATATTGGCAACCATACAACCTGATAAAATGGTGATATGTAGCTCAGGTGGCACACAGACTTGTAGTTACTTAAAATGTCTCTAGTTAAGGCATTGTTGGTGCTCAGCTTTCAGCCACATGTCTGTTCAATATGGCTGCTGAGCTGTTCTCTTCATTGTGTTGTCTTCATCTTCACAGGGTAGCAAGAGAGATGCTTCTTCATAATATGTTGGTTAGAGAGAGAGAATGTGGTTGAGCAAGCAAATTTATAGGTTTTCTGTCCAACCCCTACGGCCAATCCAGACAGCCATACTTCAGACCAATGGGTGAAATAGAACATCTTAACTCCTGCCCCAAAACCATATGTTAAACATCCTGGCTTCCTTGCAGGGGGTTCAAAGACTTTAGCAGAGAAATACTCTGTTACTTGTTACTAAGTTAAAGATGAAATCCTAGCCAATATGTTTATTGCATCTGTGTGCATAATTAATATATTTTTAATTAGAAATTTTGATTTAAAAAATGGATATTTATTACTGAATAATATGTGTGGTTAAAGGATAGTCACTTCAGTACAATTAGGGGCTGATGAGACAACAAAACATGTACCAGATTTCCTTACTAATTATCTACCTATTATATACTTATTACTATTATTTCTATGCTTATTACTATGTGACAAAACAAAATGCAAGTGCTCTTTTACATGCCCTGTATAAGTCTAGGGAAAGTAATGCATATATAAGATGCATTTTATGACATTTTATGCCTTACTTTAGTTTTTAACTGCAAAGAAGGTATTAACTGTAAAGGTTAAAACATCATAGCTATTTTAATTAATAATACATATCAATCCACTATTTAAACCCTTTTAATTAAATGTGCTAGTGCTTTGCAGGGCATAGTTACTCACACAATTATATTCACTCCAGGATGGCTTAGAGTCATCAATTAGCTTAACATGAACATTTTGAGTTTTTGAGGAAAAGCCCATGAAGGCAATGGGAGAAGTTTTCATCTCTGCATTGACATTTACTTCGCCAATTTTTGACCCCACTCTCTTGGCACTGTGAGGCAATATGAGGGATAATGGTAACTGCTGGACTACTATAACAGCTCTTTAAAAATTAAAACAGTGAAACTATATTTTTAACAGTTATTAGAAAGTAAATCATTTTCAAACTTCACAAGCATAACTGTCTCTTGGTAGTTTCTGGTAGTACTCATTCATTCTCAATAAAATTGACACTGAGAGCATAATAATACATTTAGCCTTTTATTCTGCTTATTTTTAGTTTATGTCTCACCACCTCCTTTACTTGCCATTGAGCACTGATCTAGTCAGTTCTTCATATATATCAACTTTATGTTGACATATGTTGTCCAGGCCATGGCTTGACCCAGTTGACCTGAGGTCAGCATGGTGTGTTGTATTTTTTAGCCTATATGGTAGATATTTATAGGCTATTTATAGAACCAAAGTAGTTCACTGCCAGGGGCTACAGAGAAACCAAGCTTTAAGTACTCTTAATGCCTAACAAAGTTTCCTTTTCTTTTTTGATTTCTGTCACACATTCCGAAGTATCAACAAAATTCTTTTTTCACTATTTCTTTTAAACTTGAAGCTTACTTTTGGTATCGTCCCTACTTTTCTTCTGACTGTTGTTTTCGCTTTTAAAGAAGGTTAAATGGTTTTGTTGTTTTTCTTTCCATTTTGTAAGGTTTAACATTTTATATCACAATGACACTAAAAATAATTTGCTTTCAAAAATACCACAACAAATCATTTGAAAACAATATGCACGTGTTGTCAACAGATGAATTGACGCAATGCTAGAAAAATAGTGTACTATCATCAAAAGAATGAACCTGCCCCCTCCATAGCTCCTTGGTGGACAGTATGTATCCTTACACACTGCCACATATAATTATCGTCCCACGCAGTGCTGACCAGCTCCACTCCAGTACATGATCCAGCAGTAGAAGCGGCAATAACTCTTTCATGGACTGGCAGGAAATTTCTGCCTCACTGGCGTTTGAAAAACACTGATCTAGATAGAGATTCAAAGCCAGTCTGTCAGAGGACAGACAGGGAAGGTAAACAATGGAGCAGAAACACTGGTGTTTATCTGGGGAAACAGGGGAACAAAACAACAAATGGAAGATGATACAGACGTACTAGAAAACTAGGAAATTAATCTGCTCAAACATGTTGCACAAACAGTTCACAAAAGTGCACAGGTGGCTAGTTATAAAGCTATTACTTCTGTCAGATTATAAAGCGTGCTGTTTAACCAGCTGCAGCTTGTGCTGGTGCTTTTGACTGCAGCAAGCCATATGCTAGATATAATTTTTGTAATGTTATATATTAAAGCTGCTTTGTGACAATACTTGTTTATATCACTTTACAAAATGACATTTAAACACTAAGTAAAGTCAAAATTAATTTCCTCACACACAACAGAACTAAAGCGGTATTTTCAGTCATGTTTCTCTGTCTGAAGCTGCCTTGCTAACTAAGCCTAAAGGTTCCTGTAGCCAGATAAGCACAGCAA
Source organism: Polypterus senegalus (assembly GCF_016835505.1). Lineage (NCBI taxonomy): Eukaryota > Metazoa > Chordata > Cladistia > Polypteriformes > Polypteridae > Polypterus > Polypterus senegalus. Next base: position 47,046,357 of record NC_053168.1, on the reverse strand, counting down.
AATTGGCATTGCATCTACACCAAGTTTTTATTAGTCATTAAACTTTATCCAGAACCAGGTAAATATGTAGTTAAGCTTAATACATAATAACATGAGTTTAATGGACATCTTACTTTGTAAATAAGCAAATGTCTCTGTCTGAGCCAGCAAAACGGTGAATGGCAAACCACTGCTTCATTCTAAGGGTCTCAATTTGTTTACTCAGTTTGAGGATCTCCTCACTAATAGACTAACATGTTTTCAAGCGCTAGGTCCACAATTGCTAGATCCGGAGCTGAGGCATAGTCGTGGTCCTCCTCCTTACCCAGCATGTCATCTTCCATCAGTTGCTTTCTCCTCTCCCAAATTACTGGTCTTGAGAGTAGAACAAAGAAATTGTTCCATTCAAATCAAACAACTCAGGAATCCCACCCCCACCCACCCCTCAACAGCCGCCGCTCTGTCACAGACCCTAGCTTGTGAAAATCCTCATTTTTAAAATGCTGGTTTCTCTCCAGGTAGCGACAATCCATTTAGATTGGGTTTCCATGTCATAGGGAAATGTATGAAAATTAAGTACAGTACCTTGTTGTACAGTACTTACTAGAAGCTCAACATAAAGGTACACAACAATGTTCAGCTGTAGAGCTATCTGTACAATGAAATTTAAACTTCTTTTTCTCCGACATTCTTGTCACTAAACAAAAATCACAATGGAAGTGACTGAGCTGGCAGAGATTTCATTGGAGGTATGTATGTCAGCACTACCATGCGCATATAGCCTATTAATATATTGTGATAATTTTATTTTCAAACGATTTATTAAAAAATATCATTCATATCGTGGCATTTATTGCCCAGGCCTACAAACAGTAATAATTCAATGCATAACAGAACTCAAAAAATACATAATTATGAGTACATTTTTTAATATCTGTGCAAAGCTTAAAAAAGCAAAGTGAGCAAAATACACCATCAGCTACCACTGTAATAGGTACACCTTCTTGATAATACAAATAGCCTCATCTTTAATCAATTATGTGGCTGCAACTCAGTATATGTAAAATACTGTGAAAAAGTATGCGCCTCTTCCTAATATCCTCATTCACATAATGAATGGTCTCAGATCTTCAGACAGAAATGCAATATTAGAAAAAAGGAACCTGAGTGAATGCATCTCAGTTTTGTAATCATTACCTTCTTTGTTAAAGGAACAAAGTTATCCAAACCATTATCACTTTTGTGAAAAAAGGAAGTGCCCTCATACTTACAATATTTGTTAGAAATAATCACAACTAAACAATTTCTATATTGTTATATGATATCAGTCTTTCACATTTCTATTGAGAAATCTTAACCCATTTTTCTTTTCAGAGCTGATTTAATTCAAACAGATTGAAAAATTTGCAGGCATGCATTGATTGTTGGCACTTTGACTAGGCCTGTAGTAGCTTTAGCCAGACATAGAGGGACTTTTCTTGTTAAAAGAGTTGTACTTTTGACTTGTCTGTCCATAGAACATTATTCCAAATGTCTTTTTAATCCTCCAGGAAATTCTTTGCAAATGCGAGATGGGCACAGATGTTATTCTTGGATAACAGAGGTCTCTGCCTTGCTGCTGTCAAATTAATCTTGATTTTACTCAGCCTTTTTCTTATTGTGGAGTCAGTAACATAGACCTTAGCTAAGGCTGAAGAGGCCTGCAGTTGTGTGGATGTTCTTCTGGAAACCTTTGTGGCAACTTGAATGAGTTGTCACTGTGCCTTTGTGGAGACTTTTGCAGTGGAAAGAATAACCACTGTTCCAAATGTTCACTAAGGCTGGATATGTTCAGTCAGCTGATTCTAATTTTTACTGTTTGGGAGAGTAGCTAATGGGGAAATTACCTTTTTGCACAGGTAATAGAAGTGTTACATAATTTTATTATTTAAATAGATTAAGTAGCAATTTGGAAATTGAGTTATATGTTTACTGTAGTTCCACTTACCTAAAATTACAAACTGCTTGAATATCCATCCTTTTAAAGTCATTCATAGTAACAAATTTACAAAAATTAAGGAAATCTGGAAGGGTGCAAATATTTTTCCACAACGCTATACAGTACTATGAAGACTTGAATAAAATGTTTAGTTGTTGTTCAACCTAACACTACAAAAACCTGATCTAACCATGGTATGATTGTTGGTTCCAGAATCATGACTTTTTTTACATCCTCCAGTCTCAGGAATTTAGAACAAATATTGCATAAACAAAAAAAAACACATGCAAGCTACTGGTCTGGTGGTGAAAACACATGGTTAATAAGGAAGGTGACAAGAGAATGTCTTGTTCAAGCTAATAGCACGGGGCACAAAACACACAAATACTTCTTAAAAACAGTAGTATGCAGAAGGGCACAATGCATTTGAACTTTAAATTGGATGAGCTACTGTACAGCAGAAGACCACATCAGTTTCTACTCTTGTCAGGTACAAACAAGAAGATTAGGACACCTTGGGCATGTGAGTATCAAAAATTGGTGACTGAAGTTTGAACAAATGTGAACGGGATTGATAAATCTTAATTTCTGCTGCAACATGTAGCAAGTAGGTTAGAGTCTGTGGATCTATTTTGCCTTTTGTCAGATGTACAGGAAGCATCCATTAGAAAAAGGGGTGTTGTTAGTGTCATGATGTGAGAAAACATTTTTCTTGGCACACATTCAGTCTTGTAATACTAATTGAGCATCATTTGAATGCCTCATGTACACCTTGATAATACAAATAACCTCATCTTTCAAACAAAAGTTGTGGCTGCAACTCAGTATATGTAAAATACTGTGAAAAAGTATTTGCTTCTTCCAAATATCGTCTGGTTTTGCATAATTCACATAATGAATGGGCTCAGATCTTCAAACAAAATGCAATATTAGAAAAAAGGAACCTGAGTGAATGCATCCTAGTTTTGTAATCATTACCTTATTTGTTAAAGGAACAAAGTCATCCAACACCTTTATCACTCATGTGAAAAAGGAAGTGCCCGCATACATAAAATATTATTTGTTAGAAATAATCACAACTAAATACTTTCACAGAATAAAGTACATAAGCATCATTATTGACTGTGTGCTTCCCTTTATGGCCACAATTTACCCTTTTTCTAATGGATGCTTCCAAAAAGACAAAGGTTCATATCACAAGGCATGCATCATTTTAAGTTGCTTCCATGAATATCACAGTGACTTCATTTCACTCCTATGGCCTGAACAGTCTTAAGATCTCAGCTCAGCTGAGAACCTTTAAGTGAGATAGCATGTATGAAATATTCCTAAGGAATGTTTTCATCACAATTGTTGAATCCACAAATTGAAGAATTCAAGCTGTTCTGGAGACAAAAATGAGTCCTACCAAATACTATAAATGTGGACCTAAAGGGTCCAATGGATCACTTGTAAATCGATCTGGACATCAGATGGACCAGTATACAGTATGTATTTAAACCTGGCCATATGTATAGTACTGTATAAAAAGTACCTTAAGTCATATTGTTTGTTTTGTATCCTTTTTTTATCATTATTCTTAACACATAGTTTAGACCTTTTACAATTACCTGTATAATAAAGGGTTCAAGGGTGAAGGACATTCTATAGCCCATCTCAAAGGTAAAGTAGCAAAAAATCTGTGAAAATATTATCAGAGAAGATGCCTTGTATAAATGGTTCATTTGCCCATTTTTAACTGTTCAAGGCTCGCAAGCTTCAGATGATCACTTCTGCTTGAAGTTAACAGCACTCCAAGTTAAAAGGGATGGGGAGGTTCGTTCAGCAATAGGACAGCATTATAGTGATTCAGACAACTAGACTTTGAGCATTTCAGTTTTTGTTGTTGTTTGTGAAATGATCATTCTATATACAAGTTTGTTTTGCTGTTATGGATGTTAATACTTTTGGTACCTTCATAGTTAATTGTTTGTAAGTATTCTTTTAGCTATATGTTCTTTAACTTCTTTATATAATAAAATAATAAGAATAATTTTGTTTTGTGTCATAATTATGTGGTTTAATAAATAATTTTTAACATTTCCTTGTTACTTTAGGAAAACAATCAGTCCAAGTTACTGTACATGTCTGAAATATATACAGAGAAAATGTGTAAACATATTAGAAATCTGGTCTTTCCTTTTTAAAAAATATGCAGTTTATCTTAATGGTACTTGACCATTAAAAGTTCATTATTTATACCTTACTATAGTAATATTTATGCATATTGCTGCACACATTTGCAAGGATATTTGCATTGACAGTCACGACCGGAGAAACTTTATGTTTATGTACAACTGGATTCAAGTTCAGTAATTTGTCATTGCTGATCACAGCTTCTATTACTGTATTAGAATGTAAAGTGTACAATTTCACATACTGCAAAGTGTTGGATGCTGTTTCAGTTATAGGCCACGCCTGTGAAGAGTTTTAGTCACTGGTCAGAGAAATAGGCCTACTGGTTAACTTGATGCCATTGGCACCCCAGGTGAAAAACAGTCAAAATTTAAGTTATTTAACAAAATTAATTTTTTAAAAGTTACACATTGAAAACCATACAGAAAATGTTAATAATTATCTGCTTTGATTAACAGATTGGTTTTATTTTTAATTACTGTATGTAGCACCAACCTCCCAAGTTAAGCACGTGCACAAAAGTACAAAATTATTATCTCGACACAGCAGAATCATTTATAGGAATTTTGCTGAATATTAAAAGGTTTTATGCATTTTATAATGTTAACAGCAGTCATGACTTTCATTTTGATTGAGAGATTCATTTTTTGCATCCAAAGCCTTTAATTCTGACACAATGACACAAACAATCACAGAGAAAGAGAGGCATCACTCCAAAACGGTGTATTGTTTAGGGATGCCTAAAATCCACTGGAGGCTGAAAATCTGATTTTGTCACAATACTTTCTGTACATGCACACCTGTGGTATTTGTAAGGAAAGTAAAAACCAGTACACAAAACTTCATCTGGTACTAAGAGTTATAGCCATCACCCAAAATCCCAAGAATAGTGAGATTAAAATAGTTTAGGAGCACAGTGCTTCATAGCATTACTTTCTCTGCACATTTTTGCAGCTGTGTCACTTTTTTTCTCAAAATTCTGTGTTTTAGAATTATTTGTACTTGTTGGTGCCTCTTGCAGCACCAGACGATTGTATATAATGTTTTAATATCAAAAATAACACTTGAGGGAGATCCTGAACAATTCCTCCATGAATAAATCAGGGCTTAAAGTTTTCCAGCAATATCCCATGTTTCCAGTTGTATGACTATTTTAGATTCATAAAAATATTAATTGTCCATTACTGCATTTTGTTAAAGCTTAAACAATCACGTAAAGAAAATCAGTTCCCAAAGGGTCCGTACAGTAATTCTATATAAACTACACTTTTCTGAAACCACAGGAAATCACTTAGTGGAAAATATTATAATACAACCATTTGTACTGTAGTATACAGTAATATAGAATCTAGTACATTAATTTATATAATATTTATTTTGCACACTAATAAATGTAGAGTAAAATGAAAAGCAAATTGAATCTACTTAACAGCTTAAATATTTAATTTGAAATGAAACATACTGGGTCAAATAATGTAAACATGCATAGATAAATAGATTGGTACAGGGGTGGTTTAATGCCTTGGCCTATGTTGACCTTTACAGAACTTTTGTGGCCATAAGCACAGTTTCACATTTATATGGGGTACATATTTTATAGACACATGTCCATAATAGTCCATATAAATGTGACATTCATATAATTAAGCCTACCACAATTTTTCTTTGTTGCAGTAATAAGCACTTTGGCAAGCTGCCTGTTCACTTGATATTTTTTTGGCTGAATCTATCTATCCTTTCTGCCTCATTATTTGGGTCTACCTGAGTTGTGCTACTGAAAATGCAATTTATCCTCTTGACAAACTTCGACAGACTTACTCAGATCTTCATTGTTTGTCAAGCTTGGTGCAATAAACTCTCATTGACTAATTATTACAACCTAATTCTGCTTGATTATGCTTGCATCACAGTGTGCCAATCACAAAACACCACACAATTTAATTCAATGATAAAGTGATTCCCATGACTAAACAGAGCAGACTGCAACAACCCCAATTAAATTAAACAGTTTTTGCGGCGGTTATCGTTGGACATAGACAAGCTGTTTTTGAAAGGTATAGAGAATAAATACTAGACAAACTGGACAAAAAAACAATAGGCTTACAGTTTGTAACAAGACAAACATAATGCAACTTGTTTGAAATAGACAGGCCAATATTTTCAAAAATTATAATTGTACGTAGGTCTCAGCAACAGGGAACATAACTAGATTCAGAACATGAAACAAACTCAACAGACATTTTTAATCCTATCACCAAACTTCCATTTACATGGAAGTTATAGCAACAATTTGTGCTTCTATCATATAATAGTACTCTCGCAGTTACCAATGGCATGAAAGCAGAGTGGTCTGCTAAGCAGTCATCAGCAAGCTGATCTCTGCGAGTTGCTATGAGCATATTGTAATCACAATTCAAAGTCTATGCTCAAGATGGAACTGAACTTGGTTAAATCTCAAGAAGATGCAAAAGCAGTAGAACAATATGTTAAAAATAAATGACAGTGGAGTTTATTTGAAGGAAATCTGATGTAAACAACAACATTCTGTCACAAATTAAATGAACCTGGTGTGTGTTTCCTCACTCTGTGCCAAAAAAAGCTTCACTAAGGCACAAGTGGAAAAATGTTCTGTTACAGCTTGACCTTACTCAAATGTTGCCAGGAAAAACAGCCACCATCGCTGCCAATGTGCCTGTGCCAGACTGTGTATTGCCACTTTTAATGCAGAACATGACTTTGTCATTTACAACAACTGGCCCACTTACTGACAGCTGTCGGAGAACAGTAATGCACTGTCATGGTTTACTAAAGAATGATACTTTATTTTGCAGTTATTTTCATTACATAATTTTAATTATCCTTGATGTGTCAGTAATCTGTGTTAGAAGAGTAGTAGAATTCTTGCACTCTTTTTTCATAGCTGTGAAGGAAAAAAGAAGCATTTTAAAGTGGTCCATAGTTTACAGATTTATTTAACATAACAATGTTACCATTTTCTTTTTCATTTTAGTTACTGTCCTACTTAAATATTTGTCATAGAAAAAAAGCATTTGAATGACATACATTGGATTTGTTCACTGAAATGTGTTCACATCTGAAATATGTTTATTTGTTTACATTATATATATATCGTACAGATATTCTTCACAAATTGTCGATGACCACATGACATTTGGTGGTAGATGGACACACATTTAAGCATCACCCATGCCATACTTGCAATTTTTTAAATTAAGAGCACTCCCTTTATTTCCCATTTTTTATATAGAAATCTCCTACTCACCCTGTATAATCAGAAGATAGCTTTAAGATAGATTAAGTCCTAAATGGGATTTAAAGAAGTCTCTGCATAGAGAGATTGAACACAACAACAGATCAAATATGGATGATCTCCTTAATAATTTAAACAAGTTTGTGGTCGACCAGCTTTTTGCCACATGTGAAACAGAACTTCCAGACAGAGCTGAGTGCTCTCCAAAGTGACATAAGAGTTGTCAAACTGTGCAAAAGAATTCTTCTGTATTTAAAACCTTGATTTAAACTGTAAGGTTTTGCTGGAATGTCAGGTGGTATTGTTAAGCTGGGAGTCCTTGTAATGCTTGCAGCAGAATTGCCTCATGTAAGCTACTCTCCAAGCCTCACCAATTGTGCTTTATCTTGCACCACTCAATGCATCTGCTCCTATACCACTGTAGTTAAACATGCTATTAACTTACCTGTTCATAATGATGCCATGACTGGTAGTCCAGCTAAGAAGTCTCTTGAGGACTGACATAATTATGCATTGATGATTAATCCTGATCAGTCATCCTTGATAAGTACACAGCATTCAGATTTTGTCAAAGACCAAAATGACATGCTTCAAGCCTTAATGAAATGCAGTCATTCAGTATTTTCTGGGTTTAAGAGTCCACTTTGAAGACCAAGCAGAACAAACTGTTTCTGGGTCAGCTGGAGCAATATGACTTGTGTATAGCCTCCATCCACTATGAAGATGGCAGTCAGCTTTCTTGTTTAAATTAACAGAATAAGAAGACATAGGCAGAAGGAACAATCTTATAATTCCGGGTATTCCATTAAATGCTACGAAAGGTAACATGCAGTATCTTGAATAGCAATGGTCAGTGTGGTTTCAACATCTCTCCAATTTCAAGTCTGAGGTCATGAGTCCCCACCCTTGGGTACTGCAGTTTTTAAAGTACTCTGACCAACAGATTGTCCTATGAGAAGACAAAATCCATTACTGTCAAAGGCCATAAGATCCTATTCTAAAATGATTACAGGGCTCAGACTGAACATGCTTTTAAAGCATTGTCCAAGTCCTGAAGAAAGTCAAGAATGCCACCATTCAAGCTTTTTTTTTTTTGGATGATGCCAAAGTCTGCCGAATACACACAGGCTTGCAGCAGTCCTTCTTAGATCTCCTGCTGGCTTAGAAGGTGCTCTATACCTTCCTCTCCACTGGTACCTGGCCCATTTGACTGTTTTGTGTGGTAAAGTTGTTATTATAGCCAGGTTCTAATTACTTATGGCTTTGTAATATTATTTTTTTCTTTGAGGATCTTATGTTTGCAAAACAACATATTGTGGCAAGTAGTCGGGGATTGGGAAATGGTGATGTAAATTTTTTTATCTTGTACTTTCCCTGGATCTGCTTCAGGCCATTTTGGTGTAGTGTGGCAAGGAATGGGTCATGCAGCGATTGTGATGTGGGTTTTTTGGTTCTGTACCTTTCCTGGGCCCCCCCTTTGCCCAGGTGTATTTGTCTAATAACTGTTTATTGGGGTTCTGTTGGTTTATGGGGGTGGGTATTCAAAGATGATTGCTGGTTGATTTTGTTGTACTTGTATTGTTCTGCATCCTTGCATTGTTACAATTTTGCATATTAAATTTATGTTCTTTCTTACAGCTTTCTGTTTTTTTAATAAAATAATGAATGTTAACATATTTCGAATGAATGTGCAGTCACTGTCTATCCCACTAAAGAAATCAAGGGTTAATGATCTTCTGCAGCAAAATAAAGCAGACGTTGCTTTCTTTCTCTTCTTACCTAAAAATGGAAAGTACAGAACTCTCTGAGGGTGGAAATTTGTTTGCTTTGTTTTGTTATTTGACATGCTTACCATAATTGACACAGGGATCATCAACATGTTTAGATTCTTTGGTTTGGGGTAGTTGCGGGTGGTCTCTTTGGCCTTATCCGATAGATCTGCTGCCCAAACTTGGATGTTGCTGAGCTACGCTTTGCAGAGGATGGGTTCTATACCTGAGATGGTTTATCTTTAAGCTGTTATTTAATGTTTTACTTGTTGTTGTCTGAGTGTAGGTACAGATAAAAAGTGAGGATATGTCGGGGTGCTTTTGGGACATGAATTGTGAGTGATTCGGATGAAGTTAGGGTCTGGAAGGTGAAGTCCTGTACAACATTCTGGTTGTGTGTGGTTCTGGTGGGTAGGAATCGTACTACCTGCCTTCTTATTTTTTTCTTCTGCTTCACCTCTTAGTTTCCCTTCTTTATTGGTTCCTTTCCATATTGCTCAGGCTAATCTTTTGTTTTTTGTTTGGAATATACAAGGTCTTTGTGTTGGTGTCAGACATGCATGTGTCCTTGATAACTTAGGGCAAAAGAGACTTGATGTTGCATTTATTGAGCAACTATTGGCCAAAGCAGTTCCCACATTTACTAATGAATGATACAGAGCAGCAGCCTCTGCATTGACTAACTCAAAGGAGCGTGGACTGGTTACCCTCCTTCAGTGCAATTAGAAGCCAAAAATACATGGCAGGAGTTCAGAAAATGTTCAGAGAATGTTATTCTGTTATGCATTATTTTGTGTTGATGGACTTTAATAGTAGGAAAATAGTCCTCTGTTACATTTATTCACTAACACCTTATGAATCTACATTGCTTTTGCATATAACTTCCCAAATACAAAACTGAAAGATCACAGTATTATTCACAGTATGGCTGAAAACACCTTTTGGTTACTGTTGCTTTTTTTTAAAAACCCACTCCCTAAGTTTCAGGTTCGGGAATTTGTCTTGCTTTTAGCCCTTAAAATCGTTCTGTGCCATGATTGTCTTTAGGTCAATGCTTATGGATGGGCCTTTACAATTTAGACAACTTATAATCAAGTTTGTACAGTGAATATTAGCAGAAAGATGAGATATTGGAGGACAGTACCCTTCAAGCCCATCTACCAAATGTGAGTCAGTCAGTGGCCTCATTTAAAAAGCTTGCGTACACACTAAAAGAGCCTCGAAATGTTCACGCACTACTTCCCATGCAAAACGTTGAGATTTATAAAAGAACACTTCATGCAGAAGCTTGCGTATATTCATGGCAATTCTGACCCATGCATCGCAACATTTCTTAGAAACTGGGAAATGAGGACACCTTTGCTAAAGAAGGGAAATATAGCCAAATGACTTGCACAAATGATTATTATATACTGTAATAATAATATATGTTTTTGTCAGTTTGTATCAGCTACCTTTTGGCCAAATTATGTACTCCTTCCTCTGTGAAGGGTATTTGCTTATGGTTTGAAAGTTATACCAGCCAAATATGACACAAATGAGATGACTGGCCTCACATCAAATTCACAAAGAGCCCACTGTCACACTGTTTTTTTAGTCGTTATTCAGATTTACTGATGTTGATAGATGGTTTTACTCTAACTTCAATAGGTACAACCACTATACACCACATTTCAGCTTGAGGGGGTTCATTTGATTGAACATAACTACAGATTTTCCAGCCAGTATTTTATTTGCAGGTACCAACTGAGGACCAGGTTTTAAAGGGCAATTGACTGGCTTACCAAAGATAAACATTTATATATTATTTGTATTTTCAAAATATTTTATATCATACTACAGGGTATTAATATTTGAAAGGATTTTCCCTTTGTGCTCCATAATCTTTGTTTTCTTTTAACACTGGAAATCCTTTTTATATGCTTTAATTAAAAAAGAATGTTTTCATCTGAGCCAAAAATATATGGTGTGGTCTGTGCTGGTTGTCTCAGGTTTTTATTCTTTCTAATTCTGCCCACTGTAGCATTTTCATAGTAATCAGCATTTATAAGACATTATCTGCCAAATTTTACACACTGACTAGGCCAGGATTTGAACCCAGTCTCCTGCAATTATGAAGCAGCACTACCAATGATAACATTACCTCTCCAATGTAATTTCAAACCAAAGAAAATTTAGAATCTCAGAGTTTTGCCACAGTTGCTCTGGATTGTGATATCTTGAGCATTTTGGAAGGAAAATGCCTTTAAAAAAATTATGAACTGCTCAGCATTCTCTGGGCCATCATTCTTCATGAAAAATTTCAATGAAGTGTGTCTGTTACATACAGTATTTTTTAAAACAAATATACATCAGCCCACACTAAGTTTAAAAAAAACCTTTACTACTCACATTAAAAACGTTGGCAAGCCACAGTTTAAAAAAAAAAGCATGATACTGAAAACAAGGCAGCTTGTATATTTATTGTACTGTTTGGAATTATTAGTTTGTATCAGAGTTAAGAAGAATATGATCTGCATTTCTCTTCTGAAAAACGATGGTACCCTGTAAATACAATTTGGAAATGTACCTGTAGATTTTGTTGTCTTGGAGTTTGCATTTTTGTAAATGTTATGTTATTCAGATACTGAAAATAAGAGGACTTCTAGAGATTTATTTTTTGGAAACACTCACACAGTTCATTGGAAACCAATAATTTTTTGCTTACATAGAATACGAAGTAAGTGCTTGGGGTATTAAATTAAAAATTAATTTGGTGTGTGGAATAATAATTTTTTGTAATGTCATTGGGCATAGAATCATATAAACAAGCTAAATCTATTTATATTGTAAGCAGGGCAGTATTGTATTTTAAATGTAGTATTAAATGCCTGAGTAATATTGAATGTTATTTATTTACAGTGCAGTGAACATTTGCCGCATAAAACAGCATTTCGTCTAGTAATATAGTATAATTTAACTCTATGTAAAAAGTACAAAAATGTGATTCAGATGCAACCCACGTAATACGTTTTTTTTCAGGGCAGACATGGTTACCTCACAAGATAGTAAACTACCTACAACATTGTACTTTAGACAATCTGAAGTAAATTATATAAGACATAAAGCCTTATTATGTTTCAGCTTTGTTACTTATTGTTTATGACTTTAGCAATTTAAATGTCCTCTTTATTTCCTTTTCATTTGACCCAGTTTTATTTCCTATGGTGTATCTAGACAAAATTAAGTATAACATAAATAAAGAATACTACAATGCTATTTTTTTCTAAAAATGTTTCTGTTATTAAACTACAGGGCAACGCTGAACAGCCCAAACCTAAGCCAAATGAGCAGAAAGGCCGTAGTGCTCTATTGGCAGACATTCAGAAAGGGAAACAACTGAAAAAGGTCACACAAATTAACGACCGCAGTGGCCCGGCGATTGACAGTAAGTAGATATTGCAAACTACAACTTTTGACTTAAGAAAAAAAATTACTATATAATTGCTTTTATTTATGCATAACTCTCCGAGAGTTTAACTTGCATTATCAGTTTACATTTTTTTTGCAATTATAACCTGAAACAATAAACCTTAAAAAAATGATATTTCTATAAAGTGCACATAAAAAATTACTTAATACTAAAATTAGTAGAATTTTGAAATATCCCTGAGTTAGTTACATAGTACATTACAACAGGATATGTCAAGTTCTAGCTAGTATGTAGCATAAGAATTTGTAAACTGACAACAGTATATATTGAAATATAGCAGTCATGATAAATATACTGAAGATATGATGATCAAAGAGAACCAATACATGTTACTTGGCTCTTTCACATTCTTCACATCTAATTGTGGCACACCATAGAAATAAAGAACAGGAAGGTCAAATTTGTTTCTTAGAATTATAAAGTGATTTACAGATGGTGATGACTTAAAAAACCTTGGGGATTAAAGATCAAGAAAAAGATCATTATGATGACAAGTACCTGGGCGCTTAACAGATTAGATGTTGTGAGACAGTGGCAAAGTAAAAACAACTGTTGACAAAATCTCAAATCAAATCATCATTGTCTTAATACAGTTTTAGCTTTTTCTGGACTCTACTATGTTTAGAAGAGGATATATTTATTTATGAATACCATTAAACTGATTTTATTTACAGACTAGGGACAAAGATTATACTTAAGCATTTGTAGATCTGGAAAAGATGTTTGACAGAGTGTCACAAAAGTTGGCAAGGTGAACACTGACAAAGTAAGGTGTAGACAAACAGTGTCTGTGTGATTTCAATGCATGAGGAACCATGAATGGTGGTCATGACTGCAAGTGGAGATATTGAAAGTTTTGAGACGCTGGTGGGGCTGATTAAAGGATCCATTGCTTTTAATGACAGTATTAGAGGTGATGATCACAGGAATGGGTGAGGAATGGTCAAGGGAATTCTTGTAAGCTAATGATCTTGTATTGAAAGCAAAAAGTGACATGAAACTAAAAAAGAAGATACTGAGATTGAAGGCTTGCTTGTAAGAGAAAGACCTCAAAATAAATACAGGAAAGACTACGGTGATGGATGGTGACAAAAGGGCAGGAGGCATGAAAGAGGTGGGTGCATAGTTGTGCACTGTGTACAGTAGAAGTGTTGAGAGAAATTTACTCCAATGCAAGGATTGTCAGAAGTAAGTGTAATATTACATATCAGCAAATTAGTTGTTTTGCTGGTAGTAGAGAAGTTCTGCTACTTACAATAGATGAAATGTTGAGTTCAAATGGTGAAGTGGGAAAAAAGGTAAGAGTAGGAGGTGCATGAAAAACATTCTGGGAGTCACACCTCATCCTGTCCTTTAAAGAGGTCTCTTTTGAATTGAGGGGAAAAACTTATGAAACCTATATGAAAGGAAATATGCACTACAGGCTGATTAAGGTAGAACATGAAGTACAACTGGAAACAGCAGCACATGATCAGGTGGAAAAATGTAGTGTCACAGAGCGAGAGGACAGTGAATGCTGAATGAAATGAAAGACTTGATTTGGAGGCAATAGGCGTTGTGCTGAAGGAGAAGCAGACTAAGTTGGTTTTGGCATGTGGAGCAAAAGATAGAGAATGACTGGGTGAAGGATTGCATGTGAATGACTGATGTGGATGGGATGAGACACAGACTGAGGTTGGAAGATGTTGTCTGAGGTGAAGTGGATGAAATGAAAAGAATGGTTCTTACTCTGAAAGAATGACCAGCACTGTGGACAGCAGAGGAAACCAATGTGGGAGGCAAACTGTATAAAGAAGAAAAATGTTCATTAAACCAGTGATAATAATAATAAAGACTAAAATTGAAGATGTATTTACAAAAAATAACATCAGTTACATTTATTTGCTTTATCAGAAATAGCAGAAGTTAAATGTGCTGTGTGATATAGTCCTCACAGAGGTACATGCCAAAGTGCCTACAGTACATCTGAATGCCTTTGCGCTTAGCCCTCAAAAGTAGTGACCAAAAGCACTCAGCAAAACATTAGATAATAGAAATGATAAAAAAAATAATTGTTTAACTTTAGATAGAAAGATAAACTCACCAAACTGCACAATTGAGATATTTAATCCTTGCTTTTAAGTTGACAGTTACTTTCAGAAATTTAAATAAGTGAGTATTTGCAACTACTTTCTTTTGAGTCTGCTTAGAAACTTGTAATCATAGTTTCATTATCTTTTTAATTATGCAAAAACATAGTTTATTTACATAATAAGTAACATTTCTGTCAAAAATTATTTTTGGTCCACCATAAAGAGAATACACGGATACTGGGGCGAGTTTACTTATTTTTTTAGTTTATCTTTTTTTTAATTTTGTTTATTATGAACATGAAGTTGACAGCATGGTGATACCAAATGACAAAAGTGTCCTGGATTCAAATGTTGTCTGTGTAAAGTTTGTACTTTTGTCTGGGTTTTCCTCCCTCACTTCCAAGGACATGCAGGTTAGGTTAGTTAGCTGTTGACTCTGTATGAGGTTCAGTGTGCATAGGGAGGTATTGGAATGGACTGGTCTTGTCCTGGACTGGGCTGTTTCCTGCCTTGTGCCCCAAGCCGGTCAGGACAATTTCTGATCCTCCCTATGTCCCTGAATTGGATTAAACAGGTTTGAGAATGTTATGTTAAGAGATGAGATGACAAATGTTAATGTTTTATTATACTTTATTATGAAGCAATTAACTATATTCCCCAAGCATATAAAAATATAGTTGTAGTTTTGAAACAACATTATGAAATTATAAATTCTGTTTTATATTACAGCACCCAAGTCCCAAAGCCAGGATGCCGGAGTGAGCACATGTAAATCAGGGCCTTCTGCAACCCCTCTGGGTGGACTATTTGCAGGAGGCTTCCCTGTCCTTAAACCTGCTGGTCAAAGAGAAGGCCAAGGTGAGTATATGAATTTAAAATATAGAGGTAATGTTTTAAACTAAATGCTTTTGTACAGACTTCTTTTGGCAACTGTGCTGTCTTCTCCAAATACCTTACTGAAAATGATGTAATAGTAAATGTAATCGCTTTTAAGTTTAAATTTTCTGAAATATTACCATATATTTTTGAATCTAATCTGCACCCTTCTTACAGTTTCTAAGGGCTAAAAAAATCAGATGTGGATTATTAGCTATTACACCTCTTGGGGGTAGGGTAGGTCTTTCAGCTGAACGGAAAGGAAGTAAAAAAAAAAAGGGAAAAAGCATCAATTTTTGTTATTCATCAGACTCACCATCATCACTCATAACTGAATCATTGTCCATGCTGTCCTTCCAGTCACTATCATCCTTATCTTCACCATTGTTCTCCCATAGAATGTCATCTTTGAATCCATCTAAAGCATTGCAACACTTCTTGAAAGATATGATGATAATGCTGTCCGTGGTGGCTTTCCAGGCAGCCGACACCCACCGCTCTACTGCTGAAGGAGCTGCGCATTTGATTTTTCAGATAGGGAAGGGGCGGTTGAATGAAACATCAGACTAGTGCTAAGACTAACTGGGTAGTTTGTTATTTCACAAACAGATGAAAACACCAGTATGTCAGTTGACCTTTGCAAAATGCAAGAAAGCCAAGGTCTTATTAAAAAATTCTAGGTTGTTGACCAGTGCTTCAGTCAATGTTAGTGTGTTTGTTGACAAAGGTGTGTTGTGTTATAATTTAATTATTTAACACTTTTAGACCTTTGATACCCAGATTTTTCACTGGCCAGTCATGCAGCAGAGGTGGGCATGTGCTACATTTGGTAGTCAGCTTGACTACATTGGTTAAGATGCTAGTGATAAAATTCACATGCACTTTAACATTAGAATGTTGGGTTTTTTCTTTCTTTCTTGAAAACACAGTAACAAGGCAGGTTGTCAAACATTATTTATTTAACTACTTTAAAACCTGTCTAAGATTTTGAGGTTGTCATGTGATATGGTGTGTATATAGGAATTTGCTGTATTTGCCAGTTAAATTAAATACCCACATTACACTAGGAAAAATTCACTTGCAATGTATCATGGACATCTTTATCTTTGAAAACAAGATACAGCAAATGGAGCTTAACATCATTTAAATCATTTGACCTTCTTAAATTTTAGGTTGGAGGTACTTTATTTGACAGTCAATTAAACCACTATAGCCATTGAATTGTCTGTCTTTTGCAAACACCTTAAGAGAGTGGCCTTTCTTGAATTAATCCTTCAACATAGACCTGTGCCACCTTGCTTGTTAACACAACTAATACAATGTATATGTCAAGTGTCACTTTGAACCCATGGTAAAGATCACCTTTCAGTTTTGAAAGGAGTGTATTTTATTGTAGCTACTGTTAGGATGGGTAAACAAGTAGCTAAGTTATTGACATTATACATTATATCATTTCAATAAAATATTAAAACATTTCTATTCAAAACATTTTAGCGTAAATGTTATCTGTCATCTGTGACTTTGTAGTTAGGCTATAGCGGGTTGAATAATGGATGGATGGATGGATGGATGTTATCGGTCATATATGAATATTCAAGTTTCCTTAGCCCTTTGTATTTAGGCTTCATCATTGACTCTTTTAGTTACTAGAATTGTAAGGTATTTAAAAGTCAAACACTAAAATGTCTATTTCAGTACATGTTACAAAGGTGCATATGATTTTCCAGAAGTGTCTCTATTCCTCTGCAGGAAACCATTGTAAAAGTGCTTTTTTTTCATTTTAGGATTGAAATCTGCCATTTTACCATCAGGAAGCCAGTTTCAGACACCAAAACTTTCAAACACAGACACTGGTAAAGCAAAATCAGGTGTTATTTCTCCTCCTGTTGTAGAAAACTCCAGGGCTCCAAAAATACCAGACTCACAAGCACGTCGATCGAGCCTGCCAGTACCACCACCACCTCCTCCTTCACATGCTAAGCCTATATTTAGCCTACCTGGTACCCCAAATTCTAGCTCTTCAATGCCACCTCAGGAGAAACCCAGTAAATTATTACCTCCTCCACCTCCTCCTCCATCCTTATTGAACAGTAAACCCACTTGGCATCAAAGCCACCAGTCCTCTCCAACACCTCCATCACCTCCACTTCCTCCTCCTCCTCCTCCTCCATCTATACCAGCATCTAAACTCCCAGACAGACTATCAGGAAGCTTCCAATTCCCTCCCCCACCTTCCATGCCTGATGGTTATAGTAGAGATAGTTTAGTGACTCCTTCACCAATTCCCAATTTTCCTACTAGTAAGTGTACTCTAACTTCACCCCACCACCCCCACCTCCACCTCCTCCACCTCCTTCTAAATTAACTGTGTATACATCCAAGTCAGACTTGCACTCTGTGCCGCCTCCTCCTCCCCCTCCACCATCTGCCACAGCAAATGCAACCCTGGCACATAGAAGACCACCAGCAGTGCCCAAAGGACAAGGTATGTGCAGCAAATGGTATTTTTATTAGTTAACTAAACTGTATTTTGGGACAGGTGATCAAGTGTGAGATTTTATTATATGAATTACTTCAGACTGAGTAATTAGGTACTGTTATCTAGAAAAAACTGTAAGAAATGTCTACCTTGCAGAATGTCTTTAAAAATGAAAACACTGTGGACTTAATTATCAAATATTTTTCTTGGTAGTATGCTTTCACAAAAGTATATATAATTTTTTTCTTTTGATTGGTAAAGTTCAATAGATTGTTATGAGTTTTTTCAGTATCATTGCTGTTTTAAAGTACACCTTTTTTAATAAGTTACTTACTCCATGTAGTGTTTAGTGATGGCCAAGAAAAATATTTAATCTCATGTCATCATGGAGAACAGAGTTTCTGGTAGAATAGACATGTAGGGAGTCCAACACTGGACCACACCAAACAATGAAAAAAAACTTCTATGGAAAAAAATGTCACATTACTCATGTCACATATCCACTTGTCAATTCTGTCATATTCTCACAATGGACAAAACGTATGTACATTATTTTTGCTAAAATATTGTTAAATAAATACATCCAGGAAATCAGAACAGTACACACAGAGGAATCACATTCACACAGAAATGAACTTTTGAATTGAAGACAGGACTCTTGATCAGTGAATGAGGAGGAGGAGCGATACTTTACATCCATTACAGCACATACCTTATTTTTAGCTTTCTTATTGCAATTCTTTTTTTGTAATATCACCCATTTTCAATAGAATAGTTTTTTTTTAGATAAACCAAGAACGATCTTTATATAATATGACAAAAACTGCTTTATATAAGGAGGTACAGATCTAATTATGCAATTTTCATTACGCTATAACTTATAAAGTTTATTACTTAGAAAATCACCCAAAAAATCCCGGACCATCGAGAAGTGTGCGAACTGACGACATGAAGAATCATCTTTGCGCTGAACTGGAATCGTCCCTGTATAAATCAAAGTCATCCAGACGATCTGGATCTGCATAATTAGATCTGGACCACCCTGTATATAGCACTGAAAAATTTCTTTATATATTAATGAAATGTGAAGTAAAGTAACATGTCAGAGATTAACAATTTCTGGTTGAATTCAGCTTTACGTTATGCAAGTTTACTTTTTTTTTATCAGGCGGTGGAAGGCTAGCACCCCCTGTGCCACCTGCACGTTCACCATCTACTGAACTCACCAGCAGAAGCCCTGTATCTTCAGTAACAAACTGGCCACCGCCACCACCACCACCACCACCACCTCATGTGTTCCATACATCACTGTTTTCTCAGAATGGGCAAATTAACAGTTGTGGTAAGTGCTTTAAAATGTCACTCACTAACTTAACTTTTCATCTGTATATATTTATTTTCATAAATTCATTATCTTTTACTGATGTAAACCTTAATAGGCAGAATAAACACTTGTAAACGCACATGTGGCATCAGATGCTAACAGTACCTTATTTATTGATTCATAATGTCAATCCATTTATTGGGTTACAAGTTAGTTCAAAATGTATTTGTACACATTGGGTTAAATACCATTTCCTTAATTACTCTGTTATTGGTTTAAATGGGTGTAATTATTTGCATATATATTAGGCTGAAAACAATTATCCTCAGCTTTTTGAGTTTAGAATTGCTCCATTAGTTAGAAAAGTTAAATCACTACAGACACTCTTAAGAGTTGCATGAGCCTTGCAATTTCCCATTTGAAAATGCATCATTTTTCTTGCATGGTGTATTATAGGCTGAAAACCCTACTATTAAGACACTGAATAATTTCTACATTTTAACCAAACTCACAACAAACTAATGGAAAAGAAGTGTTGTACATTTACCAGAAAGTACAAACTACCTCTTAAAATTAATTTAAATCAGTTTTAAAATATCCAAAATCATATAATTTTTAGAAGCCCTTCAAAGGCAGGGTTTCCTCTCACTTCCAAAAGACTTCCATGTTCAACCTGTAACAAGCTGGCATCCTCATCCTTTACTGGTTTGAGCTTGTCTCGTGCTGCTGTCAGTACATCTGCTTCACACTGTAATCCTGCATTGTACTGAGCATGTTAAGAAACTGGATGGCCTAATGAAGTAGCAAAATTAATATACTTATTTAAGGAAGACAAAAAAAAACATTCTGTAAGACTGACTTTTAAAAAAGAAAGGTAATTGGCAGCACGGTGGCTCCAGCTAAAACGTTACAGCTTGGTTACTTAGGATGATCTAGTTTAGAAGAGGGAAGAGAAACATGTCAAGAAAGACATATTTCATCATATGAAATATTATATTTTAACTTTTCCCACATTTGATTCTTAATAGATGACTTTGAATCAAAGTTCAAATTTCATTCCATGGATGACTTTCCACCTCCAGATGAATTTAAACCATTTCCAAGAATATATCCCAGCAAAGAGTCAAAGGGTAAGTAAGATAAACTGTACGTGTAGCATAACATACTGTATATACATTTTACAGTAGTTATTTCTGAATGCAAACATCTAAATGTTGAACAGACAGGAGGAAATATTTAGTTTACTGTTCTCATTGGTTTTACTGACCACTAAGTTATTCCAGGATCTTATGCAGGTACTTTGTAGAAGTACTACATGACTCAATAATTTACAGCATATTCATATGGCCTTTGTGTGAAGAATTACTCCCTTAAGTCTTTTCTGTTCAAGAATAAAGCAGTTGTCATTAGCTTTCCAGAGTGTGGCCTGTCTGTTATTCCAGAGATGCACTTGGTTGTTCTTTTCTACACCGCTTCTAGTGCCACTATGACTTTTTTGTAGCATGGTAGCCAGAACAGCACACAGTATTCCAGATGCAGTCTTGCCAGTGGGTTACAGAATCTGACAATAACTTCCCATGAGTGTCAGCTTCATCTATCTTATATTTAAAGTTAATGTTCCTTTTTAAAGATTATATTTAACATTTCAAAAAGTAGTGTTATATTTGTTATTTGCAATTTCTTAGTATTTATATTTAAACCAACAAAAATAGATTTTTACAAATAGTTTTAACGTAATTCATACTTTAAAGAAAATAATTTATAAAAGGATAAAGATAGATATTTATGAAATGAAATTGAAATAGGTGGACCTGAATACTGTTTTTCAGAGTGTATTGACACTATGCTTACAGTATGTTTAAAATTTAGCATTGTGCCAAGCTACAAATTGTTTCATTATGTTCATCAACTTATCTAGGCATTGTAATTCATATTTAAGTGCCATGTATTCAGTCATAATTAGAGTTATCTTAAACAAACTAGTCAATCCACTGAAGTTTGAAATGAGCAGTTTTTCTTGGCTGCAGGGAATTACAGTATTTATTGAATTATGACAATAACTGCTACATTTAAGATTTGCCAGCAAAGGATGTTTGTCACTTAGCTTCATCATCCACCAAACGTAATACCAATGATAATAAGTAACCCCCAGAATTGCACTAAAAATATTTATCATTACTGTTTTTCTTTTCATTTTCATTACAGCATCATTAGTAGACCCACATCAAACCATGCACATAAAATTTAGTATTTGAAAAATAAAACATTGTCAACATTAAGAAAATCTACCATCTTAAAAAAAAGGAAATGTTGCTGTCCATTCTCTAACAACATGCTCAATACATTTATGTCACTTAATTTTAACAGAAGGGCAACACAATCTCTCTTATCTTTGTTGCATTCATAAGGAAGGAAGAACCATCAAATGAAACAGTTAAAGCATCCAAGACCAGTCCATGCTTTTCCTCATTATTAAGTAATTAATGAATCAAAATGGTATAATTTGCATATATGAGCAGATGCCTACCTAAACAGGATTTACATGTTGGTATAATGGATATAAAGTAAAAGAGACAGATGACTTGGGGAGTGCCCATTTTAGTGATGAGTGACACGCAGCAATGAATAATGATGTGTGAAGAGTGACTAGTGAAATGATACATAACAGTAATATTAACACTGTGATGACCTAGGGTGTACACTGTAGGCAAGACCCCAAGTAAGGAGTAGACGTTTCAGTAATCACTAAACCAACCAAATTTATAAGCAATGAGCAAGCAAATCTCATCAATGTGTGTCCAAACAGATATTTCCCACATAATTGTTGTATGCTACAGTTAATACTGTCATATATCTGGGGCTGCTTTAAAACTTTTTTAAGGGGTTGCTGTTGCATGTAATGTAGCTCTGTAAATTGTAAGGCACAATTACCCTTTTATTCACATGGTTTTGTGTTTTTGTCTGTTTGTGTGTAGTGTTTTCTCCTGACATAACATTTGGTATTGCTTTTTTACTTAGTTAAAACTGAGTACATTTGTCACTGTTAACATTTTTCCTGCACACATTTATGACACTTGTTTTTTTCAGTGTGTTTTTGCCATGTAAGCATTTGTCAGTGCATTACATACTTTCATTTATTTTTTTATTTTATTTCTTTTTAACTTATATTTCATTTTCAAAAACCAGATCATTACAATGGCAGCTACTCAATCAAACATATTAATAACATAACAGATACACCCATTTATTTTTAAATGAATACAAGGTAAACAAAATAAATGCAAAGGAATAAAACTATAGAACAACAAAGAAAATGTAATTATTACTATTTAATAGTTTAAAATAATTTTTACTTTAAGCCTTTACACCCACAGTGCTTTAACTTTAATGTAAAAGTGGTATAGGAAACAAAGACATGTTTTCTTGAAGATAGAAAAAGCATAAATAGTAAATCATAAAATGAATCTCTATAGATTTCTACTACAGTCCATTTGGAAACTGAATTTTTCATGCTGTCATTTTTAATGCTACTGTTGGTATTAAAAGGTGAGTCAATATAATACAGCATAATCAAAAGGCATAAAACCTTGCAAGATGCAGGTTGTCATTATTCATCAACTAGAACATTGGTTAAATTTTATTTGAAGATACAACATGTGAAATTATATTTTGCAGCATCTGTTGCTACAAATTATTTAGCAAGAAATGCTCAAGCCATAGAAAAGACAAAGATTTTTTTTATTGTTTTGGCTATGTATTTTTTTCCAATTCTATATTTAAATATGCACATTTAAAAATGTGTTACTATGGACTAGCTTTAATGTTTGAAACACAAGTGAAAAAAAAACATTTTGTTTAGTAGCTCCAATCGTTACTGTCTTCTTTAGAAATAAGCATGTGTCTATCATTATAATAACACATTCTCAGATGAAGGTATACTATCTCAAAAATTAATACAAGAAGACAAAAGATGACTATTGTTTCTAACTACTCTTTTCTTTTGTATTTCAGAAAACTCAAAACCGCCTGTCTTAAGGACTCATTTGAGATAAGGAATAGAAAAAGTTCAGAAACCAAACATCCCAGCAGATAAAGAATTTTGGATTGTTTTAGAGAATACAAAACAAGAAACACAAACTCTGATACCACCGTGTAAACCATGTGATTCAGCTTTTAAGGTGAACATTTAAAGTGAAGGGCAGTTTTAAAATGATCTATTTAATTTACATAATACATCAATGTGGTATCAATTTAGTGCAGCACTGAAATGATATATTGAATTTTATTATATTTATCTACTGATTGCAGTGGGCTGGCACCCTGCCTGGGGTTTGTTTCCTGCCTTGCGCCCTGTGTTGGCTGGGATTGGCTCCAGCAGACCCCCATGACCCTGTAGTTAGGATATAGCGGGTTGGATAATGGATGGATTATCTACTGATAAAGTTGTTGAAAACAGCTGTCTATGTTTGTGAACAATCAAAGGTTCACAGACAGTAAATTCCTGTCCAGATTTATTTGATTTAATCTAGATGTGCTTCTCCTCAATTCTGCCATCTAAATTGTTTTGTTTGAATATAAAAATGAAACATTAAGTAGTGTTTACCTATACCACATCAGAAGTCGTTTTATGTAAGAAGTATTAACAGTGTGTAGCACTGCCTGCCTGCCACTGTGCCCCTTGAATGGTATTTGCTTAGGTAGGCCTTGGTGATCAATGCAATGGTGTACTGTCAGACCAGGTGTGTGGCTGTTTCTGCCATCTTGTCTAATTTTGATCTCTGCCTTACACCATCTGTTCTCAGGATCGGATTTAGATTCCCAGGATTTATAGGTGGGTGAATAAACTGGATGGCCAGATAATATATTTTGGATATAATAATACTTGTATGAATGAAAAGTATGGCAAGAGATTTTTGTACATAATTTAATCAGAAAGAAAGTAAGCTTGCTGAGTTGATCCAAGGTGTTGATCTCAGGTTATAATTCCAATTGTTACCTAAAATTTGATTTTGAGGTAACACATTTCACAATAATATAAAAAACCTTCCATCTTAAATAATAAAATGCTTTAAATATTGTAATTGTCTTCGTATCTCAAGTGAGTTATAAAGAAGGTAATTCACCACACCAGTACATAGTATGTGGACAGTTATATGTAGTTTTCATAGCTACACTACATACTTTGTGATGAGTTCCAATGTGTGTCAGAAGTTCATTAAAAAGGTAAGAGACATTACTGACTCTCACAGTTCAGCAAACAATTGCCACAAACTGATGCTCCTAATCAGTGTAATCTGCTAGAAATGTTTTGTTTTCTTTAATCCTAACTTCTGTTTAATTTGTAACAAGTAACTTGATATAAATTTAAAGCAGGGGTGTCGAACTCCAGTCCTGGAGGGCCGCAGTGGCGGCAGGTTTTCATTCTAACCATCTTTTTAATTAGTGACCAATTTTTGATGCTAATTAACTTCTTTGGCCTTAGCTTTAATTAGCTTGACTTAGGCCCCTTAGTTGTTTTTTCCTTAATTAGCAGCCAAACAGTAATGAGACATAAAACAAGCAAGACATGACCAGCTCACCTGTACCCATCAAACAAAATTTGAAAATAAAGATGAAGGTCTCAGTAAGGTTGATCCCTCAGGTTACCAAAACATTTTAGGAGTTCTTAGAAAAAAACAGAATATCAACAGTTTTGGAAATGTCTGCTGTGGCAAAAAGAGAGCAGCAACAAGCCATAAAATGAAATAATGGGTTTAATTAACAGCAAGAATGAGCTTCTCATTAAGGAACTGGTTGGAGTTTGAAGCCCCAAATTAGCTGGTCATCTGTTGGCTTGTTTCATGTCTCATTTCTGTTTGGCTGTCATTTAATGAAGAAAAGAATCAATTCAGAAGACTTAATCCTTAAAAACAGGGCTATTAAAATAGAGGGAAAAGAAGTTAGGCGGCACGGTGGTGCAGTGGTAGCGCTGCTGCCTCGCAGTTCGTTCTCGGGTCCTCCCTGCGTGGAGTTTGCATGTTCTCCCCGTGTCTGCGTGGGTTTCCTCCGGGCACTTCAGTTTCCTCCCACAATCCAAAGACATGCAGGTTAGGTGGATTGGCAATTCTAAATTGGCCCTAGTGTGGGTGTGTTTGTGTGTGTCCTGCGGTGGGTTGGCACCCTGCCCAGGATTGGTTCCTGCCTTGTGGCCTGTGTTGGTTGGGATTGGCTCCAGCAGACCCCCGTGACCCTGTGATCGGATTCAACGGGTTGGAAGATGGATGGATGGAAAAGAAGTTAATTAGCAGTGAAAACTGAACACTGATTAGGAAAAGGATTGGAAAAAAAAACCTGCACCCACTGCGGCCCTCCAGGCCTGGAGTTTGACACCTGTGATTTAAAGCACATATTTGAGGTGAAAGTTTAAAAATCACTAAAATGTAATTACTTCAATTCTTTATGAAGCAGTGATAAATCATTCTTAACTTCTTTACAGTATTTTTCCTTAAAAATATTAAATAATTAGTGAAAAGTGTACTACATATTTGGAGTAATGCATATTTTCCTCTGTATTCTATGTTTCTGTAAATAGTTTTCGGGGGGGTATTTATCTGGTGATCTTTATAAAATAATTACTATGATGCTTAAAATTTCAATTTGTTATGGCAAATAAAAACCACTTGTGTTTTCTTGTTTTTTTCCACTGTTTTTCTGAAATGTTAATTATATAATAAAGAAAATTATATTTGATCAGTTTATTAACCTGAGTAAATAAGGAACTGGACAAAACCACCAAAACAAAAAAACATAAGATTTTATTTTCAAGAGTTATTTATTGTAGTTTAGTTTGTATTGATATTTTTGCAGCAAAAAAGTAGTACATTGGTTTCTAAAAGATATTTTCAAGTAATATCAAAACAAGTTGTACTCTTTTTGGTTCCCAACTTCTGAAAATGGATAAGTCCTCTTTATTATGCCTGTATAATATTGAAAAAGTTTCTGCAGAATCAGAAGACTTCAGATGGTCCTAGCTGAGCCATGAACTTGGACAGTCTATCTGCTAGTATTTAAGATTGTAAATGCAAATAAATTTGATGATTTAACTATTAAATCAACAGGACAGTGTCATCCAATGGCATCAAGTGTTACTTTGTAGGCCAAGAAGAATGGTGTCATTTGGATATATAATTTATTTGCAGTTACCATAAAGAATGGTAAGATGATACCCACCTTTAAACTAACCATCCTCCTCATCCTCTCTTACCTCCAAATAATAAGTCACAGTCTTCCATGAGATCATCCGTTTGTCTGTCTAGTCGGCTTTCAGTCTTTTCATTCAGATTCCTGAAGCCTTTTACCCCAATTTCAGAGATATGCTAAGCCAATGCAGAAGACTACTCACTCACAGAGCAAACTTATCCTGCAGTGCACACCACTGGACGACCCATACAAAAGCCCACCTGGAAGGCACCACCCTTACTCCAGGGCAGCCAGTTAATGTATCAGCCCCACAGACCTATGTTAATATTTTGTTCTTTCCTTATCATCAAGAGACTGACGTTTCAGTTCCTAGGTTAAGGTAGTTACATTCAGTGATCATAGCGCCAGAGACTGGTGATGCACAATGTCACTGTACTCTTGACAATAGTGACGCTGTAAACACTATAATAAATTGATGTTTGTGTATCTTATAAGAATAATTTACTTACTGCTCAATTTCCTAAATGATTTTCACTACCCAGTTGTTTTAATTGCTTTCTTTAATATTTACATTAGTGACATAAAATGCAACCATCATGTTGTAGCTGAACTCTGTAACTCTCCTACAATAATAAGTAAATCGAGGCCTAACAGTTATGGCAAATTAAATTATTTATGAAGCTTTAATGACTGTTATACAGAAACCATATCATACTGAATATAGTAGAACTTACAAGTAAACAAAGTGTCTGACACATTTCTTGTTTTTCTTACAGAGCACCCAAAGGCAAATATTGGTTTAGGTGTTCATAAGTTTATTTAGCCTTATTGAAGGAAATACAGATGAAACACAACAGATTTGCTTCAATTCAGAATAAGGTGGTTATTAAGCATGTTGATGAATGCCATTATTTTAAGAGACCCAGACAATTAAACCATGACAAGCAGACATAATGAGCAGGTGTCTTGTGCAATGAGAGGTAACAGCCATGAAGACGGTGCGTAATTTCACAGACTCTCCAGAAGGCATTTTGTCACATAAACTCTGCAGAAGCAACACAGTTGATCACACATTCATTGTTATTAGTGGTTTGTAAAGTAAGTGGGAGAACTCCGTTATCTGAGCATTGTGGAAAAAGAGCCATGCTACTCCTGTTGAGGAATTCCACAGTCTTATTAGAACTGCCTCACATATCGTATGGTTAGCATAGTGTCGACATTTCTCAAGTTGCCTTTGGCATTTTTACTCTGCTTTCCCTCAGTTCTTTGTTTCACTTCCCTGTTCTCATCTATTCAAAACATTACACTTATGTGACTGCAAGCAACACCCCCAAATACGCCATTTACCTCACCAATGTACATTCTATGTATGTAAAAAATCAAACATGAGGTAAAAGGCTATGTCCACTAACATCTTGTTTAAAGTTTCAGAAAGAAAACTTGTGAAGGGGTTACTCCAATGGATCTATACAATCATGCAGATGTGAATTATTCCTTTTAATTTCCATTCCAAATTATCTGAATAATACATTGTTAACAATTTATTTAGTCACCAACATAAAGTTTTTAGTTGGAATCTCCATGATTTACAGTATATTCTGTCAATGTGCTGCATTTAACCTTTTTACAGTTCTGTTTTGTTTTCTGTATGAAGGAGCAGTGACACTACACTTACTGAACAGTGAAACACACCTCAAGTCTTCCTACATGCACACACTTACCATTCAGCCCATAACTTTTCTTCTAACACAACAAGGGACAGGAACAAATCACAGTCTGATGCAAAAGCAATGGTGAGCTCTTGGTGGGCTTGGCTGAGGAAACTCCAGTCTAAACAGACATGACTGTGTCTCAAAGTCCAGCAAATGCAATGACCACCTCAAACAAGGCTTGGAGGAAGAGGAAAATCATTGTAAAGGCTATCGGTGCTTGTGTCCGGACCCTGAAATGACAAACAATAAGTTACTTTAGCAGATTAACAGGCCAAAACATTCACAGCAGGCTGTTAACCCGTATGGCTCCATAAGAATTGGTGTCTTTGAGCTTGTTAAAAGACAGAGGATTCTTAAAGGCCAACATAGATTTTTGGAATAAAGTAACTCACTTTGGAGATCCAAGATAATTCAACTTTGTGTCTTCCACATACACTTTGATGTTAGTTATTAGGAAAGGGTCTAAATAAAAAAACTCCCTGCAGTTGTAAAAGATCCCTGGGCATCCTTTGAAAAGAGGAGGATGTGCCTGCTGTCCTGGCCTAGTTGCACACCACAGCCTGTAAGTTCTAGCCACCTAATCATCCCTGTCCCTTACTGGCTAACTATCTCTCATCCAGGTGGATGCTACACATTGGTGGTGGTTGAACTGCCTTGTGAATGTCTTTGATGTCAACCAAATTTCACAGTGAAGTTGTTTAAAAAGATTTTTTCATGACCCTCTTCACAAAATGAATAGTCCACCCACAGTGGAACATGACAGCAGGTGGTGGCCAAAACTCTTGTTGTCGTCTTTGCATTTTATATCGATAAGCTACTACCACCTTAACCTTTAATTGCTCCAGGGGCAAAGGCTGACCCTGCATTCTGACCCCAAGGGGTATGCGAAAACTAACAAATTCCTAATACGAGAAGCTGTATAAGGTGAAATAAAGAACAAAAAAAAAAAAGAGCCAGGCTCCATATCAGGCACCATCCGCTTGTACCTGTCCCTAAGGTCCCCGGTCTGCAGACCACCTAGCAAAGTCTACGTAAAACAAAACCCCTTTGCACACGTCTTTGCACTTTGTTTACAGCAAACCCACCTCACAGGATGCCTAGTCCTACTAACAAGGCAGAATTTCTTGATGTTTTTTGTACCATTTAATTGTGCTGACACATACTGTCACTAAAATGCTCAACATCTTTGTTGTCATTTGACCTTCTCAACTGCCATCCAGAAAGGAGCAACACCAAGGGCCACCATCCAAACTATTGGCAGTTTGTAAATTCTGCAAACAAATGGCAGCACCGTAGGGTGTTTCCACACAGCATGTCTGTTTCAAATTTATTATACAAAACAGTTTAACTGATAAATTCACGACTATTTTCAAAGGCAGCTTTTAATTAAGCACGGATATTCAAAAAAAATTAATTATACGTTTGGATAATTGGACTGCAGCAAAAATCACAAAAGGTCAGGAATTAAACTAATATAGGGAGATTCACTCGAAAGAGGCCCTGAATATTTTGTTGTAACTCCCATTAGGATGAAGCAATCTGAACCAAAAAATACGCTCTATACCTTCACATACGTGTAATCAATTGCATTACATGCAATACTGGAAGTGGTTTCTGTTTTCTGCCAGACACATTTCGACACAACACTCCATGTTCCTGAACGTCTCGGGGTGGGGAATAGCAGGAATTTCATGCTGGATGTTTTCCTTCAAATTTTCCACAGTGCGAGGCTTGTTCCAATAGACTTTTCCTCTGAACATACCCCAAAGGAAGAAGTCTGGTGGTGTCACATACAGTGACCGTGGTAGCCAAAGCCCCTTTGAAATTACCCTGTTGCCGAAGAAGGACTCCATTTCTGCCATGCTCCTTGCCGATGTGTGACACGTTGCTCCATCTTGCTGGAAGTAACCTTCCGTTAACTCATAATCGTCCAGTTGATTCTGACATTGACAAATTAGTGACTCAATAGGTTCACACCATGAAGACCCACTGCTCAATACTGTTCACCAACATTCTGATGAGAAGTCAAGTGACTGAGTGAAAGGGTACGAGCGGTATGCACCCAGAAGTTGCAAACGGAGGTTAAATGTTGCAACGGTTGTCCGGCACCTACCTCATCGCTCCGACGCAGGGGCATCCCGGCTTATTCAAAGCTCCATATACTGAGGAGCACATTGCACGTTGTTTTGTTCAGATTACTTCGTCCTAGCGAGAGTTGTTACAGAATATCCGGGGCCTCTTTTGAGTGAATCTCCCTGTAAAAGGCTGAAGGGAGAATATACAACTCATCAAAAATCAGCTTCTCTCAACAAAATGTATGCTTATTTCTTGCACAGTGGGTGGCATGATGGTGACAGAGTCACTTCTTCTGCCTCCCATGGGTTACGCTGGTTAGGCTGTCCTGCTCTGGCCTGGCACCCTGCCTTGCTGCTGGTGGGATATGCTCTCCACAACTTCAAATAAGCAGGCTAAATTTCAAATTTCACTGAATGAGTGGGTCTTTTACATGGTGTAACCACAAGGGGGTGCCCCAAACCACAGACACAGCAAAATACCACATTTTTGTAGAATAAAATAAAGGATTTTTTATTCCTTTTATCAGCACCTTTCCAAATCTCCTCTTGGACCAGTGGCTCAAACACAATGAAAATACACAATAAAGCACCCAATTCTTCCTTGTTCTCCACCACTTCTGAGTTTTGCCTGCTGCCTCCTGACTCTGACCCTCCTATATGTGGCAGCAGGCTTCCTTTTATGCCAGACCCGAGAAAGCTTCCAGTGTCATTCTGTCTCATATAGGAAGCACTTCAGGGCCATAGACAAAGTAGGTGGACCTCCCCTGACAGTGCCCTTTATCAATCCCAAGGGACTACAGTACTACAGGGCTGCACTTTTGGACTTCATTTCCCTAGCACACCTGCAGGTGTCCCAAATGGGTTCTCACATGACGACCACTGTCACCTAGCACTTGGGGGATTGAACCACTCCCTTGTTCTGGCTTCCGCTGTTCCACACCTTATTTTATGCCGGCAGGGCACAGAGTTATCTTTCTGCCCAGCCGGCCAACCAATATAAAGTTTCTCTCGGGTCTCCTATCCAGGTAAATAATCAGTACTCGTACCTGGCCAGATTGCCCGTTCTTATCCCACAATGGTTATATGTTATATCATTTTATATTAAAAGTCAGATCCTTTTCTGTAGAAGATAGACACCTGCATTCATGCCCTGGAGAAAATATTTAACACTAGAATCCCTGAAGCCTATGAAAAAACTCGTAATCCCGGCCCACCTTAAATCTGTTTGCACCTCTGCCATCAGCGTCTTTTGTTTTGTAAATGTGTTGATCAACACAAGTAGCAAGCAACTTGCTAAACCACCAAACCACCGCTGCTGCTAATCTCCGGCAAAATGTTCTCTCAGCTGAAGTCTTCTTTTTCTGCGCGTGAGATACCTGGAGTTGTATAGGGTAAATAATATATCGTTATTTGAAACACATGCATTTCATGTGTGTTCCATGTCTACAACGATCTATGTAAATGAAGGATGACAGGAAATGTGAGAAACACAAGAAATATTGAACAAATACCTAAAAGATAATCTTTTTTCATGTTTGACTTGAAGTATAATGGATATAATGAAATTATCAGAAATAAACTTGATGCATTAGGATTAAAAGTCAAGACGGTGGTAAAGAATTTAGGGGTAACTATTGACTCTGACCTGAATTTTAAATCACATATTAATCAGATTACTAGGACAGCATTTTTTCATTTAAGAAATATAGCAAAAGTTAGACCTCTTATAACATTGCAAGATGTTGAAAAATTAGTTCACGCTTTTGTTTTCAGTCGGCTAGATTACTGTAACCCACTCCTCTCAGGACTATCAAAAAAAGCCATCAATCAATTGCAACTAATGGAGAATGCAGCTGCTAGAATTTTAACTCGGAAAAGAAAATCCAAGCACATCACCCCAGTTTTGATGTCACTACACTGGTTACCTGTGTCATTTAGAATTGACTTTAAAATACTGCTTATGGTTTAGAAGCCTTAAATAATCTCGCTCTTTCTTAAATTTCGGAATTTCTTACACCTTACACTCCAAATCGTAACCTTAGATCTTCAAATGAGTGTCTACTTAGAATTCCAACAGCTAAACTTAAAAGTGGTGGAGAGGCGGCCTCCTGCTGTTATGCACCTAAAATCTGAAATGGCTTGCCAATAGGAATTTGCCAGGCTAATACAGTGGAGCACTTTAAAACACTGCTGAAAACACACTACTTTAACATGGCTTTCTCATAGCTTCATCTTGGTTTAATCCTGATGCTCTTTATATTCAATTAATTATCATTATTATTCATGGTGCCTTCAAAATCCATACTAACCCCTACTTTCTCTTCTGTTCCTGTTCTGGTTTTCTGTGGTGGCGATCTGCGCCACCACCACCTAATCAAAGCACTGTGATGTGCCTACATTGATGGATTAAAGGCCTGAAGCACATGACTGTCATCATCAAATTCTTCCATGAGAACCCTGAATACAATGAGGGCTGATTGAGGTCATTTATGTCAGGTTGAATGCCTAGATGGGGCTGGGTGGTCTCGTGGCCTAGGATCCCCTGCAGAATTTTTTTTTCCAGCCGTCTGGAGTTTTTTTTTTTTCTGTCCTCCCTGGCCATCAGACCTTACTTTTATTCTGTGTTAGTGTTCCCAAATTTAAATTCTTATTTATTTAGTTTTTTTCTCTTTCTTCATCATGTAAAGCACATTGAGCTACATTGTTTGTATGAAAATGTGCTATATAAATAAATGTTGTTGTTGTTGTAAATTATGTGAAGCATAAAAAGTCCAAATATCAAATAAACACTTTCACAAAAGGTACACACATAACAAAACAAGTGCGCTTTTATTAAAAAATATAAACATTGGGTTAGGGTTTGATGCTAACACGACACCTCCTTCAGTCTTCACACATTATACACTTCATGTGAAAATTTTGTCATTATTACTATGACATGTTTAATTGGTTCCAGCAGACCCCCGTGACCCTGTGTTCGGATTCAGCGGGTTAGAAAATGGATGGATGTTTGTTTAAAGTATGTGTTCAACATTTCTCGCATTTCCTGCCATCCTACATTTACCCAGATTGTTGTAGATACAGAACACACATGAAATGCATGAGTTCCAAACAACGATATATTATTTACCCTGTGCAACTCCAGGTACCTCACACCCAGATAAACAAGACTTGGGCTGGGAGAACTTTTTGCCCAAGTTGAGCTGCGTCGGGGGTGGGATAGCAGGCTGCTTGCTGCTTGTGCTGATCAACACATTTACAAAACAAAAGACACTGAGGGAGAGGTGTAAACGGATTTAAGGTGGGCCAAGATTTCAAGTTGTTTCGTAGGCTTCAGGGATTCTAGTGTTAAGGGCAGTTTACATTTAAACTGATTAGTTAAATAAGGAGTTCCATATATCATATTTTAAACACATATGGTGGCCCTCAGAAAGCTAACATTATCCAAAACAAACTGAAACTATCTTACATTTATCCGGAAACAAATTCTCAGAACTTGTTGTTTTCTGGAAGGGCGTACCTCACTTGTAGAACTTGATCTCGGTATCAACACAGTCATAGAAAAGGTCTGCAACTTCAGCAGGATCAACTGGCTCTTTGCTGGCTAGGATATCCTCCATGGCTTCTAGTCCTTGTTTCTCCAAGTCTAACATAGTTTCCTTCAGCTTTTGCCCATGATCCTTCAAAACAGAGTACCGATGTCAATGCAAACATTGCTTATTAGTCAACAATAAACAGTACAAGCAGTGCAAGCACTCGGTCAGGCAGGCAGAACTCAGTACAATTCACTCACATGCTACATATCCTCAGAACCAGCCTCATGGTCCTCCCATGTGACTATTTAGTCCTGATGGACAGGAAAGTCGTTCTTGAGCACAACAACAAAGCGATGTTATGATCAAAGGCAGTGTCTGCTGCACCATCAAGGCAAACTGGATGGTTGCCCAGTGTGGCAAAGATGGTGGTATTATGTTAAACATTGGACTTGCAAACTCAATTCAACTCGAACTCAATTCAAAATTAAGGGGATTCCAGGACCCACCCGCTACCCCTATATGAGATCAGCACATTCGAAACATCAAGGGGGATTACCTGTCACCTCCTGTGTATAAATACTGTACATAAAACACACATACTGTATATATTTAGCACAACACATTAATAAAAGTGTAATATATTATTTTAACAGTCTAGAACTAGACATTGTATGTGAAGGAGCCATGGTGCTACTGATACAGATATTTAACTTATGTAAATGATTATTACTTTTTGTTTTATTATTTTTGGGGTAAAAGACAGGATTTTCATTTAATGTACTACACTAATTCACTCTTGGCAGCAATAAGCACACTGAAGTGCGCTCAATCTCTGAAACCGAATTGTACGCTATAAAATTTAAAAGTATATATGTCATGAGGAAAGTGTAATATTTTTGTGATAAAATATGTAAACACATAAAAGAAATTTTAAAAACCAATTGTTGTACTTACTACAGTTATAAAATCTTAGAAATGGACTGGTCAGCTAGCTTGGGGTAATACAGGTGGGCTGAGATGAAAGTTGAATAACAGGCTGGCATAGCCTAGAATGAATGGGTTAGGCTCTGATGCTCTGTCTAGCTGTCTGGAGTTGCAGATGTAAAACAAAGGAGGAACATTGAACTACAACACCTGCTCTGCCTGACAGTATAGAAAGGGTATGGGATTTGGGACATGCCATTCATTTCTACACAATAAAAGAGGGGAAAATAGTGTCACCTTAGGACCCTAGCATGACAAAAGAATATTTTTCATTGCTTTTTAAATATTGTCAAGGTGTGGTATAGCGGGTCCACAGCTCATGTCAAAGGGTAATTTTTAAAATAAATAATCACCACACTCGCGGCTTAGCAAGGGAGTGTGGTGATGTGTGGCTGAAGTGGTTCCTGGAGTGATTTGCGGTGCGGGTGAGTCTCACTTATGTGCACAGGTGAGGAGTCGTCCACTTCTGTAATTGTTCCCGGGAGCCACTGATTGCCACAGGTGAATCACGTCCCCGTCATAAATAGAAGCGTGAGGTGGCTAGGAAGGAAGAGAAAAAAAAGGAAAGAAAGAAAAGAGCCGGAGGTTGCAGGAAGCAGTGAGGAGGAGAGAGAGCCGGTGTGAGCGAGTGTGCGAGCGCTCACTGGCAGGCAGGGAGCTGGACAGTGAGCCCTAGTAGGGGTGTTTGGCCAACACCTAGGGCAGTTGGAAGTGGTTGCTCCCACTGAGCTTTTTATCGAGGAACGGGAGTGACCGGCAGTAGGACAGCTGGCCATGTAAGGCCTAGAAAGCAGCGGGAGTCGGGAGGCTTGGAAGGAGAAGCCCCAACGTGAGCGTCCTGGCCGTTGGGTGAAAGCCAGGTCTCGGTCTAGGTGAGCTGAACCTGAGCCAGGGATCGGAAGGCCACCAGATCAGTTGAGTGGTGGAGAAGGTCAGCTGCAGGAAGGGCGACTCCCCTGTTGAGAAGCCTAATGGGAGAAGCAGGGGAGCCACCAGGTAAAAGACACCGGCCTTTGAATTTGAAAGGGACTGCTTCGAGTATTATTTTAACCTCGTTTTTTAAAAGACTTTTTTCTGTTGGATTTTAACCTCCACTTCATTTCTGCTTTAATGGATTATTTATTTAAAGATTTGATGCACTGCACTTTGTTTGAACACTTGTTTTTATTTGTTGTCTCTTTATTATAAAAAAAATCCTGTGGAATGAATGAGTAGTAGACGACACGTGACATGTGATCTTCACATTAAGATCATGATAGACAAATAAAAGAACCACGAGACGAAAGAGAATGGGCAATAAAAAAAAACAGTAGTGTAAAGGGAAAGAACACACAGATACAGGTGTCTTAGTGCACATCATTCAATGTACGAAACGCAGATTTACACAATAATGGAACATATACTATGAGAATCTTTGGACCTGCAACAGTTAAAGCAACGACAAGTTTAATTTCAAAGAAAACACAATTCGGTCAGGTGTATATTTGTGATGACGGAGAAGCGATCACAATGCGAGCAGCAGAGACACAAAGTAGGAAAAAGGACAGCGGCTGTAAAGGCTTTAAAAAGATCGAAGGGCAGCGAATTTAACCACGCCCAGGGTTGTAAATAAAAGACAAGTATTGTTTTTACAACGTCACGTGAGACCAGGCAGTGAGCCATCATTTAAAATAAGTCCACAGACATCTAACCCTAGCAGTTGTTGGATTGCATCTGTCAGACAAGCATCATGTGCTCCCAGCTCTTAAAACAACGACAAAAGACAAGCAAAACATGCAGCTTGCCAGCAGCAGAAAGATAGCAGATGATGTGACGGAATATCCTTAGTGTACGTTCACCCGCGCCTGCCCTTCACAACGCGAGCAGTGTTATGCGTCCTGCGAGAAAGAGATGTAACCATGCACGGGGTCGAAAATAAAGGACAAGTATTATTTTTACAAATGTTTTTAAAGTAAAAGTGAAAATAATGCATATGTAACAATTCCCAAGAAAATAACAATCTGTTTAAATTGTATATTGCCTGTCTAAGGTAAAGTCATCCGTGATGGAGGAGCGCAGAAATCGTGGGAAAGAGGGGTCCTTTCATCGGATTAGCGCTGTTTCAGATGTGGAATGGTAAAATGGGGGAGGCAGCTTGATGAATGAGGTCTCCAGGACTTAAAACAAATCCAAATCATATTATGTGATATCATCTAATGTGAAATTCTACTCTGTACTTCTAGAATTTTTATTTTTATACTTTATTGAGGGTTTGTTCTGTTCCTTTGTGTTGTACTGTATTGTATTGACTCCGTTCTTTTTGACACCCACAGCACGCCCAACCTCCCTGGAAAGGGGGTCTCTCTTTGAACTGCCTTTCCCAAGGATTCTTCAATTTTTTCTCTACAAGTGTTTTTTTTGGGGAGTTTTTTCTGGTCTTCTTAGTGAGTCAAGGCTGGGGGGCTGTCAGGAGGCAGGGCCTGTTAAAGCCCATTGCAGCACTTCTTATGTGATTTTGGGCTATACAAAAAATAAATTGTATTGTATTGTATATCTGGTTAACCAAACATGGGGGTGGGCAAGTGAAGCGAGCAGGGGGCGGAGCTCCCTAGTTTTTAAATAAAAGCACTTTGCATTTTTCCACCATCCCTTTGCTCTATCTGTTGTGCCTCACTGCCGAGCTCATCGGTAACATTACCGACGGTGACGGGTTCAAGGGCTCCCAGACGGACGATGGGAGCATGCAGCTCCCATCCCGCATCGTCCCACAGGGCAATAAATCGATTAAAAATAAACTGCCCAAACCCAGTAAGATATTCTCTTTTTGGAAGACATTAATGGCAGTCTTTTTCACAAGTGCCAATAAATGCATTTAATCAAGCTCAGAGAATGACCTCATAATCAGGAAATCATTTTAATTACCCTAATGTAAACTGGAAAGCAAAACAAACAGTGAATTACTACAGTAAAAGTTCTAGAAAATAGTCATTTTTCTCTCAGCATACTGTGTTAATTTGTCTGTCAGGACTGTGTTAATACGGCTCCATTCTGTTTGATTATTTATTACCTTACCGTTATTCCGGTGAGATTTTGTCATCATCGTGGAAGTTTTATTTTTCATGAGTGCCACCACTTTGTGTGTTTCATTTCATTGGCACAGCCATTTTAGAGATTTGTTCTTCTGGTCATTATGATGCTACAGAGTTGCTAGTTGTGTGATGCACATGCCATACGGTCCATGACATAAAGGCAGCAAATAGAGTTACAGATAGACTTTTTAACAATATTAAAGAAAGACTTTACAAAAATACTTTTTGTTAGGATAAATCTCTTTTTGATTACCAGTCTCTTGTTTTAACCCTTGTTATGCTTGACTGCCCTTTCGTAATTTCCCTTTAAATCTGTGACACTTGATTTAATAAGGTGTCATCAGGACTCGCATGGAAAATCATCATTTTCATAGCATACATTCAGACCAGAAATGATGCAGGATTTGCAGACTCATTGGCTGGATTTCACTATGTTTAATTTCAGATCAGGTGGCCATACTGTATTTGGAGATGCACACCCATTGGTAACATGTGACACCTGGACGTTGTCACTCAAGGGATATTTATGATGACAATGCACTACACTTGGCATCCAAGATTTGGTATTGTAACTCAAAAGACTTTTGTATTGCTAGTTACTTTCTTAAGTCACTAGGGGACTAAACTTTTGGTTTTGATATTAATTTCTAGATAATGTTTTGGGCTTAGGTATATAAGTATCTTTTGTCTCCTTGTTTTGACCAGTACCCATTTCAGACTTTGATTTTTGTTTTTATTTCCTGATCCAGACATTGTAGCATTCCACACTGTCTCTATCCTTCAACCTGTGCTTTTCTGGACATAATTTTTATTCCGCCATGTTTACAATTGCTGTTCCTCTGAATTTGCTCCCCTATGTGTCTTGGACAATTGGCAGTGTTTGGAGAGGCTAGCAGAAGTGTGTTTCACATCACAATGATTCAAGAAGGGCACACTTTAAACACCTCCCTGTAGGTAGGCAGAGAGAACTGCAGTTACAGGTGTCCAAAACACCAGCAGGATGGCATTTAGAAAGGCTGTGAGGCTCATATTCGGTGCAATAATTAAAGCAGAGCTCCACTTTTATTTTCTCTGCCCCTCAAGCACACGATTGCTATAAGATTACTGTACTTAGCAACACAAGCAGGGGTAGGAGGAAGTAGCAGCCAATGGTGGGTCACTAGGTAATAACTGAATAATTAATGTACAAAATATACAAACTCTTGCAATCTAATATTTATAAAGATTATCTTATTATTAATGTAAACACATACTTTATCATAAGGATATGAATGGTTCTGTTTCAGAGTAATCACATTTCTTCCAGGTTATTTTATGACTTTTGAGATTATGATTTTGAGAGATACAGTAATTCACTGTGATTTTTAAGGAAATAATGTGTTTGTCAAACTTTTCTATTTAACTTTTTGCTGTTTTCTGTTTTGAGTCAGTGACATTTTTTTTCGATGAAAACACCCATGTGGCTACATGTACCTTGAAATGAGACACCGCACCCTGATCGTGTTTGTGATCACCTGCCCTTTATGCAGCGAGGCCACTATTTTGGTTAGCTTTTTGTTTTTAATGTCCTTAAGGAAAGAGAAAATCATGAAGTCAAAAACAACACAAAATTCAGAAACTCCTAACTATAATTGCTGACTCAATTTTGCTGTACTTTTTGAAGAGTAAATGTCTAATTAAAGCAAAACATCACATGCGGCTGATGCCATGCTGAATAAAAACAAGATTGAGCATCAATCTCTAATCATAAAACCACAAAAAACTGAAATTCAGATTAATTATCACAAACCAGGGCAAAGTAACAAAAATTAAGACATAAGTCTTTAACACTACCATTGTACAACATTTAAATGAATAGAAATACTTCTACTAGTTAGTGCACATGTTCTTCCAAGTAACATAATTACTTTTATTTTACTGAATTGGAGACATTTCAACCAAAAAGGAAAAATAAATTAAGAATGATGGCATTTTTTTGCATGGTTCTCAAGAATATCATGATTTACAGCTGTATGTCTGTAACTCTAAATTCTGTTATTCTATTCTTGTAAGATTGAATGTGCTCTCTCAATGCAATGTCATGTAACAACAAAAACTACCTACCGAATAAGAGACAACAATCAACTGTGAAATCTAGAACTCAAGATAAACGAAAATAAGAAACATGCAAAAATGAAAGGAATCCATTAAGTAAAGTGGGTTTGCCTGATTAGTTAATGGGTGCCCTGGGGGCTCTCTGCGTGGGGTTTGCATGTTCTCAATGTGTCTGCATGGATTTTTTCCAGGTGTTCTGGTTTCCTCCCATAGTCCAAATACATGAAGATTAGGTGGACTGGCAATGCTATACTGAGTGAATGTGTGTGTGTGTGTCTGTGTGCTCACCCTGTGATGAGCTGGTGCTCTTGTCTGGAGATTGTTCCTGCCTGAACCACATTCTACAGCTGCCCCACCATGACCCTGCTCTCAATAAGCAGGTTTAGGAAATGGATGGATGGATAATTATAATTACCGTACTTCAGCGTTTCTCAACCTTTTAAGTATTTGCGACCCGAGTTTTCATAACAGTTGTAATCGCGCCCCTCCCCCAACATTTTTTTGAAATGTAGATGCGTATTTTATTATACCTACTTAACTTTTATCGACATTTATCTAACTCTATATTTATTTTTCTAGTATCAGAATGTAGTTTAAGTTAATTTGTTTTGGTTTCAACAGATTTTTTTTTCATATTTTTGATTCTTGTTTTCTTTTTTTCACATCATCACACCCTCCTAGGGGGTCCGCCCCAAAGGTTGAGAACCACTGCCATACTTAACAAAAAAGCTGATATAAAATGTTTTGGTAGTGTAGTGACTGTAAACTACTGCTGTCACTAGCACATTATACAGTAGACTTTAAGCATCATGTTTCTTGACTTATTTTTATAGCAATTTTTACAAATAAAATTTGTATTTGTTAAATTTAACTCTAAGTAGTTATTAAGAGGTTTGGAACTTTTTTCCTGAATAACACTCAGATGCACAAGGTAATCATAGCTGAAGTTTTAATCCTTACATAAAGATTCTTGATAAGTCTTTTTCTAATGCAACACAATCAAAGGGCAAACTGAGAATTATCTTTCTATATGCTGACAGTCTTACAGCACTTCACCAGGAAAGCACTCACTTTTTCTCACTTGAAATTATTTGGCATATTCTTAAAAGATTACATGTTATTTAAAATATCTTAAACATCATTTTACATTTTTACCTTACTTTTAAAGTTGTTTCCTCTATGTTTCACAAACTGTCATTTTTTTTAGGATTCTTACCTCTTCACTATCAATTACTTTTAATGCCCATTCATGAGCTTTGTACAATTCGTGCTGACGGTCAACTTTGCTCTGAAAGCGAGGTTCTGTCTTAGCTGGATCTTCATTCCCATAAGAAGGAGATTGTGCTTTTGAAACAAGTTTCACCTCCTCCACGAAAATAAATGGTTTAAATATAGACCTGAAATGACAAAAGCACCATAAAAAGGTTCAGCACTGTGAGATAAAATCTGCACTCAATGTAAGACTGCTGCCAAGGTAATTTTAATCCATTGTGCCTCCAACTTCAACAGCAGGCATCACAACATGGGTAAAATCCTCCCTTGACACATATTCATAACACCTTGCCCTCAACTGAAGCTTCTAGTAAAAAAAAATAAAAAAAAAAACACTAAATAAAACTAAAATGTTTTGTAAGCACTTTAAATATTTAATTACTTTGATGAGGAATTATTGACTATGTTTTGGAAAAAAATATCTTGGCAAAGGAAGACAAGCAGCCTACACAGAAGTCTTGTTTTATGTGTACTTAAAGCATCATTTGTAGAGTTGACACTGAAGGTCAATCATTTTCCTTTATTAGATTGTAAAAAGAAAATGCACCTGCATTGTATCTGAAGCAAGCCCTTGGGTTTTACATGCAGTAAAATGTAACAAATGAGCTTAAAACGTATTTTGTTGTTTAAATTCCTTTCAGACAGCCTTGGAGTCACAATTCCTCCTAACCCACTAACAGCTGTGTTTGTTGTACTTCCAGATGGGCTTAAAGTGGAGAAGGACAAACAAACTGTGATTGCCTTTATCTCTCTATTGGCACACCGGCTTGTCTCGCTCAACTGGAAGAATCCTAAATCACCTCTTTTAAGTCAGTGGGTAACTGATGTTATTTATTTTGCCCAGAGGGGACTGGGCGGTCTCTTGGTCTGGAACCCCTACAGATTTTATTTTTTTTCTCCAGCTTTTGGAGTTTTGTTTTTGTTTTTTCTGTCCACCCTGGCCATCGGACCTTACTTATTCTATGTTAATTAATGTTGACTTATGTTTATTTTTTATTGTGTCTTCTATTTTTCTATTAATTTTGTAAAGCACTTTGAGCTACATTTTTTTATATGAAAATGTGCTATATAAATAAATGTTGATTGATTGATTGATTGATTATCTGAAACTGGAAAAAATCTAATTCTCACTTGGAGAATCTGTACAAAATTTCTTCAAAGCCTGGGGGGATCTAATCAATAACATTTTAGAATAAGCATACTTAAATTGAGGAAGCAGATTCTCTTCCCTTTATTACTCTATTAATTAATTATTTATTTATTTTCCCTGCTATTA
Organism: Polypterus senegalus; assembly: GCF_016835505.1. Classification (NCBI taxonomy): domain Eukaryota; kingdom Metazoa; phylum Chordata; class Cladistia; order Polypteriformes; family Polypteridae; genus Polypterus; species Polypterus senegalus. The sequence continues at coordinate 47,003,766 of NC_053168.1, read as the reverse complement.
AAGTTTTGCTCTGTTGGCCTAGCTCTCTTTCTCATGGGTGGGGGTTGATTTGTTTTGAACCTAGTTTTGTAAAATTGGACTTGCTTGTACGGAATGTTATTTAATTTTAATAAATTTAATAAAATGTTAAAAAATAGTATTTTGATGCATAACAGGGCAGCATGGTGGCGCAGTGGTAGCGCTGCTGCCTCGCAGTTAGGAGACCCGGGTTCGCTTCCCGGGTCCTCCCTGCGTGGAGTTTGCATGTTCTCCCCGTATCTGCGTGGGTTTCCTCCCACAGTCCAAAGACATGCAGGTTAGGTGGATTGCCGATTCTAAATTAGAATTAGTGTGTGCTTGGTGTGTGGTTGTGTTTGTCCTGCAGTGGGTTGGCACCCTGCCCGGGATTGGTTCCTGCCTTGTGCCCTGTGTTGGCTGGGATTGGCTCCAGCAGGCCCCCGTGACCCTGTAGTTACGATATAGCGGGTTGGATAATGGATGGATGGATGTTGCATAACAGTAGATACTTGTACAAATGATGACATTATTTTTGATTCCATTCAATAAAAGGCTTTTTTAGGCATTATACCATATAAAACATTTACTTGATTGTCTAAGGGAGGGTGGGGCTGTTAAACTCTTTCAAAAAAATTAAGAAGAATACAGTTTGTAATAACTTTCATTATACTGCTTCCTTATTAGCTCGACAAGTATCTTTGTACATTTAGCCACATGCCTTGTCTTCCAACACTATCAACTATTTAAAAGAATTCTTATTGTATTTAATATCAAAATTCCACATATTTTGGCACACCATGGGAGATAAAACAGATTTAATTATGAACTGATGGAGATGCTTAAAAAATTACTTTACATGGCAACCAGAAATCAAAGTAGTACCAACAAAATTTCTAAATAAGGGTCAAATCGCACATTTTGTTAATCATATGCACAAAATATTCATTTAATTCCTATGTAAAAATGGCAGTATACTTCATTCACCTTGATGGATCAGGTGTGGCAGTGAAGAAGTAGACACAAGATGAACTACTACTTTCAGGTAGGACAGATACCATGCTAGCTGTGGTGAGAAAGAAGTCTGAATCCACAAGGACACCAGTTTCTCTGTCTCGCAAGAGTTCAATAGCAGCCTGAGGTGTAATGTTACCTAAAAATAACAAGATAATCCCAAAGAGACAAATCAACTGGGAATTCATATATATGCATGACTATTTTACATTTTCAATTCAGAAAGACCCCACACAACATGTAAGCAACTAACAACAAAAGAATACACTGAATGAACATGACTGATAATTCAAAAAGTTTAAATCTTGTTGTAAATATATACAGTATTGAATAAATCTTGATTGTACACAAAGCAAAATGTACAGTAGAATTGAGCCAGCTTATGATCAGTAAATTTATACTATATAATAATATTTTAAATTCATCAGTGTTTATATTACATACATACATATACATCTACTTTCATGCTAATGAACACATGTCATTGATATACTACACATACTATGTTAAATTTAAATAATAAAACTAAAAGAGAAATGTACAGAAATCAAAAACATTATTCTGTGTAATAACTAAATGAATATACACTGTATTGTATGATAAAACATACAAGATAGCTTTTTAGTACTTAAAATAGTACGAAATTGAAATAGTACGAAATATTTGAAATGTCAGATATTTACCTTAATAAAACACCATTTTACAATTAAATCCTACTGCTGACAAGATTTCATTTACCAGTTTGTTAAGATATTCAGATCAAATCAACATTAGAAAGGTAAAATAAATAAGATATTCAAAAAGTAAATGAAGTAAGTAAAATAATTGCTAAAAAAGTTGAACCTAGCAGCAGTAGCCCAATTTCCATGCTATCTGATATACGAAATGCATAACACGTCTACAAAGAGAACAAAACCAGAGCATCTTCTTATCTCTCTCTTTTTTCAGATGTGGCCCACCTACGTCACAATATGTTTAACTTTGGTAAGCTTTTTTTGATGGACTATAATTTTTTCCAAGTTTTAGAAATGGTCGGATTAATATAGAATAGAAATAATAATATTAATAATAGTAGAATATAAAGTGAGGAAAAAAAACAAATGTTAACAATTATTGATAATAAAGTAAACATTGCTAACATTGCATTTCAGTGTTCATTAATATTAATCAACAATGTTTGGTAACCTTCATCTTTCCTTAAAACATAAAAAGCAGGCTCAACACAGAAGCTGAACTGTGCATCTATAAAGAAAGCTCTGCCTTTACTTTAACTTAAAAGTATTAACCTCTTTTTTTGATCTTAAGTCATATGTAACTTGTGAGATATTTTTCTTCTTTGTCTGTTTTGAATTCATATGAAAATGTATTACTATTACTGCGGTGGGTTGGCACCCTGCCTAGGATTGGTTCCTGCCTTGTGCCCTGTGTTGGCTGGGATTGGCTCCAGCAGACCCCCGTGACCCTGTGTTTGGATTCAGCGGGTTAGAAAATGGATGGATGGATGTATTACTATTATTTTTAAAAATTAAAAGTATGGACATTTAATCTTTTGACTTTTTATTCCATACCAAGACTTACTGCTGTTCCTGTAGAGTAGATCCTTCAGTGGTTCATTATCATTTAAAAAGCGCTGTTCTTTTGTAAGTTCTGATTTTCTGGATTTCTGGATTTACTGACTTTCAGTTTTTCAATTACTATTGAAATGTGTTCGCAGTGGGTTGCCTTTTTTGTCTTCTTTTGTTTTTTTTTTGTTAAAGGTAAATAAATGTCATTATTAATAAAGATCGTGTTTTTTTTTATTTGTTACTCAAGTCTGTGGTTATATGGTTCCCATCCCTTGTGGGGCATTTACGTGCATTTCTGGTATATTTTTTGAGCTATTAAATATATTTTAAATGTTTGAAGTTAAAACCCCTCTTCAGCCCAAGTTGACTGAAACCAGCCAGTAAAGTTCTGGGTCAGGCAGTCTTGTTTAAGGCCTTTTCTTGGGCAGACTAGGGAGGCCCTGGCCTGTTTATGGGTCTTTTTCAATGTCTCATACCATTATACTATTTACTGTATTGTCCAAATGTAACAATATCTACAAAGTGAGATAATATATATTGTAAAACGTGAGACAAAACACCTGGCATTAAGAAAACTAACAATAAGGTACAAGTACAAACAACCCTAAGGTCACAATTGTCTTATCTTGACCAGATATATATGTTTTTAATAGCTAACTCTGGTGCCCTCTGGTAGTGATAAGAAGTGTAATAGACATGAAAACATATAATTCACATACATAGCCATGCTGATATTCCCATAACAGTCTTAGTGTAAACTAGAACATTGCTTGTGGGTTTAAATACACTTTTGTCAGAGACTGCATACATGGACATTAACACTTTTAAGTGGGGTCAGTTGTGCTTACTTTTAAACACAGTTTCATCACACAAAGAGTAGTCCACCATATCAACAAACTAATTAAAAAGGCAGGCTCAGTTATGGGTTGTACTCTTGACCCACTAGAGGTAGTAGGAAAGGAGACAATGAAAACAAAACTGTGTCATTATGAACAATACTACACATCTCCATTTGACACACAAATTTTTACGTACTTTCAGCTAATGAATTATTCAGCAGGTGTGTCAATAAACACAACTGTGGCTCCTTTATACCAATAACAATACGCCTTTATGATGCCTCATTGTGACTGAGACTGATCTTTTTATCTTTGGCTAACTCAGAACTTTCTCTTTCTTTTTACTAATTGTGATGTGTATTTGATGTGGATTGATGTTGTTTGTTATAATATTTATTACCTTATTTTTCTGAGCTACTATAAGAAGATATTATTTCCCCTTTGGAAAAATTAATTCATTCATTTTCTCTTTCTTTCTTTCTTTCTTTCTTTCTTTCTTTCTTTCTTTCTTTCTTTCTTTCTAATTATAAAATCAAAAGATGGGTGTACACCTAAATTGAAAACATAAGATTTAAAACAGGTCTTGTATGTGACTAAAGGATTGTTTTAGTCAACTTATATTCCCCCTATGGCAGCAACAAAGGGTTTTGTGTGAGTAGTGGTGGTTAGACTTCCCAATCTCCCTCTGGAATGTGGTGAGCACAGCATATTAGGCCTGTAATTAATGCTAATCCTACACTTAATTTTATAGAATGGCTTGATAAAAGTAGGCTATATGAATGAATGTAATGTATAAACATATTAATCAACAGCCACTTCAAGAAACATTACTTCTGTGCCATAGTAAATTCAGACTGGAGTCTTTAGCCAGAGTTAAACAGACCCCATTTCCCCCAATAACCAGTATACAGTGTACTAGCAGAATGGAATGCAGTGCATTTAGAAATGGATGGCTGACGAGAGCCAGAGAACTTGTCGTTGCTCCCACAGACTTGGCTCTGCACTGAAAAGACAATGAGCTTTTCACTGTCTCTGGGAGCAAAGGTTCTGCACTGTGTGCACTTTGCAGTCAGATAGACAGTGGCATCATGCAGGCATCTCTGTCCCACTGAAAGAGTCAAATTGTTGGTTTCAGTTAACCTATTCTTTCATTGCATGTTCCTGCTATCAAGCACTGATAAGGTACTATTGTTACTCAATAAAGACAACAACACATTTTCACAGATAACCTATGGAAAGTTTATAAAAAAAGTGCACCATTACAGAGACAGAGTTTAGATAATTAAACTCCACATGGTAACTGATCAGTGTGTATGAAAAATTAGATGATTATGTAATGTTTAAGTTATGAAGTATAGTTATATGACTAAGCAATAAACTTTTATTATGTTGTTAGTTCAAAATTCATGCGTAGTAATATTTAACTCTCTGGACTTACCTATTTGATTGCTACATGGGCTCAGTGCTACTTCTTCATTAGGCAATGAAAACACTTTTGAAAAATCAAACTCTTGGACATCATTCCACCAGCCCTGATCCTGGGCATATTTCCTAAGATTTGGATGTTCTGCATCAATATGTGTTGTTATAGACAATTTATTGCATAGTTTCACAACTCCTTCTGTGAATAAAACAATTCATTATTTATGAGGAAACCTTTTTAAGCAAAAACAGTTATTTGAATACATAAACATTTTCTGTACAGTTTATGATCACTATAACACACACAAGCACCTCTCAAATAAACTTGAAGCTTCCACAGTTTACTTGAAGAGGCATTGTGAAGATATCCATACAATACAATTTCTTATGCTGACATCAGCTGTCCACGTCAGGATTTCACCTACACTGCTCTATGGTGATAAACTTGAAGGGAACAAAGGGTTGGGCAGTCTCTAAAACAGGAAGGATAATTTTTCTGTCTTGTTTCTTCTGACATGACTAATCCAGAAGAGGTACAGTAATCTCAGACCTGGCTGTGACCAGTGGTGTATTAATAAAAACCTCTCCCTGGGTCATTAACAAACAATCTGATGACCTGAATGGTGGATGTGCTAGACTTCTTGTAGATCAAATTTTCAATATTGACACTCAGAGTTGTTTTTCTTTATTTACAGTGCAATCTAAATACAATTGACTTGCTCATTAATAAATAATACATGTCTGAATTAAAATATGACAGCACTTTAAAGCAAAAACACACTGAGTTTATCTTTAAAATGTAGTTGATCCCTTTATTTTCAGACTACTGCAGTAAATATTTTGTAAGTATTTCGCACAATTTGAAGTACTATTACTAACTTCTACTATTTTTTTCCTGTCATCTTGTTGATGATTAAAAGATTCATTCTTTTAATTTACAATGAAAGGTTAGTTAATACTGTATAAAATGTATGTTATCAGGCAACTTTCTTGCATGATGACTGCTTACATACCTGTGATTCTTTTAGCTACCCAATACTTCTCAATAGTCTCTAAAACCCAAGCTTCAGTTCTGTCCACAATCAAAAACGAACTCTGGAAAGAATGGCACGCGCTACCATCTTCATAGTAGTTTCCACCCTGACCATGTTTCTCCAGAAGGGATGTTATTGTGTCTAAAGCCTCTTTGGCTGTTGATCCTCTTTCTAATCCAAGCCTGAAATGAAACAAACAGTTGAAAATATAATTTGTTTTTGAAAAATACAGCTTTAAAATCTGTCATGTCTTACAGACATTTTAAGGAACATGATAAATGCTGGCCCCTTGAGCAAGAACCTTAACACGAAAATTGCTCCAGGGGCACTGTACAATGACTGACCCTGCATTCTGACTCCCGAAGGTCATGCAAAAAGACAATTTCCCCAAGGGGATTAATACAGCAATCCAAATCAACAAAATAAATAAATAATACCCTGGAATTAGGCATATCCCACCTGTTCTGTCACCAGAAACAAACATGTAAGCCTGCAAAATATTTGTAGAGAATATGCATAGAAAATAAACTAAAGTTAAATTAATAAAAATGCATTACCTTATACATATATAATAAACTGCTAAATTAATCAATATGCAATTTTGTTATAAAGTACTTATCTATACTAATAAAAGGCAAAGCCCTCACTCACTCACTCACTCACTCACTGACTCACTGACTCACTCACTGACTCATCACTAATTCTCCAACTTCCCGTGTGGGTGGAAGGCTGAAATTTGGCAGGTTCATTCCTTACAGCTTCCTTACAAAAGTTGGGCAGGTTTTATATCGAAATTCTACGCGTAATGGTCATAACTGGAAGCAGTTTTTCTCCATTTACTGTAATGGAGATGAGCTTCAACGCCGATGGAGTTTCGTGTGACATCATCACGCCTCCCACGTAATCACACAGTACATAGAAAACCAGGAAGACCTCAAAAAGCGCTGAAGAAAACATGCATTATATAATTGAGAAGGCAGCGAAACAATAAGAAGCGAGCGAGTGACATATACAACCATATTCATGAGTTCTGCTACTTCGGAAACAAAGCACGATGTAAACCTACACTTTAAATTAAGTTCATAGACAGGCTGCCGCTGGCGTTTGTAATTTAGTGCCTGCCCATATAAGGCCGTCCGTCAGCGGCAATCCAATAGCAAACTGCCACGGGTAAATATTCACGGGTGAAGGACTGTGCTTATGGAGAGGAAGATGAGATGGTCAGGGTGGTGTTTGACACAAACTCAGCGAAACTGCGAGAGAAAGTTTTAAGTGCCAGGACCAAGGTAACATTAAATACAGCCACGGACGTAGCACGAGATGGCACCAGCACAGCTGGGAACCTTCGATGCATGTACACCGAGCGGCTCACGTGAACTGGCGCAGTGCACAGATAAAGGCAACAGTTCCAAAAGCGCTGAACAAAAACCGAATTACACAATTGAAAAGGCAGCAAAAAATATGAAGCGTCTGATAAGCATATTCATAAATCCAGCTACTGCGGAAACAAAGCACACGGTGGAAAAGTCAATGTCCCGCTAAAGGAAGACAGTGTAAAAAAAACCCGTGCATGCAGTGTGTCAGGTCTCAGATAAAGAAGAAGCGCTGCATTATGGGATCTGTAGTTTATTGTGTTACCAGCGCTTCATATACCCGGGCTTTAATAACAATAATACAGTATATAAAATGATCTCGGGCGGATATAATTACATGCGGGCGGATGTGGCCCGCCCTTGAGTTTGACACATATGGACTAAATAGAACTTGAAAAGATATGTTTTTCAAATGTGATCGCAATTCAGATAGAGTTGACGCGCACTACAGCCTGCATGCCTCAATGAGTCATCCTCCCCTCGCTCTTACTTTTTTACCGTTCATCTAATGAATACACTGAGTATGGCTTTACCAAAACAATCATTGATGGCGAATAAAGTATCCATTATTCGAGTATGTAGAGCGGGATATATATATATATACATATATATATATACCCGCGTATCGCAGCGGAGAAGTAGTGTGTTAAAAAGGTAGAAAAAGAAAAGGGAACATTTTAAAAATAACGTAACATGACTGTCAATATACAGTATTTGTTTTGTGAGTGTTACTGAGTGTTGCTGTCATCAAGGATTTGATTATCATTATTTCTTTCAATCAGGTTCGTATTTGTAGGATGTGTTGTGTTCAAGTTACATTCCGTGTTTGTCAATCGTTGTAAAGATAACAGGTTTCATTCATCGATTCGTTTCTTACTGCATCAATAAACAGCTCGTCTTCTTCTTTATCCGAGACCTGACACACTGCATGCACGGGTTTTTACACTGTCTTCCTTTAGCGGGACATTGACTTTTCCACCGTGTGCTTTGTTTCCGCAGTAGCTGGATTTATGAATATGCTTATCAGACGCTTCATATTTTTTGCTGCCTTTTCAATTGTGTAATTCGGTTTTGTTCAGCTCTTTGGAACTGTTGCCTTTTATCTGTGCACGCGTCAGTTCACGTGAGCCGCTCGGTGTACATGCATCGAAGGTTCCCAGCTGTGCTGGTGCCATCTCGTGCTACGTCCGTGGCTGTATTTAATGTTACCTTAGTCCTGGCACTTAAAACTTTCTCTCGCAGTTTCGCTGAGTTTGTGCCATTACAGTAAATGGAGAAAAACTGCTTCCAGTTATGACCATTACGCGTAGAATTTCGATATAAAACCTGCCCAACTTTTGTAAGGAAGCTGTAAGGAATGAACCTGCCAAATTTCAGCCTTCCACCCACACGGGAAGTTGGAAAATTAGTGATGAGTCAGTGAGTGAGTCAGTGAGTCAGTGAGTGAGTGAGTGAGTGAGTGAGTGAGGGCTTTGCCTTTTATTAGTATAGATGGATACTTTATTTGCCATCAATAATTGTTTTGGTAAAGCCATACTCAATGTATTCATTAGATAAACGGTAAAAAAGTAAGAGCGAGGGGAGGGTGACTTATTGAGGCACGCAGGCGAAACCACAATAGCACGCGGGCTCGATGTGTCGGTGCTGGCGTCAACTCGATCTGAATTGCGCGATCACATTCGAAAAATATATCTTTTCAAGTTCTATTTAGTCGACATAAATATCTTTGGTTGGAATGTAAGGCGAATTCACTCTTTACATTTGTATGGTGAAGAAAAATTTATGCAATGATGCCTACATTTAACTTACATTCTTACCAAAGATATTTCTGTCGACTAAATAAAAATTCCTTCTATTTAAAATTTGAATAGAACTTGAACAGATACGATAGTTCATAATATCCACGCAGACTTGCACGTAAGAGCGGGAGTCATCCGTTTTAACAAACAGCGTATTGCACTGATACGAAATAGCCTGCCCATTTAATTATTTAGGAATGGATAAATAAATTAAGATTTTGTACAAATAATGTTTTTCATTTTTCTACTTGATGGATTCTGGCACCCCCAGCAACAGTTGCTCGCACCCCAAAGAGTGTATATATATATATATATCTATATTGTGGTATCCGGCCGGTACCTCCTCCAGACTGCGAGGGGGCGTCCGCCCTGGTTATGTTGGGGACCACGGGTAAAGGGCTTAGAAGCCCAGCCCTGTAGGGACCCGTGGCCACCGCCAGGCGGCGCCCCGGTGCCTGAATATCCCTGGAGCCCAGCACTTCCGCCATACTGGGGCGTGGCTACGGGGGACTGCCGGGAAGCAGCTGGAATTCATCCGGGTTCCTATTTAAGGGGCTGCCTCCCTTCAGTCGATGGTGGAAGTCGGGTGGAAGAGGACGGAGCTAGAGAGAGGACGGGAGGCGGCCAAGAGAGAGGCACAAGGACTGTGAGGCCTGGACATTTGGGGGAACGGTGCTGGAGGCACTGGGAAGTGCACTGACGTAATTATTGTAAATATAATCGAAAATAAAAGTGTGTTGGGTGAAATTAAGATGTCCGCCTGTCTGTGTCCGGGTTCAAGTCCAAAGTGGCGTAGCCGGCAGGATGCTCCACCTGGGTCAAGGTGGGGACCTGTTTCAGAAAGTAATATTTCTGTGGGTGACCCGGCGCGGCAGCAGACCCCACACACTCGCTGCGGGAGTGGCCTGTGCACAACCCCGCGGGAGCGGTTTACCCCAGGGACTGCCGCCGGACCGCAGAATGGCCATCCCCGGGTGCGGAGGAAGGAGAACGGGCGTCGCCCGAGTGCAGCGGGCTCCGAGAGACGTGCCCAGCTGGCGTGGCGACACAGAAGGCCACATCGAGGCAGGGGCCTCGGAGTGACGGGATCCGGGAGGTGAGTGCCCTGCCCTGCAGTAATTGGCCCTTCGGGGTCGCACTTACCTCGTTTTCCACAGGGAGGGACGATCCGGATCTGCGTCCGTGGCAGGAGCACGCCGGGCCACGGGCTGTCGACAGCGCGAGGGCGGCAGCGGAGGAGGCTGCGGAGTCAGAGCCATTGCAGCTCAACGAATCGCCGCAGCTGCGAGGCTGCCAGGAGGCAAGCCACCGCACCCAGAGCAAGGGAGACAAGATGGCTGCGTGCCGGATGTCCCGCCCGCTGACAGGCATGGGATTGGCCGGTGTGTCTTGTGTGCCCACCAATGACGGTACAGAGGCGGGTCCAAGGAACGCCAGTCTCGTACCAAGAAGAGACCCGATTGGGCCAGAGGGAGTGGCCCACAGGAGGCAGACGATGAGTGTGGCTGATCGACAGGTAAGCCCACCGACGTCTGTCTCCTTATTTTCGCCGGCGGCTCTACGCGAGCCAGAGGAGTCCCTTAGGCCCGCAGAGTCGCCTTTACTGCAGTTGCTGGGTGCTCTCGTCGTCCGGCTGGAGCAGCTGAAGGGGAAGGCGGCCACGTCGGGAGAGACGCCGTGTGACGCAGAGGATTGGCGCGACGCTGGAGCCTTCGGCCGACAGAGTACCGCGGGGAAGGTAGGTCTTGCCGTCCCCGTAAAGCATGAGGGGGGATCCGCCGAAAACGGCCGTGACTTTAATAAGGAGGACCGGCAACAAGTAGGCAATTCCCCAACAGCGGACGCGGCGGTGCAGACTGCCTGCGGAGCGAGGAGAGCGAGTATGCAGGGGCTGGCAGGACAGGGGCTGTTGAGTGCCCTGGGTCCTAGCGCCCTGCGCTCCAAGCCCGTGGCAGTCTCCTGTCGCTCTGCAGGGACGCAGACGGAGCTGGATTTCAGCTGTCACCATGCTCAGACCCAGACCATCAGGGCGTCCAAGAGGAGAAGGAGGAACCGAGGGGTGAATGCCGGTTCCTCCGATAGAAGGGGACACGACGCTGGGTGCGCGTGTCCGGTGAAGGGCCGTCCTCTGCGGAGGCAGAGGGAAAACCCTGGGCGGCTGGACAAGCCGCCTGTGAGAGCAGTCCCGCTGAGACCAAGAGGATGGGCATGGAACCTGCGGCGGAGGAGCCAATCAGGCAAGTCGCAGGCTGTCGGTTGGGGGGGTGAGCACTCAGAGACCGACAGGACGCTCGGGTTGAGTGTCCAGGCAGTGCTTCTGGCCCTCCCTTTTCTCTTTTTACAGGCCCGAAGCCCCGACGAGCGCTGAAGCCGACGTCGTTGGGAACCTGCCCTCCTGGAACGGGCCGCTCTGCGGGAGGGCTCCCAGCTGGGAGGCCGATGGTGCCCCGGCTGGCGGGGATGGTGGAGGCGAGAGCGGCGCAGACCCAAGGGGCGCGTTGGCGTCGGATGGGGTGCCAAAATAAGATGTCCCAGGGTGCCGTGTTGGACCCTGGGGACATAGTAGGACCCTCTCTGTGGACGTGCTGCCCTTTCGGGAAGTGCCGCTCGGAACCACGTGTCTTCGCTAGCGGTGGGGCACTGTGGCATCCGGCCGGGGCTGGAGCCCATCCGGGTTCCTATTTAAGGGGCCGCCTCCCTTTAGTCAATGGTGGAAGTCGGGTGGAAGAGGACAGAGCTAGAGAGAGGACGGGAGGCGGCCAAGAGAGAGGCACAAGGACTGTGAGGCCTGGACATTTGGGGGAATGGTGCTGGAGGCACTGGGAAGTGCACTGACGTAATTATTGTAAATATAATCGAAAATAAAAGTGTGTTGGGTGATATTAAGATGTCCGCCTGCTTATGTCCGGGTTCAAGTCCACTATATATATATATATGTGTTTGTGTATATGTATATATGTAGATATGTATGTATATGTATATACAGTGGTGTGAAAAACTATTTGCCCCTTTCCTGATTTCTTATTCTTTTGCATGTTTGTCACACAAAATGTTTCTGATCATCAAACACATTTAACCATTAGTCAAATATAACACAAGTAAACACAAAATGCAGTTTTTAAATGATGGTTTTATTATTTAGGGAGAAAAAATCCAAACCTACATGGCCCTGTGTGAAAAGTAATTGCCCCTTGTTAAAAATAACCTAACTGTGGTGTATCACACCTGAGTTCAATTTCCGTAGCCACCCCCAAGCCTGATTACTGCCACACCTGTTTCAATCAAGAAATCACTTAAATAGGAGCTGCCTGACACAGAGAAGTAGACCAAAAGCACCTCAAAAGCTAGACATCATGCCAAGATCCAAAGAAATTCAGGAACAAATGAGAACAGAAGTAATAGAGATTTATCAGTCTGGTAAAGGTTATAAAGCCATTTCTAAAGCTTTGGGACTCCAGCGAACCACAGTGAGAGCCATTATCCACAAATGGCAAAAACATGGAACAGTGGTGAACCTTCCCAGGAGTGGCCGGCCGACCAAAATTACCCCAAGAGCGCAGAGACGACTCATCCGAGAGGTCACAAAAGACCCCAGGACAACGTCTAAAGAACTGCAGGCCTCACTTGCCTCAATTAAGGTCAGTGTTCACGACTCCACCATAAGAAAGAGACTGGGCAAAAACGGCCTGCATGGCAGATTTCCAAGACGCAAACCACTGTTAAGCAAAAGAACATTAGGGCTCGTCTCAGTTTTGCTAAGAAACATCTCAATGATTGCCAAGACTTTTGGGAAAATACCTTGTGGACTGATGAGACAAAAGTTGAACTTTTTGGAAGGCAAATGTCCGTTACATCTGGCGTAAAAGGAACACAGCATTTCAGAAAAAGAACATCATACCAACAGTAAAATATGGTGGTGGTAGTGTGATGGTCTGGGGTTGTTTTGCTGCTTCAGGACCTGGAAGGCTTGCTGTGATAGATGGAACCATGAATTCTACTGTCTACCAAAAAATCCTGAAGGAGAATGTCCGGCCATCTGTTCCTCAACTCAAGCTGAAGCGATCTTGGGTGCTGCAACAGGACAATGACCCAAAACACACCAGCAAATCCACCTCTGAATGGCTGAAGAAAAACAAAATGAAGACTTTGGAGTGGCCTAGTCAAAGTCCTGACCTGAATCCGATTGAGATGCTATGACATGACCTTAAAAAGGCGGTTCATGCTAGAAAACCCTCAAATAAAGCTGAATTACAACAATTCTGCAAAGACGAGTGGGACAAAATTCCTCCAGAGCGCTGTAAAAGACTCACTGCAAGTTATCGCAAACGCTTGATTGCAGTTATTGCTGCTAAGGGTGGCCCAACCAGTTATTAGGTTCAGGGGGCAATTACTTTTTCACACAGGGCCATGTAGATTTGGATTTTTTCTCCCTAAATAATAAAACCATCATTTAAAACTGCATTTTGTGTTTACTTGTGTTATATTTGACTAATGGTTAAATGTGTTTGATGATCAGAAACATTTTGTGTGACAAACATGCAAAAAAATAAGAAATCAGGAAGGGGGCAAAGAGTTTTTCACACCACTGTATATGTTTATATATGTGTGTGTGTATGTATATATATATATATATGTATTTGTGTGTGTATGTATGTATGTGTGTATGTGTATATGTATATATGTATGGATATGTATATATATATATGTTTATATGTGTGTGTCTATATATATATATATATATATATATATATATATATATAACAGCAACACTTATCACTCACAACAGTGACAAAACAATTACATTGACAATCATGTTACGTTATTTTCAAAATGTTTCCTTTTCTTTTTCATTACTTCTTTAACGCACTACTTCTCCGCTGCGAATCGCGGGTATTTTGCTAGTACTATATAATGCACACAGTATGGCATGGCAGTGAAGGAGTTAATGATCTATTTCTCATCTCCAGGAGACTGGGTTCAAATTTTAGCTTGAACACATGCTGCGGGGAACTTTATATGTTCTACTTGTGTCTTTAGTTTTTACCTCTAGTTAATCTAAAGCTCCACTTACATTTCAAACACATGCATGTTAACTTATTTAGTTGTTTTATTATAGTAATGTAAGCCTACTGATTATACAACTAAATCCTTCACATAGAGGGAAATAAGCTATGCTAATAAACTAAAATTGCTTGGGTGGAAATTTTTTCAGCAGTATATCCATGGGTATTATGGTGTGTAGAATTACCAGAAGTTCTTCAAGTCTCTCATACACAATTTATTCCAGCTGCACTACCTTGGTTGTAGCAAATAATCCTTCAAAACCTTTACAACTTGAGCAGTTTAGAGCATTTCTCTTGTAGTCCTACAGCCCTAGATTTCAATATCAAACCAATTAACAACCATCCCAGAGAAGACATAGTTACTGTATGTAGACAGGAATATACTGAGTATGACGTCTATATGCAAAACAGAAATAAACCAAGATAGAGATAGTGAATAAAGAAGAAGAATACCATTAAGACAAAAAAATAAAAAAACTGGCCATAGAAGGTTGCTTATGATTAGATTACACTTTATACTTTATTTTCCCCAAGGTGAAATTCAAAAAACATTTGTCTCCAAGGAGAAATTCTAATTCACTTTTAACACCTGAATTCCAGAAACAAGTTCTGAAAGTTCAAGAATGAGAAAGTCAGTATAGCAATTGGTGTCACATAATAATGTCTGCTACCTGAGTATGTAAAATACAAATCGAGATTGTATGAAATTAAGCTGGTTTTCAGATGTATGCAAACAATTTAAGAACATGGACAAAATAAGCTCTGCTAGTTTCAAGCACCATATTTCAAAGAATAGTCAGCCCATTATACTGTAGATCAACAGCTCTCTTTACCTGAAATAGCATGGATCAACAGATATTTCAAAACTTGACAGAGTTTAGCAATATCTATGATAACATAAATAAGGAAATAGTCTTCATAAAAACAAGATGCAAAATGACCAGTCATACTATTCATTATGCCCTATTTGATACAAAGATTGAGACATTTTACCCATACTGTATATACCACAAGTCCATAAGACCCATACTGTACATGCCACCATAAATGTAAAATTGCAAAATCACCATAAAAAAGGTTACAGCAGCCCACAGACTCGTGTAAATTAATCTTCAAATGCAGCATTCCACTTTTGACAATTTTGAGCATATTGTATCATATACATTATAATACACATGAGAATACACACAGTTCCCATTCAACTAGCTGACACCAAACGTTCATATTACAGACAACTTAGACTAGTTACAGACTAAGTGCCACCTTCAAGCAAAAAGAACAAAATCCACTCACTTAGGTGAGCTCAGACTATGCAGAATGAAACCTAACAGACAGCATACTTACTGTAACAAACACTTCAGAAAGATCAAGTAAAACAGACTATAACCTGCTTGATATTATAAAAGACACTGTTGGCATGTAAATTTTAAATAGCAAAATACGCCTTACTTTTGTAAACTGAAAGCATAACATTCTTCTATATTTAACACACCCAGGCACTTCACACAAACATACAGACAAAAAGTCAGAGCACTACAATATATTTTTCTTTTTTGTTAAGGTACAAAAGACTTTTTACACTGCACTAAAAACACAGAATGCAAAACATCTCAAGCCATCTATTTTCTTAAATGTTCTTTCTTGAACTGGGTTACACTGGTTATGTAACAATTCTATTATTATGCCTACCTACTGATGGAGTTCCATGCAAGCAGGCTCTGGCAGTGACTATGATGTGAATAAAGCTTGAAGGATGCACAGTTTTTAAGACAGGGTAAAATGGGTGACAAGGTGACTGTGGAGGCATTCCAATCTGTAAGAATAAATGCAACAGCCCATTTCCAAGCATAGTATTAGTTAATAATTTACTGCAACATAAAATGTAATACTTTAATGGAATGAATGTGTTACTGTCTTTTAAACAGACGACTACTGTTTAGAAAATGCTCATTAGATTAATAATACATTTGTTTCTGGGCTCATTGTCACTAAAATACAGATTTTATTAATATATTTTTGTATGCTAATATACAGTAATTTCCTCTAAATGTTGCAGTGTTTAAATTGGAATAGAAAATGTTAAAAATATCAGAAGAATAAACTGCCTCAGGCATAATTTTCCAGTAATATAGTCTGAGCAATTTAAAGAATATTCCTTCACCATATATCTTGCAAGTGTAAAACAAATTCAGTTGCTGAAAATCAGCTGAAAACCTGTAGCACATATTGTTAATAAAAAGTGCTTTCCATGTGTTATATCTTATCATAATGGTTGTTTCAGTTATTTGTAAGGACGTAGCAGAAAACATGGAAAATGTCTACTAAATAATGACAGGCCCATGAGATGGGAAATACTGTACATTTTGACATATTTTAGCCATGCACAACTACACTTAATTAAAATTTGATCAAGTATCTTTCATTTTTCATTGTCGAAATATGATTGGAATGTATTTTTTTAAAAAGCTTGAATAAATGTGTAAACTGTATTACAATGAATGAACTACAACAAAACAAACAGACTTACAATGCTACATTCTATTCAAATGAAAACTGACATTTTACACTGTACAAGATCTTCTGTCTTTACTGCTGTAGCCCCATAACATACAAAAGAAAAAAAATAAAAGACAAAATACACAGTTGACTTGGAAGTATATAAAAGCCTAGAATTCTGAACATCATGAACAAAGAGCAAATCTTTTCTAATTTGACGAGTGTGGCATTATTTTGCAAGTCATTGTCTAAATTATGAAAAATACATTTATACAAACATTTTGTTTATACATTATAAATTCCGTTTTTGTGCACTTTAATTCATTTCAAAATTAAGAAACCCTACTAGAAAGCATGTGCAAACCCTGTCATCATGACCAAATCACAAGAAGATCTAATCTGAATATAGAAATATAGTTGAGAAATATAACAGGATAAAAACTTTTGAGATAAATGTCCAAAATAAAAAGGTATGTGGTAACTGGCTCTAGATTAGACTTTGATGAAATGCTCTGTATAATAAGTGCTGGTCTGCTTTAGAACTACTTAATGATAAAGCTTATTTAAGTTGAACTATTCTTATTCTTTGGCGTAACTCTACAAAAAAAACACATGCATAGGATGTCACCTTCCTGTTGCAGTTGCAGAATTCTGGCTGTTCAGTGGACTGCACAAATGCATAGCAAGAGTCAAACATGTGAGCTGCGATTACTCTTATGCCAAAATCAGTACAAAATTCAGGAAATCAACTTGGATTATTTACTGAATTCATATTCAGTTTCACTTCTTTTTATCTGATGTACAAACTTCATACACTTGTAATTATCATTTCTTTAAAATATCAGTGATAGACTCACCTACTTTAAACCTGAATCTGAAAAGTATGGTCATTGACACATAAAAAAAGATTAACAATGCTCTACGGTTAAGGCTGCCACCGCTCTAACTCTGTAAAGAAGGGCACCTTAGGATAAAAATTGGAACTTTGTAGAATAGTTTTCCCTATGATGCCACAACACACCTTTACATTCTGTTATGGTCTTTTAGAATTGTCCTTTGGTTTAGGCAACAGTTTATGGTAATCTCAAAAGAAAATATGCTCACTGGCAAACTAGTAATTGTCATAGTAATTCTCAAACATGCTTAATCCAATTCAGAGGAGCACGTAGCTACTTGGCACAATGCTGGAAAAGGACTTGAACTGTTTACTCTACTGATTTAATTTTCATTGACAAGTCTAGCTGCTTTAATATATATCAGTGGAACTTTCTACATGCAAAATTAAATAATTATTTATTTAAAGTTAAAACAGCAGAAAAAGCAGGACTGTATGATAACTTTATTGACTAAACGTTTTACAAACTACTGTAAACATCAGAAAGAATAAGGTGTAACATAAAAAATGAATGAATTATTAACATATGTGTACATTTTAACTGGCAGATTTTTGATATCGCCCTTCTCCCATACACACTTTCATTCCCACCACAAAGTCTGAAATCCTTCCTTGTGTTAAATTTAAGGGATCCCCCAATTTCAAAAATGAATTTCAAGCCCTTGAAGCAAAATATGTAAAAAAGAGAACAGCAATTATGGCAGTATTATTTACAGTAAAACATAAAAACTACTCAGAAAAGAGGGCAGCAAATGACTTTCTCCACCCAACACCTGCAATAAGAATGTGTGAAAACAAAGTACAATTCACAAATACTGTATCCCAAGGACTGCAAAGGTCCAGTGGACACATTTGACTATCAGCTGGCATGTAATAAATATTATCATCATCCTAACATGACAGCAAGTTAAACAAATTTTGTTATCATAAAAACATATTCAACTATAATTATGCATATTAAAAAAATGAAAATGTTTAATCTAGCTTTAGATCATATATCTGTTTTCAAGTAAGTTTATCATATGGGTCAGCAACATTGTTTTTCACCAGGAAACAGGAGATAAGCAGCCATAAACTGGTTCAGATTTCCATAAGAAAAAAAAACCTACTGTGTAATATCATAGTTTAAAGACAGTGAAATCAAACACTGATTAATGATTGATTAATACAGAGTATAGCCTTTTTTTTTGCTTTCCTTATTGATAAAACTTTAGTTGTAGCAATATGTAATGGTATCTTAGTGTTTTAAGGATAAAACAGACAAATGTAAATTGGATGGAGATAATCAATGCGGGCGGCACGGTGGCGCAGTGGGTAGTGCTGCTGCCTCGCAGTTAGGAGACCTTGGTTCACTTCCCGGGTCCTCCCTGCAAGAAGTCTGCATGTTCTCCTCATGTCCGCTTGGGTTTCTTCCAGGTGCTCCAGTGTCCTCCCACAGTTCAAAGACATGCAGGTTAGGTGAATTGCTGATGCTGAATTGGTCCTAGTGTGAGTTTGGTATGTGTTTGCCCTGCTACAGACTGGCACCCTGTGCAGTGTTCGCTCCTGCCTTGTGCCCTATGCCACCTGGGATAGGCTCCAGCACCTCTCCCCTGCAACCCTGGTCTGGATTAAGCATTTTAGTAAATGGTATAAACTTATTCTGCTACCACTAATCTTAGTATTTGTTTCTAAAGGCCAGCAGTGTTGAAAGTCCAAAACATTAAGTTTAAATGTTATTACTGGTTGCTTGTCTGACTTTGCTTTTCTATTGCAGTGTTAGCAGCATCATACAGTATATTTTCTTCCTTTTGCAAACTAAAATGTTGATCCTCTGCATAAACATCATCATACTACTTTTTCACTGAAAGTATTACTCAGCAGTTCAGGCACAGAGAATTTACTAATGCTGATGCCTCCATTGTATTTTGAATTAAAACAAAACATACAGTATACAGTATATTTAATGAGGAATAAATTACAAAAAAATGACAAATTCTTTTTCACTATTGGCCTGTCTTGTTTTTACCTAAAGTTGTTTTTGCCCTTCAATTACTTTAAAAAAAAACATTAAAAGTTTATAACTGTAAGACTTCAGATGTCCTACCAGGCTGTATTTCCTTTCAAAAACATTTTGTTTTATGTCAGATATATTTTGAGAGAATAAAAGAAGGTCATAATGACAGCTACTCAAAAACAATTACCTTGATAATGAAAATACCCTGAATATAATGTTCTTTATAAATCTAAAAATCTGCAAGATTTACTGGTACTACTAAGATGTTTTTATATTTTATGACATACCTGACATAGTCCATTCCAAGCAAAGCTTCTGTCTTGCCAGCAGGGACTCTGGTATAAACAGCTCCATTTGCAATGCAGACTCCATGCTCATTGGCTCCCATTTCTGCACCCCAAAGCCATGCGGGCCTACTAAGCACAACTGCATTTGTTCTCTCAACTTGATCAATTACTATATAAGTACACTGAAATTAAAAATGAAAAGATACTGAATTATTACATGAAGGAGAACTTCTCGGTTGACTGATGAGTCTAAAGTGACCGAGTGTGAATGTTGACATGAGAATGAGTATGACCTGGGATGAACTAACATACCATGCAGGATTTGTTCCTACACTTTGCCTATTCCTGCTGAGTTATATAATTTAAAAGTCATGAAAAAAAAGCAAAGATTGGACAGTATATATAATAGAAAATAACAGATTAACCAGTGAAGGTTCACAAGTTTGAAGTTGAACCTGAAACTGACTTTTTAAAGCTTTATATGCACTTCAGTTCTAGAAATACCAACTTAATTATTTTGATCATGAATGCATTGCCATCCTTACTACTAGATTAATGAGATGTACATGAAAAATGGCTGCGTTTAGAACACATTTGCTTCTTGTGAATGAATGTATATCATACATACATTTTATTATGAAGCAATCTCAAATGCAAAATCAGCAGTAAAAAAAGGTTTCATTTACAACAGTGCATTGAAAAGGTGAATAGACAAATTGTTTACAAAATATGCTAAAGAATATACAGTTTAATGTTTCAATAAATACAATCAAAGCCCTAAAAATGATTAAATGGAATATCGTACTTGTAATTTTAAGATAACATTTGGAGATCCTAAAGCAGAATTATATCATTGCATATACATTTTTAATTTGAATGGTTTACAATATTTTTAAATACCGGTTACATTTAATATATTATCAGTCTGAGCTTCTTTTTATTCATTTCTTAATTGACTGCCTATAGAACCAGATCTAAAACACTCAAGTTTAAATGGTTAGATTTAGTACAAAATGAACATATTCAAAATAAAGTTCTCTCAAAAAAATGATACAAAAATGAGAGGGGAAATGAGACTTGTACTAAACACTTGTGTCCAAAAAAAAAGAACTTTCCAGAAGAAGGGGCCTGAGCTGCCTCGAAACCTTGCATATTGTAATCTGTTCAGTTAGCTAATAAAAGGTGTCGTTTAGCTCTACTACTCATTGTCCAAAAAAAACTAAATACATGTATATACTCAAGTGCTGAGATGATACATATACAAACCAAAGTACACTTTTATTAATCCTTTCCAAGGTGTCTAGGGATTTTGGAGTTGCATGATCACCTTGTCATACAATAGGAATAATCAAAGAGATACATGTCAAATGTAAAAAAGAATCTAACAAACAGAAAATAGCACAGTTTCCAAAAACTGTTCTGTTTTTCCATGTTTGTACAACACTACACTGAATCCTTAAAGCATTCTTGTTTAATATGTTATATTTATTGCTTAATCAAGTTTGAATTTTCAACATAAAATAAACAATTTAATTGATCTAGTTTACACTTCTCATTTCAGGAACAATGGAAATGGAACAGCGTAGGCTGCTTGCAGTCCTGCCTCTTTGATGACTCTTCAGCCTTCATCCTCAACACCTTTCGGTTTCACTCTCGCCCCAACCCAGCTCTCTACTCAGCCTCACTTTTCTACCTATGCCTGCAGGTGTTCCGCCTAACGATGTCGAACATCAATGGGGAATAGCTGAGTTAACTGCACAGAAGTGCAATGGACAATCAATTTGGAAGTATGTGGAACTGGGGCAGAGCATGAAATGAAGGGATTGTGTTAAAAAAATGCTTTAGTTGCCTCACATTTTTCTGCAATCTTTTTGTTCAACCCACTGAATTAAAGCTGAAAGTCTGCGCTTCAACTGCATCTGAGTTGTTTCATTTAAAATTCATTATGGTAATGTATAGAACCAAAATTAGAAAAAGCTGTCTCTGTCCAAATATTTATGGACCTAAATGTATGTAAGACAACATGAGCTACTATATGAGTACAAGCAAACTGAGGGATGAATTGTGAACTGTACTTAACCAGTTCTTACACTTTTATTGGGAACCACTGTTTATCCCTAAAGGACTAGGTACATTATGGCAACAAACACTGAAATGTAAGGTACAGTCATACATACACTGAAGCTCATTCACACCAAGTTAATTTAGAGCACCAGCCAACTTAACAATCCTACTGCATTTTTAAATTACAGTATTTTTTCACACATGCTGAAAATTGGGACAATATAGGAAAAAGCAAGGGTTCTGCCTACTGTTTATAAATAACTAGCCAACCCGCGGCGTACCATACGCCGCATAATCAGACCGATTTTTTAATGATTTTTAAGCACAGGGAGAAAATTAACATTTGAAAAATCGGTAATGTAATAAATCAGCAAGAAAAGCAACATTGTAACAATGCACAGAACGAACCAACACACAATCATCCGTTACTGAAAACTGGCGGACCCTCATCATGCCTTCTCCTGCCAGACGGAGGGATTCGAGTGCACTGCGCTCAGGCGCGGAGTGTGGAATGGCAGGAGTGGAGAAGGACGTCCATTCAGCTCCCTCCGTCATGCTAGTGGGCTGATTTCTTGGTCAGTATGCACTGCCTGCTCATGTGCCCACCTCCAACTCGTCACTGGAGTCGCTGTCGTCTTTACACAGTCCAGATGCATCTGTGACTCATGTAGACGTTTCATTGCTCTGTGCGGTTTTGGCTGCTTTTCTATATATAATCCACCAAGACACCCAACCACGGGAGTCGCGAGGTGGGAGGGGGGTGTGTACAAAGGGTTGGGACGCAACCAGCGGGAGCGTATGAGTCGAACTTAGTGGGAATTCCACAGTTTGCAGCCCGAATAGGGTTCAACGGCTTACCCACGCCTCTCTGCACCTGGTAGACACACGCTCAATCTCATGCATAATTATTAATTGAATGCTAAACACTTTTGGAAAGACACGGTTGTCTAAAACGGGTTGGTGTGAGAATACAACAGTAAGTGAATGAAAAGATGGAACTCTGGAGAGAGCAAAATACAACACAATAGTGAAGCCGCGGCATAACAAATGCCGCATAATAATTTATTGATGGTTGAACACTTCTGGAAAGACACAGTTGTCTAAAAAGGGAGGGTTTGAGGATACAACAGAAAGTGAATGAAAAGATGGAACTCTGGAGAAAGCAACATATAATTGTCTGTGAATGAAGAAGACGCATGTTTGTCACGGATGCGAATTGCTGTATGTAGCGTGTAAAACAGTTTGCTATGGTGCACGTGGTCGTGCGTCGTAACCGGAAACTCAGTTTTTAAAGACTGCTTACTTCATTGTGTTTTAACCTCAGTTGGAAAGGATTGTTTTAAGGATCCCATGGTATACCCCTCGCAAACTGTTTTACACGCTGCATATGGCGATTCACCTCTGCGAGAAACTTGCCTCTATGAACAGTCAACGTGGTTCGGAGGTGCCAGGAGTTGGTGGGCATGGCTCCTTCCTGCGTGCGCCATAGGTGTCTTACATGTCGGCGGCTCAGTGAATCCACCCCCCTTCCGCCGTGCTTTCCATGGTTGTCTTGCCTTAGTGAATTATATATATAGATTATAAAGGAAAAATAAAAATCAGAATAAATCACTTTATTTAAATAACTGTGTATCATCTGGCAAAAAACAGTACACATTAGTTCCCTAAAAATTCCAACAAATAATTGCTACAATATGGTGGTTATTAATACTTGATGGTTCTTATTATGTTCTAAAACTTCAGGTGGCCACTCAAAAAGAAATTATACATATGTAACACTTCTGTATACCTCTTTGTAAACTGAAATGCAATTGGCCAAACACAAATATTTTTATTTTCAAAATTAGCTGATAATACAAAAGGTTTCCCTCGGAATCATTGCTAGAGTTGATGATCATTTTAACATACATAAACATGCATACTGTACATACTCTACATACTGTAAGAATACAAATTGGTTAAAGTTGCAAATGATATCAAACGATGTGGAAGAGCATATAATGCAGCCTTAGCTAAACTGTTACAAAAGGACCTGGACAGAGTGCAGGCTTGGGTATATCCGTAAAGGATGAAATTTAATGCAAGTAAATATAAGGTATTACACATAAGAAGTAGAGTGTTAGATTTAAATCCTTAAAAGGAGGTTTGAAACTTGAAATTACACCATATACAGTGATCAAGAAGCCTAATAGTTTTAAGTTTATACAGCAATATGTATGGACAACAGGTTAATGGGGTTTTGCTTAAGCAATATCATGCAGTAGTGTGGTCATGTCAAGAGTACTATGTACAGTTTGGTCTCTATATTACAATAATAAAAACACTTTTCTGTACTGGAATCCAGTACTTATTGTATCAAGTGATATCTCACAAGAAAATAATGACAGCATCAGAAAGAGAGCAATTAGGCTGATTTTGGGACTGAGACGTATAATACACAAGGAAAGATTAAAGGAGTTCAACCTTTTTATTTTAAGAAAACAGAGATTAACTGATAATATGGTTGAAGTGAATTATTACAGTGCACCCTAAACTTTCCAACAAGAACATGAGTAAACCGTTATACATGTTAGAAAGTTTTCCTTAACACAAATAACCTCAGACATGCAGTATGGAATAAATAACCTAGAGAGTGGGTTTAGGGATCTCCAAATCTTGACTTGATGTTATTTTTTTGAAGAATCTAAGTGAACGGGACAGGCGAGCTTGTTGGCCTTTTTTCATTTCAATTGTTCTGACATTCTAATGTACTGATTTTGGCCAAAAGGCCACTGAAACTTAAGAAATGCATTTTGATTTTAATGCTGTGTTCCAGCTCCCATTACCAAGAAGATGGTTTGAAGAAAATATTATTGAACAAATGAATTTAAGGCATTAGAATTTAAACCTTGGAATACAAAAACATTATTGCTTTTGTTACTCTTTCACAATTTAGGTAGACCTGACTCATTAATAATAATTTTAATCCTAGTTATCTATTATGCTTGTAATTATGAATGGAAAATGACTACTCTATTCTGGAAACACAGACACACTCTCGCTTTCATTTTATAGCTTACTTCCTTGTTCGGTTTTGATTCATTTTTTGCTGTTAATTCAAAGTACTTTTTTTGTTTCTCTTGTTAAACACTCAATTATTAACTGCTCAATTTTTGCAGAAGCAGAAGTACAAAATACCAATAGAAAATAACTGTTAGTAAAATATTGTGATAGATATTATATTTCTATAAAACTGGACATAAAGTGCAACACATAAATATGTGAACTGTGCCACAGTATAATATTTTTTTTTAGTAAATTATGGCAATGACAAAAATCATGAAAAATTCAAATTCAGATAATGGTATAACATATCTTAAATCATTGTAACTAAAGTGTATAGCCTTATACAAATCAAAGAAAGCCTCTCATTCAACTTACAAAGTTTCACATATTTCCTTAAATAATAAAATTCACTTTCTAATTAAGTTAGCAATAATAATGCATGCAAAAATAACCATGAGTTTAAAACAACTTTCTTCATTTTCAGTGCATTCACACACATCTCAGAATCTAATGGCAAGGTATAATGCTCTTTAAGTATGACAGTTCCCTGCTGCTGTTCGTTAGCAGAATACTCTCTTTTTGTCAGTATCACATGAAGCAAAAACCTACTAAGCAATGAATAGAAAGTAGCAATTAATACAGAACAGATTCACACTTCCATTCTTATTTACAGTGGTCCAATTTAGAATCACTGTTGAACATAGCAAGCTACTTCATCTTCATGTTAATTCATTTTCACCTAATTTGACCAAAATAATAATAATTCATGATGTCAAGGGTTGCACTGTGATCATTTAAACTGCACTGATAGTTAATGTTTTTCATAATAATCAAAATAATGTTATATTTTATTTATATAGCACCTTTCCCACACTCAAGACACTTATGTTTTCTGCCCTTTCACTCAAAAATAAAAAACTCTTTTATTTGAAGAAAATATTATTGAAAAAATTAATTTAAGGCATAATACCATGACATACAAAAACATTATTGCCTTTGTTATTCTTTCACAATTCAGGTAGACTTTACTCACTAATTTTAGTCCTAGTTATCTATTATGCTTGTAATTGTAAGTGGCATAAAACTCATTATTATCGAGTACTACAGCTTTTAGAGTCTACATTTACACTGTGTATAAATGAACAGTAAGAAGTCCATGGAACTCGCAATAATTTACATTTTTGATCACTAAACTTCCCATTGCAAAATTATGTCTAGTTTCTTTCTGACTAAAGCTAAAATTTTACTTTTATTCACCTTAAAACTTCATTTTTGACTTGCAAATTGTAATCTGAATTCTGTTATATTAGTATAGTTGTGCTAATTCTTCTACCTTAGTGTCATCTACAAATGTAGACAGTCAGTGCGTCTACATACTGTACACTCACATAACAGAGGTGAAACCTGTTTTTTTTTATTTGCATTTACATGTGCTGGTAATCTGGAGTTCTCCCTGTCAAAATGCTCCAGTGTCATTAAACTGCACAAAAATGAGTTAAACATCATTTTTGGCCATCGTGAATCTAAATATAAGGATGATTACTGTAACAATTTTCTCCTTTTTTATAAATATGTTTAGTCAAACTGATGCTTTATTTATAGGTTTCTGTTATTGAACTGCCCACAGTACAAGCTTTTTGCAAAGGACCTGGTATTTGTTCTTGTTGCCATACACCCAGTGCTACTGTAATAATAACAACATATGTATATTTACTTCAATAAAATAAGTACTGCATTCGGTTTATTCATTACTTTAAAAATAAATCAGTCTATGTAACTTGTGTTACTTTTAATGTGTTACCCTACTGCGCTCTACTGCTTGCATTGTGTTGAGCACTGTACGTTCAGCTCATCAACATAAAGATTGTGATTTCTGAACTACTGAGACAAATTATTTCAGCCAGGAGAGGGAATAATGCAATCGCCCAAACATTTGCCTCTGGAAATGTATTCTGAAGGTGCTCCTTCCCGTGGCTCCTGAAATCAAGTAGAAAGGAAATGCCTGTGCCGGCTAACAGAGTGAAATGGACATGTGCACACTACAAAATCTTTAACAGTAACCCGGTTGCGGGTTTACATGGTCACATAATCAGGTTATTCACTGAGAAATCTACGTCTGTTAACCAGATTTCTCTTAGACCAATAACCTGATTTCTCTAACTGGAACAAGGGTTTACATGGCTTTTTAGAAACCAGATTTCTGTGAATAACCGGGTTATTGAGGCTCAGAAAACGTGCCTGTTGTTTAAGTTATATTGTGATACAAGTTAAAAAAAATAATCTGAGGTTTGAGAATGTTATGTTGTGTTATGTTAGCAGACTCAGACCTTTATCCTATGTTAGAGCTGAACAAACAGACACCATATGGAGTTTTCCATTTACAGTATTTCAATACTTATTTGTAAAGCCCTCTGAAATAGAACATGCCATGAAAGTCACCACATGAAATAAAGAATAATGGACTGATTGATAAACATGGATTGTTTTTAACAGGGGGCAGCAGCTATTACACACTTCAGTACCAAAAAAATATTGCATGTGAACTCAAAATTTTGTTACAATATTTTTAAAGTTATTGTGAAAATTATTTTGGTTTATAATTTTGTCAGATGTTACCTCTATTTTAGATCCTGGGCTGTGGTCAACAGATGGGAAATATACCACCTCCTGCACTTCATCTCTTGGCCTTGCAGAATTTTTTCCAAAGATTACTTGGCCTTGTTCAGTGGCAGGTGGGAAGAACACAAATGCAAAACTCGGTGGAGCAACAGCCATCCTAAAGGTAGTAAAAATGAACAAATAGAATAGATACATGACAAAAAAAACACAATTATCTAAAATATAGTTAAAAAAGAAAATTTATAGTACTGTAAAAATGACTACCCTCTTTAAGCATTTTTCACATTTTATTTTGCTATAATACATAATGTTAACATATTCAAATGGGATTTTTAGTATTAATTTTGCCTTAGGACAAATAAAGCACCAACTATCTATCTTATCTAATTGACATGAGAAAATATATATTATATTAAAGATCACTTAAAATATATTTATCTATCCATACACTAATTTTTAAACACACTGAACCAAAGTATAGGGTCGGAAGGAATGGACCCTATCCTGAAAACAATGGACACAAAGCACAAGCTATCAATGGATGTCTGACAGTTCTTTAAACCTAATTAGAGTATAAAAATGGAACATGACTTATTACATAAACACATACCTATTTGCTGACTAGGCTTTTCTACAGCAAATTGCTTACTGGAAGTCACAAGATGAAATGCAAAAGCACTTGTGATGTCCCATATTTGGTATTTAAATTTTTTATTAAAAATACACAATGAAGACAGATAAAGAATTAATGCAAACTGCAACAGTCAAAGCAAAAGTAGAATAACATGATTGAAAAACACCAACCAACTGAAGCAAAATAGCACAGGTTCTAAAGTCATTTACAGTATACTCATCCAAGCCACACTACAGCAAGTTAAATTCCACAATAACAAATTTTGAAAATATATGGCAACTGTGAATTTGTGTATACAAATGCATCCTCCAAAAATCAGTATCTGGATCAGAAAGATATGAACCTGGGAGACCACTACACTCTAACTAATATTAACCCTAAAATGTTTTATTACCAAGGCAAAGCAAGTCACAAAATATATTTAAATTATAACTGGGCAGTTAATTCCAGAGATTCAACATGTCATACCTATCTCAGTACTTTGTGATTCTATTCCTGTTCCTCTTCTTTTGCTGTACAAATTGATTTTCTCAATTACAGAGGAAAAATGTGACACAATTAAGAACTTAATGTTTTGGTTACATTTTATAGTAGCAGGTTAATACTACTAACTAATCTGTATAAAATACAATCCATCTATTTACAAAACATAATAAGTTTTTATCCACAAGAATGTTAATAGTTTAAATTAGGTGGCAAAAAACATAGTCTGTTAGCCTCCTTCAGGTCCACAAAACATGTATACAGTCACTAATGGGACAAAACTCTGATGCTATCCTTTTTTTTCTACCTGACTTCCATTAGTACTACCATTTAAAAATGTAATTTAATCCACCATTGCTTTTACAGAAATATACCTAAACTCATAATGCTTAAAACCACAACATTAGAATTATCTCTTTGTGAATGAAAAGCCTAAAACCAACTTTACTTCAAGCTTAGCTGAAATTTATTCTAAGTTATTGTAATACATATAAGGTGGCTGATTGTACTTCACTCTTTTTATTTTTTAGAGTAGTTAGAGCGGGTTGTGGGTTGGATAATAGATGGATGAAAATGTGAAGTCTTTATAAGTAGGACTGCAAAAAGATTGAGCATACACTACAGGGGCAAATTGTCTGAACTTGCAACTGTAAGAGAAAGTGGCAATTTTGTAACATAAGAATACCTTTAGTTAAAGCAACTTAAAAAAAACAGGCCATAAGAACACAAAATCATATTATAGTTAGAAATTAAGATCTTTATATACATACGAGGTGTGGCAGAAAAGTAATGATACTGGCAACACTGCAAGCGATCTGGCAACGCTGCGCTGTTGTCCTTGATAGAGCAAGTGTATCAGTACCCTCTCATAGCTCAGTGCGAGTTTCAACTCCTTCCATTAACTACGTGATTTTTGTGACTGCTATTAGCGAAGTTGTGTTTTTGGTTGTGCGTCACGCAAAATGGAACAGCGGAATTTGGAGCAACGTTGTGCCATTAAATTTTGTGTTAAGCTTGGAGAATCGGCAAGTGTGACGTTTGAAAAGTTAAAACAGGCCTATGGGGAACATTCTTTATCCCGAGCTCAAGTTTTTCAAGGAGGCCTTCAAATTCGAAAACCAATGAAAACATCGAACGTGTGAACACTCTTGTGAGATCAGACCGTCGTTTAACATTAAGAATGTTGAGTGAACAATTAAATTTGAACAGATTTACCGTTCATCAAATTTTGACTGAACATTTGCACATGCGAAAGGTCTGTGCCAATATGGTGCCGAAAAACCTCACAATTGAGCAGAAGGTCAATCGAAAAAACGCATTCCTGTGGTTCCCCAGCCCCCTTATTCACCTGACCTCAGTCCATGTGATTTTTTCCTTTTTCCTAAACTGAAAAATGTCCTCAAAGGACGTCATTTCGGGACTTTAGAAAACATCCAAAAGACTGTAACGGACATGCTGAAGACCATACCGGTTGAAGACTTCCAGCGCTGCTACCAACAGTGGGAACAACGTCTCCATCAGTGTGTAGCTGCCCAAGGGAACTACTTTGAAGGGGATAACATTGATGTTTGAAAAAAATAAAAACTTTGGTAAATAAAAAATCAGTCTCATTACTTTTCTGCCACACCTCGTATACCACAGCATATTTTGTAATATCATCTATACTAATAAAAGGCAAAGCCCTCACTGACTCACTCACTCACTCACTCATCACTAATTCTCCAACTTCCCGTGTAGGTAGAAGGCTGACCCCATCTTCACGAAATCTGGTAGGTGGCTTCCCTGCGCTAACCAAAACCGATGTACGTACTTATTTCGATGGTATGACGCCACTGTCGGCCGCCATATTGAACTTTCCAACGTCACTAATTCCCCAACATCCCGTGTAGGTAGAAGGCTGAAATTTGGCAGACTCATTCCTTACAGCTTACTTACAAAAGTTAGGCAGGTTTCATTTTGAAATTCTACGCGTAACGGTCATAACAGACAACAACGTCCGCCATGTTGAACTTTCTTATTCATGGCCCCATCTTCACGAAATTTGGTAGGCGGCTTCCCTGCGCTAACCAAAACCAATGTACGTACTTATTTCGGTGGTATGACGCCACTGTCAGCCGCCATATTTAACTTTCCAATGTCACAAATTCTCCAACTTTCCGTGTAGGTAGAAGGCTGAAATTTGGTACTTATTTCGTTGTTATTGTGCCACTGTCGGCTGCCATATTGAACTTTTCAACGGTCTTTGTTACTTATGGGCCCACCTTCAAGAAATTTGGTACGCGGGTTCCCAACACTAACTGAATCCTACTTACGTACATACAGTATATACGTCCATAGCCTGCAGCTCAGTCACCGTGTGAGGCAGCGTTGGGTCCCCCATCCCAATGCCTCCCACATTGTTGGCTGCCTGCCTATATAAGGCCGTCCGTCGCTCCAGTCTCTACATACCCTTCCTTGCTTCACCACGGGATTCATGTCTCCCTGCTGATAACTACAGCCTTTTTAGTTAATCCACGGCTTCTCCGCTGTTTTATTGTTCATTTATTACGATTATAGTTATTGTGTAGGTATTTTAGACTTACTTTACATTGTTCAGGTACCCATTTCCTTTATCATTCCAACCGTACCTCCATTAACATGTCTATCGAGGTGATCACCATCGATCAAAGAACTGTCACTTACCGAGTGGTTTCCATACCCGGAGATGGCACCTACCTTTTCCATTCTCTTTGTTACATATTGCACGGCCATATCAGGCTCACTCTTGATATCCGGAGGAACATTGTGTCTTATGTATTGAATGACTGGGGCAGGTTCAAGGTGTGGACTGATGACGGTACAGGAGATAATTATACTACACAGGAGCACTATAAGAGTGAAATGCTTAAGCCCTTCACCTATGCACCTATGTGAGTTGATGGCTGCCAGTGAATTGTTCGGTTGTCACTTTCAAGTGTACCGAAATGGCCAAATATTTTACACCTTTCGAAAACCGCCAATGCCTCTTAAACATCTTAGATTGACAGGTGACGATTTCAGTAGTGGACACTTTGATGTTTATGAATGTTTAAACTCTCAAAAGCTGGATTTGAAGTTATCGATGAAACCGGTTGTATACTTACAACGCTTGACAGATGCCGAATGTCTCTTCAACACAAGTCCTACAAATACTGTCGTAATTGAAACAAACCATGAAACTCAAACTGATTATGACAGCAGCAATCCAAGCTGTGAGATTTGAAACAAGATTACTGTTCACATGGCCAACTGTACGTTGCATGCTCAAGAGCAAGCTCAGCGCACAACTTGGTCATATTACAACTGGGGGGCCGAACTCACAATGTGGTATACAAAGAGATCCTTAACAAATAATTATTGGTATATTTTCCCTCAGTTTAAAAAGGTTTAATTTTCTTCTTAATAAAAATTTGAAGGCAGTACTTCGCTGCTGCGAAGCGAGGGTATTTTGCTAGTCTGTTTATACACACATTAAACTAAATCTCATTAATACGCTACCAAAAAATAATCTGCTAATAACTTTCCACTGAAGTACAAACAGGCAAAGAAAAGAAAGCAAATTCCATGACATGAATCTAGAAGTTGCTACCATAAAGCCAAATCTTCTTTAAAGAAAATTAGGTGAACTCTCCCATTATGGAAAAATGAACAACAATGAAAAATAGTGCACACTGCAAAATTTTTGAAAATCTGAAAGATTGTTTAGTGCAAGAGTAAAGAATAAAAAGAGTAAGATGCAAAATTTGTCCTGATAGTTGGAAGCAGTATGTTGAAGATCACTTTGAGAAATGTAATGTACAAATAAACAAAGCAGATTAATTGATGATGAGCAGCAAAGTTTTAACAGTGAAGTTTTTTTAATAAATGCATATCTGAATGATTGATTCTACAGATGACAAAGCACTGCCATAACACATAATTGATTACAAGTAAAGTTGGCAGATAAATAATGACAACCAAACAATAGCAGGAAAAATAGATCAGTAATGTTGTTAACTGTACCAAAGGTATACAGAATTCACCAAAACTAATTGAGTCGAAAGACAAGAGGCTAATGAACAGAAGTATGTTTGAAAAACTGAGGAAAACTGAGGCAGAACTCTCTACAGCTACAAAATTAGACACACAATAGTTTGCTATACTACTTAAAGGTGGTCTTGTTATTGTTTATATTTTACATGTACACTTGTTTTTCATGCACCACACATGATGCTGTCATATTGTCAGTTACTATGCAAGAACTACTTAAAGCATGTATTTGATTGGACTTTCTCTTTCCTTCTAAGTATTTAATCTCAATATCTGATATGTTTTTCTCAATGGGTAAAAATGAAAGCTCACTGCATTATTACTGTACTATAATACTTTAATAAAAAGAATTTTAAAGAGACAGTTATTAAATTCATCATGAATCACCTCTTAACTATGTGGCCCATACTATCCAGAAAGTTTAAATCTAGATCATGTGCTATTTATTAAACTGAACTATCAAGAAAATCTAACATTTGACATTATGTCAAATCTGACAGTAACAATGAAAGCATTGCAAACTACAATACTGCATGATACTGAAGGAGAGGATTGGTTAGAATATTTAATTGCACAGAATTTACAGTTGACAGGGGAATAGGGTATGAAAACATTGAGGTGCTATGACACAGCAGGTTGCAGAGGCTTACTCTACTTATAATTAGTGGTGCTGAAAAAGAGGCTAGGCTGAGACAAAGAGAAATGACAACTGAGATCCATCAAGCTGAGGATAAGAAAGAGGTGGTGACTCATTAGAAAGCAGCACTTGAAAACTAGAACTGGGCATCCGATGAGTCTTTAGACTAGTCTGAGCAAGAAAAGACAGCAGGAATTCCATGAGTCTGTGCAGTAGAAGGAAAGCCAGAGAACTGAACAGGAAGGTTAGTACAAAAATAGATACTTGGCAAGAGTAGACATTGCAAGAGGAGCCACGGCAGATGATAACCAAGCGAGTTCCGTAGTTACTAGAGCCACAAGAGGCAAAAAAACAATAATTCAACGTCACAGGCATCTAAATGCAGCACTATAGACTGGACGACAGACTGCAACAGACCATATGTAACAAGTGAACGTATAGCGGTAAAGAAGGACAACAGCGGTTTGCATTGTGAATAAATTATTACAAAGGTTACACACCAACAAGCATATATACAGATACAAATGATGCCCTGAATATGTCAAAGCTGTGTGCTGAGGAAAACTGAAAAGTGTAAGTCAATAGAAATACAATGACTGGAAATCACCAAAGAAAACACAAAGGAAAAAAAGGAGTGACTAAGAAGTTTGTTATAAAAAGAAGTGATTAGATTTAAATCTGTTGTGTGACAGATAGCTGGGAAACCCTGAAAAGAGCAGGACCCTCCCGATTTTAATAGATGACCAAGTTATAGCAGTAGTGCTTCCCTCTTATTAGATCCTTATTGCATCCTACAGTACATTAAAAATAACAATAAAGGAATTTAGTGTTTTGGCACAGGTCATGAAATGTTATCCAATACTCATTTAAAGCCATACACTGTGACGAAACAACATAATTACCAGTGCCATCTCATCATTTGAAATGCTAAACTATGCATTTTGCATGTAATCCTCGGTAATACGATCAACATCTCAGCTAGAAAATTATTCTGAGAAGATGTGCACAGTTGCCTTTATTAATTGTGTCTAGGTGTATAAAACTATTAATACAGAATTTGCCAGTCAAAATTTACCATTGTAAAGATAGGCAACATTTTAAATAGTAAAATACGAATCAGTAATAGCACTCAAATATTATTTCATAATATCAAAAAAAATTAATTTCAATTAACAGCAAATTACTCCTCTACCATTCTGATGCCCTTTTCTTTTTTTTTAGTTTATGTGCTTCACATTCCTAAAATCCTCTTTGCATTAAGTCTGACGGTTAAATATTCTCAGAAAAGCTTTTCCCTAAATCTCCTTAACCTACATTTTTCACCACAGAATAAAACCTGGTTGAAGTCATGCTGATAGCTCCAAAATGATGTAATGCTAATCCTTTTCATTTCAGCTCCCCCTGAAAAAGTTAAAAGCTGACTTGCTTTACAGTTCTGTTGCATACACTGTATCTGTATCCCTTTTGTTTGAGTAAATTTAATTTTAAATCATAAATACTTATAACCAAACAGTATGCAAATCAACACTATTTAGCTTAAAAGTGTAATGGTTCACAATTACATGGTTTACTTTATGCCTTCTTCTAAAATTCATGATTAATACAAAAGTTAGATTCACAAACAAAATAAAGTTATGCCTGAATACCTAATTCAGAAGAAAAATGTGTTTATATCTTAAACAGAACACTTATAAATCAAGAAAAAAACTGTATGGTTTTGTGGTGTTTTTCTTTTTAAAATGAAAAAATACCTTCTTAGTGCTATCAAACTCAAATTAAACAAAGAAGAATTTAAAGAAATAGAATAAAACACAAATCAATGAAGCAATACTTAGTCATTACAATTTATGATAAGCATACTTGCTGACAGATAGAGATTGTTTACAGAAGGTTAGCTTACAAAAAATAATACACACTGGAATAAAATGAAGTAAATGTCATTAGTAACCCAGCAACATCTGAAAACTTTTAAAGGTCATTAATGCTTCTGTAAGGCACTATAGATAGTTTTTGGACCCTCAAATAAAGCAGATTACTAACAGTTACTAAATCAATGGAGAAAAGTATTTGAACATAGCAGACATCTTAAAAATAACTTTCTTTATCAATTTTAGCCTCAGAATACTTGAAATAAATAAGTACAAACTTGAATTTGTTTAATTTTTAGATGTATTGCTAATGTGAGATTTGTACTTATTTTCTATTTCAGTTTCAATGTCACCTTTGAAGCTGGATAATTTTAGACTAAACACCTCCTATTCATCTGTACATAAAATCTCTCTATCATGCCTATTAAGAACACTATAGATTATTTACCTTTGTGTTAAAATGACTGCAAAATATATACATGAATGAAATAAAGAATAAAATTGTTATCTATTAAATGAGTTTGCAAATAAATAATGACAACCAAACAATGGCAGCATAAAAACACTAGCAATATTGTAAAGTTCACCACAGGCAAAAAAAAATCACCAAAAGTTGTGGAAAGAGTGAAAGAGTGGAAAGACTGGGGCCAGTAGGTGAAATATGTTTGAAAAACTAAGGAGGAGCGTCCATGAGGGAGATCTCTCTACAGCTAGAAAACAACCTAGATACTCCATCTAGAAGAGGAGTATAAAGTATGGCTATAATGGCAAACATCAGATGTATAATCAGGTAACACACAATAGTTTGCTGTACTGCTTAAAGGTGGTTTTATATCATATAACTAATATATAATATATATATAACTTTATATTTTACATGTGTACTTTCTGTCACATGTTGGTAACTTGTTTTTCATGCACCACACTTGATTTGAATTGGAAAAAAAATTGCACAGATCTGAATACTTTTGTATGGCACTATAAACAGTTTTTATATATCTGTAAAATATTCAAAAATTTCAAACAAACTATCAGTCAGATTTCTTTGTTTCTACATTCCTTCAATGATGTGGTTTAGCATTGAGGAGATTTTGTTTTATTTTTTTAACAAACTTCAGGACGGATTTAACAAAAATTCTTTTCATTAATTATTTACAGAAATAACACCATTTTTGTTTTATTTTGCAAATAATGTAGATGTAGCTGATTTTATGTCAAATTTGGTAATATACACTTAGTGACCTCTTTTGTCGGTACACACATGTAGTAATGGGTTAGACCCCTTTGCCTCAAGAATTTGAATTGTTCAAGGCATGGATTTAATTTTGTTCAGTTCTAACTACAGACAACATCAGACACTTGCTACATATTTTTCGGTCTAACATTCATGCTGTGGACCTCACATTCTATTCAATTAGAAGGGTGCTCTTTAAGACTGACATCTACAGACTGAGCAGATTATTGAAGTTAAGTAAAATTATTGTTATACTAATGGAACCAGCTTTGAAAAACTACTGAAATCTAATTTTAAATTACAGAATGAAAGACACATTGTCCACAAGTTGTTTAAGGACATGTCAGTGCTGAGGGAGGAAACATCAGTCCAAAGAGCCAGAGGCAGGTGTGTCAGTACTAGACACGAGTGTAGGTCAGGAGGTATACATTGCCAAACCCAAATAGCACCAGAAAATGGCAACGTGGTGCATACTGACCGGTCATTTGCGTCATGGTGCATTAGCCTGTTGGAAGTGTCTATTTGAAAAGCTGATGACTGTAGCAATAAAGGGAAGCACAAGGTCAGGAGTAATGGTTAGGTATGCTGTGGCACTAAAATGTGCAACTGGTATTAAGAGACCTAATTTTGACAAAAAAACACTCCTCACCCTTTTATGCTATCTCCAACAAACTGTATGTCTGACAAAAGGCAGAACACATACATGAATTTATGTTCTTTATGCCAAACTCCAATTCTA
Source organism: Polypterus senegalus (assembly GCF_016835505.1). Classification (NCBI taxonomy): domain Eukaryota; kingdom Metazoa; phylum Chordata; class Cladistia; order Polypteriformes; family Polypteridae; genus Polypterus; species Polypterus senegalus. The sequence goes on along the minus strand of NC_053168.1, from coordinate 46,966,619 downwards.
TCCTACACATGTCACAGCAGAACCTGAGATTTGTCAGACCATGTACACATTTTTCCTACATTCAGTCAGTCAGTTTTGGTGATCACATGCCCATTATAATCTGATCTTCCTAACCCAAGGTTATGACGGGGTGTGAGTTCAGAGATACCCTTCTTCATACCACTATTATTTGAGTATTTGGGGCCTTTCTGTTAGCTTGAAAGAGCCTGGCTATTGCCCACTGGCTCTCTTATTAGCTGTTCTCCATTAGCTCACTTATTATAAAGATGTTTTCACTGACAGAACTGCCGCTCATTGGATATTTTTTCTTCATCACAACATTTTCTGTAAACACTAGTGAGAGTAGTGCATGAAAAAAACATATAAGGCGCTCAATCATTGTCAGCCAGGAAATATACTACAATTGTATTTGCTCAGACCTGACAGACTGGGATAAATAACTACAGAAGCTTAGACAAGGTTTCATTAAACAAGGATATTCTCCCAAAACAACAGACAAAAGGAGTTGCTGCCATATCCAGAGACAACCTTCTGGAATACAAAAACAAAGACAACAAGAACCACATCCCCCTTGTTGTCACTTATAACCCACATTTTGAAGCACTTTGAAAAATTATGAAAGAACTTTAGCCAATACTAAATAATGATGATACAATGGGACATGTATTCCCAGAACCCCCCCTCCCGGCATACAGACAACCACAAACCTGCAGCAACTAATTGTCTGAAGCTTCCTGAGTGAACCAGCAGATAATGGTACATCTCCTCGCCTACAGAAAAGATGTAAAATCTGTGCTCACATCGATAATACAGATTGTGTAGTTATACCACATTTTCCTGCAGATCATCTAGTGTAGTTTACCTAATTCTCTGTAAGAAATGTCCCAACACTGCCCTTTATGTGGGAGAAACTGAACAAACACACAAAAAATACATTTACACAGGTTCCACATTAATCATGGCAACAGGGATGCTCCTGTAAGAGCTAATTTTAGCAGCGATGGACAATGTGAGAAGGACTTTAAAGTCATAGTGCTTATAGGCTACTTCAAGACACAACAAAAGAAAAAGGAATGGGAAGTTAAACTGATGCTAAAACTTAACATATTACAACATGGTTTAAATAGAGACAAGAGTTTTATAACCAGATATGAGGATTGCTTACATCTCTCTGACTGACCCAGACAGTTTGACTACAGATTCACATTGTATGGGAAAACTCAACAGAAACTTCAAAAGATGGACAGTTATCTTATCTATACATTGTTCTCCTGTCCTGCTAAATGAATCTGAGGCTGGAAAGGTCTGTTCATTTTTTTACATTGAAGATGACCCATTTAAAGGTTTTCCAATGCTGTCTCTGTCCTAGTGTCTACATTAACAGACAGAACTCCAGTTTCTGTATTACAACCTGCCTGAAGAAGGGGCCTCAGTTGCCTTAAAAGCTTGCATTTTGTAATCTGTAATTTCAGTAAGCCAAAAAAGGTGTCATTGTGCTTGATTTCTCACTGCAGATTATGCAATGGGATACAAACCTACACAACCAAAATAACTCAATGAATAACATTACCATGAAAACCTAAACTATAGCATAGTGGATGTTATAATGTACAAGTTTCATTTCAAAATTAGATGCATTTCTTTTAATTCAGTAAGCTTATCAGAGACATAAAGAAAAACACTACATAGCCTCCAAAATAAAATGCATGTTGAAATTATGTACTGCATTAATAAGGTACTTGTGGTATGTTGATTTGACACCTGTGTTCAACTATATCAAAAAATAGCTACACAACTGTTAGAAAACAATTTCATTCAGCCAAATACAATTTCCATAACTGAAAATGAAAAAGCTTAGTTTTTAGATCAGTCTAAATCAATTGCTGATAAAAGTTAACCACGGACTAATTTAATCCCTAAGAACTTTATATTATACTAGGCATTAAGCCCGTTGCAATAACGAGCCCTCGAACAGTAGTGCATAAACATTAGTAGGAACAGTCTATATTAAATGGCAAGGCACCTTATATGTGGCTGTAATATGCGTCCCTGTATTGTGTGCCTTTAATTTTCTCTCGCAGTAATACTGGTTTGTATTTCCGTAAAATGCCTGTAAATTTCTCTGACAGTAATACAGTGGAACCTCGGTTCACGACCATAATTCGTTCCAAAACCCTGGTCGAAACCCAATTTGGTCGTGAACCGAAGTAATTTCCCCCATAGGATTGTATGTAAATACAATTAATCTGTTCCAGACCGTACAAACTGTATGTAAATATATAATTTAAGTTTTTAAGCACCAATATAGTTAATTACACCATAGAATGCACAGCGTAATAGTAAACTAAATGTAAAAACATTGAAAAACACTGAAAAAACCTTGAACAACAGAGAAAAGTAACACTGCAAGAGTTTGTGCTATAGCACCATGAACTGCTTGCTAAAAACACTTTTTATTAATGAGTTTTAAGCACAGGGAAAAAAATGAACATTTGAAAAATCCGTAATTTAATAAACAACCAAGAAAAGTAACATTGCAACAATGCATGCGCGTGCCTGTGTGTGTGTGTCTCTCTCGTGCGTACCTCTGTGTGTGTGTGTCTCTCTCGCGTGTGCCTGTGTGTGTGTCTCTCTCTCACGTGCCTGTGTGTGTGTGTCTCCCTCTCGCACGCGCCTGTGTGTGTGTGTCTCTCAAGATCTGTGAATCTTTCTTCACCAACAGATGCCCCAGAGCCGCTTGACCCCACGACCTTGCTCAACACCCAGTCCATTCAAGCATTGAACAGAGTAGGAGCAAGAACACACCCCTAACAAACCCCAGAATCAACTGGGAAAAACAGAGGTTCTGCCTCCACTCTGCACAGCACTCACAGTACCAGTGTATAGGCCTGTCATGATATCCAGCAACCTTGAGGGGATCCTGTGAAGTCTCAGGATGTCCCACAGGGCAGCTCGATCAACTGAGTCGAATACTTTACAAAAATCGACAAAGGCTGCAAAGAATCTCTGCTGATACTCACATTTGCATTCCAAAAGAAGTAGACTTCTTAGGCATAAAACTAGACTGCTCCAAGTCACTGGTAGGTGAGCAAGTGATAATATAAAATTGGTTATCCGTGACAAAATAAATTAGATCACTAAGTAGCAAGTACAAACCACTAGCAAAAGAGGTACGTTCTAATGTTTAATTGTTACTGTTTAACAAGCTCATATTTAACTATCAGATAAATGTTTAGCTATTAAAAGCTTTTAAACAATTTATGGAGAGAAAAAGTCTATAGTCACAGGGTAAACATCAAGCCTTGTATGGTGATGGCCATAATGAAAAAATGGATATTCAAACAATCCATGTCTGAACTGTAAATTGATAGTCAATTACTGATTATCAAGCAGCTACAAAGGCTGCAGATGTTCAAAACAATCCATATTTGAACTGTGATCAAGTTAAATCTTTATTCGATATTTTGCTTTTATCAAATTACAGTAGCGCAGACTGCCAGGCAATATATCAAACTCTGAATCGTTATTGATCTGAAGTTTGTATGTCTTTTAGAATCCTACAAACAGACTGCTAGAAATACTTCTGGAATGTGAAAAAAGCAAAAGTAAAACTTATAATTAATTAATTTATTGATTGATTAACATAATTTTATCAATTCTTCTACCACATTTTCCTGCAGTAGCCATGTGAACAAATAGCCCAGTAAGGTTTAGTGTGAAAAAGCAACATTGAGCAAGCGTGTGAGTTCACTGCCCACAAGTTGAAGGATGAGGATAAGAGTGAGACATTTCCAGGCATACTACCTTGGCAATGAAAACAGCTCTTGGGACATTAATATAAGTTCTATTCACAGCACTTGACCTGGAATTGGACGGGTAGGGTGGGGAATCTCACGAGGTCGTGGCTGGGTTCTGTACAGCTAGAGTTTGTTCATTTGCAACTTTGATTTACAGAGAGACATTGGCTCACATCTGAATAGCATAACTTGATCTCAAAATGACTGGTGAAATGTTATTAGATTTCTGTGCTAGTCATGGATTGTTCGTCAATAATTAATACCATGTTCAAACAATAGATTACTCATAAGGGTACCTTGACCAACACATCAAAGATCAACTTTATAACTGTGTATCTGATCTGAAGCTATATATTCTGTACAATCAGGGAAAGCGAATGAAATTTCAAAAAAAGTAATGAAGATTTGAAGGGAAAGACTAGTGGTGCCTCTGGGTGGGATAAGATCAGTTTTCACTTCCAGAAGAGTTTCTGTTGTACTTTTGTGATTGTGTTATGTTACACATTCAGCTGAAAAATGCACTAGTGTCACAGTTAAGGTAAATTATCCCTCTATTCTGTTTAATTAACCAAGGTCGAGTTGTGATAAATCAGTTAATTTTTTAAAAATTTAAATAATTTTAGTACATTTTATTAAAAAATAAAAAGGTGAAACAAATATGTTCTCCAAATTACAAAACAGTTTGATTTTCTGCTCCAAATAAGTCTTGGATGAACAGGTTGGTTGCTGGAATATTTTCAGTGTTTTTTCTGAACTACAAAAAAAAATAGAATTTGCTTGCATTTATTCTACTTAAAATTATGTTTCATTTCCATTTTTATTTCCAAATGTATTTCCCATCTATCCTGCTTTATTCTACAATATGGTGAATGACCAGTGTTTTATCTAATGGTGATGTAGCATATCAGACAGGATATTGGCAGTGGCTGTTGTGAATGTTAGAGAGTGCTCTTGAGCCAATCCCAATCCCAATCCCAGAATATACCGGGAAGAAAAAACAAAACAAAGTAACACAAAAAAGGGGTGTTTATTAGAAATTAAGCACAAAATGGAGAAATGCAAAGAAGGAGCAACAAAGGTAAAAAAAAATAAACAAAAGGAAAACAAAACATTGACTTCACTCTTATACTTTCTATACATCCAGGACAAAGCCTTTGTCTATACTGTGCCGAGTGGGACTGTGTATGAGACCATGGAAGGAGACAAATGAGCATTGACAAAAGTAAAAATGGATGTTTTAAAGCTGTGATAGTAATAAAAAGACAATTAGAAATATGGTATTTTTCATTGTCACTAATGAGTAAAGAAACCAATTCTTCTATCATTAAACAGGAGTAGAACAAGAATCTCAGATTAAAGAGTGAACCGGAATGAGAATGCAGTGAGTTAGAGAGAAATTCTCTCTGAAATATGTTTTGTGAATGGAATATTTCAAAAACAGAACATTGCCAATTTTACTAAAGACTACACATCCTAAGTATTCAAAATTACAAAAACCCTGATTATGAAAAACACAAAAACAGATCTGTAAAATACTGTAGTTTTGAATACATGTATAGAGTAACACTATGCCGAAGGTAGAAGCCATTTTTGCAGAAAGGCAAAAAGTAGAAGAGGTTGCAGTATGCAAAAAAACATAAAGCAACCAATGGCAGAAAGCCATGTAGAGCCATGTTTTGAATCATAAAAATGTTAGCATGTTTGATGATCAGATACCAAGAAGTACATTGATGTTTGTCTGTAGCCTTCTGTGAAGCAGAATGGGAGCTTTATCATTGCCTTGGAGATGCATTTCAGTCAGCTTTGAAGAAAATCTAGACATGCTGCCTGCAGAGAAATATAAACTGATTTTGATTCATCACACTATACCTTCCGGAAAAGGACTTACCGGAAAAAAAGTCATCTTTCAATATGATAATAATCCCCAAACAAACTGCAAACATAATCAGTACCTACTGTACATGAAGTGGAAATCTGCTGGAAGTGGAAACTAATACTATTACATTGCACCCTTCTGGCCCTGACCTCAGCATAACTGAAGGTGTGCGGGATCGAGTATAAAAATGCAGTAATGTTAAATCATGCAAGAAGCTTAAAAGAATTTACCATAGGACTGTTTCCAAGTTGGGCCACACAAAATACAGACTTTTTTAAAGACACATTGAATTATTGTTACTTTTTCTTGCCTAAATGTTTATTTGTGTTTTTTATTTATGTTATATAGTGTTCAAATGAAAATAATGAACAGTTTTCTAAATGTTTTGCAAAGTACTGTATATTGGTTGATACCATTATCCAAGTCAGCTTACAAGTTTAGGATACACTAAAACTGCTTACTTACGTACTTCTTAAAGTTAGAAGACAAGCAAGTTAACCTAAGTGGGGACTGAAACAAACAAACTTAGGATTTAAGGTTCATTGTCTGACTGTCTTACTCTAAATTATTCTAAGTTAAAGAGGCATTTGTTGTCTAGCACATATCCCTCTAATTTGTAAAATCAAAAGCACCACACTTCCTCTACAGCATGTCTTTTATGTACCGTATGTGCATTTAAACAACCAAAGGATGGAGAACATAAATGTTAAATATGCATATACTCTAAAATATTATGGTTCCTTGCATATTTGAAATTAGAAACAAACTAAATATGCATCTGATATTCAACATCACTGCAATGCATCAGAAAAAAGGTGGAAGAGGAGTGGCAAGAAATAGTGCAGAAAACAGGTGGGAATAGAGCACACAACATTCAATCATTATTAAATCGGACTCCTACAAGTGTTTATAGCCCTGCTTTCATTTAGATTATTAAGGGCATAGAAGGCATTCACATTTTGTAAAAGAATTTCACTCAACTACTGGCTGCAAACTCATTTAATCAAGCACATTACTAGAAAACTCAAAATTCAGAAAAATATGAATTGAATTCAGAATTTATTCTGAATGAAGTAAATAGCATTTTAGGTCCTGTGCTCAGATCATGGCACCACTTCATTTACCTGCTTATGTAGGGATAGACTAAACTGAAAATCTAAACTGATGTTTAACTAATATTATCTTAGCTTCTTTACTCAGCTTGAGTGTAAAAAAAACCTCTAGTGTTAAGATGGACAAATGGAAGTTACTTTTGAAATTTTTTATATATTCTTTTGTAGGCCTGAATACACTTCAACTCTAGCTCTATGTCTCCACCTCCCTCCATTGCTTGAACAATAAAGGTCAGTAGGCATGACAACAAAAGAAATACACCATTTATTCTGCCTTTAAAGACATTGATTGTATGCATTTCAAATAAATATATCAGTCTCTACTAACAGACAATGACAATGAAATCTTGCCTGTAGTTGATTTACATGTATGTCCTAAACAGGAATAAAATATGAGCAGTAAAAGGTAAGACAAAATTTCCAATAACATTTTTAAAAAAACTTAGTAAGTTGTGGTTTCTACTTAAATTTAGGAAGGAACGCTCTTCCATTTTGATGGGTTTATGGTTTAAACATGAGAGAAAAATAATACAAATAAGCAACGGGGTAAGGAATAAACAACATAATTAAGTGTTAATTAGCATTTCAGTTCAGGATCTTCTAATTACTCCTATCAGCATAGACAGTATATCTTTCCATTATCACACTTTAACTAATGAGACTACCAAGAACAAGGAACCTAATAACTGATGTATAAATCTGTTGATTACAGATTTGATTCTTATTTTTACAAGGAAATGTAAGAGGTAGAATGATTTGCTAGTATCAGCTGGCTTTGCCAGACCTGCACAGAGCCAAAAGGTACCCATTTACACTACCATGAGCCACAGTAAAGCACAAAGTGGATTCTTAACTTTTGTTTAGGCTCAATCTGGATAATTAATGAAGTTTTAGAACCACCCCCTTTGTAGTTAAATAGAGCATTTGTACTCGGGGACTAAGAGATAGCACAGTCACACACTAAAATGCAAAAGAGTAAAATCTGTTATAAGAATTATGTTACAAAGCACAAAATTAAGAGTCTCCAATTGCTACTTTGTCTTTGCCTTCAACCACCAACTGTGGATGTAACAGATTGTCAGAGAGCCAAAACACAAAATTTGAAAATCCAAAAAATGAAAAACACTCTCCATGATAGCCTGTAGTAAGAACAACAGCCTGAGAGCCCCGACTACACCAGTAAGAAAATCTAAATAGGGTGGTGGGAATGTTCATCAGGATAATGTTTTTTAGATGTCATGCTTTTCTGAGAATGAGGGCAGGTAATCACATAGCATAAACAGTAATTCATGCAAACACTCCCCTGCACAGCAGCAGTGCTTGCTCATCCTTGGGTCTGTTTATGGCCTTGGCCAGCAGCCATGGCACCTGAATTTTAAAACAGGTTATCCAACTGAACCTAAGCATGTTTGGGCCCTATCAGTACTTGGATGGAAGACCATCTAGGTGAAGCATGAATTGCTGCTAAAAGAGGTATTGGTGAGGCCAAGAGGAGATGCTTATCTTGTGGTCTGTGTGTAAATGCCCCAGAGCAGTGACGGGGACATTGTGCTGTAATGAAATTGGTGCCATCCTTTGGATGAGATATGAAACCAAGGTCCTGACTCTCTATGGTCATGAAAGATCTCTAGACTTCTTCAAAAACATTATGTTTTTTCCCTGATGTCTTGGCTGTATTGCCCACCTCAGTCTGGTCATTCTAGCTCCCTAATCATTCTCTGTGCCTTTTTGGCTAACTATATCTCTCACCCCTTCACCTCCAAACAATTAGGTACGGTGAGTGTACTGGCGCAAGAATGGCTGCCATCATGTTTTCCAGGTGGATGCTGCTCATTGATGGTTGAAGTGGTTCCCCACGTCTGTATAAAGCGCTTTGAGTAGGTTAATAAAGCAATATATAAATGTAATTAACTATTATTATTTTGTGGCATAATATGAGCAGAACATCAGTTATTTAGCTCATTCCTATTCATCCATCTGCTTCCAATCCTGACACCTCAATCCACTTGCATGCCTGTACCCTGAGCCCCTTAGGCTTGATAAAATTCAATTAAACCAACTAAATAGTTATCTTTTTTACAATGAGATACATTAATTCATTCAGCTGTTACTTCTTTAAGACATCTTACATTAGTCTATCCAAACATTGTTCAGACATAAGCTGTTGACAGGGAGACAATGTAACATTAAACAGGAGTTAAAAACTAGACACGCTCACTTAGGCTCTACAGCCTGCAACTCTCTGCATTCTTTTGTAAAAGAAAAACATCAAGTGAATTAAAATTATTCAAATAGAAATAGTAAAACAATTTGGGAGGATATGCAAAAAATCACAGACCCAGGATAATTAAATGAATTTGTGATGGCTGGTAGCTACCCTCTGAGCAACCATGGTAAAAAACAGTGGTTCAAATGACTGGAATAGCTTTCTGCTGTGTACCAGTGTGACTTTAGGAAAGTCTTGGAGGAGTAATTTGCACATGATTCTTTATAATCCTGGAATACATACAGTACTTCTGTTAAGGTAATTTAAGAGGGTGACATCTGCATTATTTTTGCTTTGCCACTAACAAGACAAAAGGCAGAGAGAAATGTGTTTGGAATGGACCAATAGATGGATACAAAGGAGGCCAAACATCAGGCTATAGTTTATTAACCAGGATAATTAAAAATCTGTAATTAAACCCGAATTGTTAAAAATAGGTCACTCAAAACCCATAAATACAATTATATCTTACACCAAAACCCAATATACAAACTACAGCATCTTTTTAATTTTTGCAGTTGTAACTACTAGATGTTTGAACTGTTGTAAAATAGTAAGAAATGTTTTTGGTAGTGTAGCTAGTAGGGCTGGGCGATATGGAAAAATCATATATCACGATATGGATTATTTTATATCACAATAACGATATATATCACGATATACCACCCACAATAAAGTACATTTCCAGTTATTCTCTGAAAAGTTTGACAAAAATATCATTGCATACTTTTTTTTGCAACTTTATTTTGAAGTGACATTTAACTGAACTGTCACAAAACCACAAGATAGAGTTTCTTTGCGAAAAAGTTCATTTTATTCTTGATTATCACTTATATAAAGGGTAGAGTATGCATTGCATAGCGACAAGACATTATCATTCATTTGTCATAGCCTATTTAATGCAATATTTTATTTAGTAATTGATAAAATTAGGTTAGAAACAATAGAAACGATAGAAGAGAAATAGGACGATAGACACTTTTCTATCGTCCCCACGATATATATCGTCATATCGCCCAGCACCAGTAGCTAGAATTAACTATGCTAATTTAACAGATGGCAGTATATAAAACTCTACTGGATGGCAATCTGTACCTGAGGCTTTCCTGTGTTACAATAATTTAATAGCATATTGAATTTCTGAAGGCCAAAGACTTCTATCCAGCCCCTCTACACACAATGCAATGAGCTGTGGCATTTGTAGTCTATCGACAAAATCTTCAGTAAGTGCCTCAGTTTTGTTGCATTCTGACATATATAAACTCTTATAGTATTTCTAAATTATGTTAATTATTTATTTGTGTTAACTGTTTTTACTTGCAAATTAATTTTCAAATTCTTGGATTTTGTTCTGAACTCACTGTACATCCTTTTCATATTTTCATTAAGGCAATAGCATAAAAAGAATAATAATAATAATAACTCACTATTAAATAAATTCATTTGTATGTAAACCTACAATTATGCTTAGACTGTGTTAAATGGACTGAATTACTATTTCTGTACGTGTGCTTGGGATTTTTTAATTACATTTTAAACACATCAAACTTTTAACATGTAAATTAAAATGGATAATGCATGTGGAGATCCGTCACTGAATTTTACAAATCATAGTTGGTTTATTTATGCAGAAAACTGAACACACCTCCAAAAGGTTGCAAAACAGAAATGACAGTAAATACTGATAAATAAAACATAAACTAACAAAATCACTACAAGGCCAGTATCCTTGATTCTTAAGCATCTAAAAATCTTCTAAATTTAAAAATCTAGTTTAAGCCGCACTGTTTTCTTTACATTTTATTTGCACAAGAATTCTATTAGATTTTCTGATTACTGATGGATAATAATGCTATTAGTATTGTACTATTTAATGGATAAAAAGTGGTTAACATTCAGCACAAAAACCAAGAATACATCATCTCATGCTAAGATTTTTTAAGAAAGAAATAATAACTTGGCTGTGCCATGCTGTCTACCTTAAAATTAATCCAAAAAGAAAATCTATACAATCAGCATGCAGGCATTAGGTCATCTCTCTCAATTCCTTGACCTTTACACCCACTCCTGCTTCTTTTTTATTGATTGTAGCGCTCTCTTTTATTGTTTTTAGCTTATCTATGATTTTCTTGTTATAAATGTTAAAATAAAGACTGATATTGTAACCTGTCCGGCAATTATTTCATTGGAGGTTGTTCTTTCCAGTAAGCTCCATAATAGTATACCTTAATAGTCAATAAAACCCAATGTCGTTTAATAGATTCTAATCCCCAGCTTCAAGAAAAAATGTTGAATATAAATGAAAAAACATTATACTCAGAAAATCACAATTGAAAAAAAGCTATACATGAACCTATGACCAGTTTATTGCTCAGGAAAAAACTACTAGGTTATAACGCAGCAAATGCACTAATAACTTTCAATAGATATCCGACAGTGACAGGTAATTAAAATCACCAAGAATGATATCAGCATTAATTTACTAAAGTAAGAAAGTTACTGCTAAATTAATAGAATTATAAATCACACTCTGGAAAAATATTTAATTGTAAAATTCTTCAAACATTCCATTCATAGTATTCTACATTAGGAAAAAAGTTTTTAATCCAACTGAGCCAAAAGTGCTTAAAACCAGTTTGATTCAGAGATTATTAAACATACGAAATAGACCAAAAAAAACAACAACATAAAATTACCAACAGTATGGCTATACTTAGTATGTTTTAATTTAGGTTATTGTACCTTGGGGAAATTCTGCTTTGGGATTATTTCAATATAAGAGTTTAATTTAAAGAGTGGTTTCCCTACAAAATGTGAGTGTGTGTCTTTTCAAAATCAGGCCTAGGTTTCTCTGTAAAACTGGCTGTTCTGAATTAAGAAGATCTCACAACAATACAGTGAATAACCTTTAATATCTATTGTGAATATTAGTATGTCACCGTTGCTGGACACACCCAAATCTACACATATCCATAACTCATATTTTAATATAGTATTATTAAATTTGGCTATTCCTCATGGGATATTTGAACGTGTAAGTAGATGTAAACTGATTGTGCAACTCCTAATAAAGACCACAACATTGGTAAACATCAAAACAGAATATGTGCGTTCCCAAAAAATTAAATAAATAAATAGTCGTTTTAATACTGCTTTTTTGGCCAAGAATAAAATAATCAAAATCCACAATAACCATAATCCAGAAAGGTGTATTCTTTGCTGCTGAAAGATTTATTTGATCAGTGAACTGTGTCCATTCAAAAACAAAAGGTAACTTCAACAAAATGCTATTAGAATTTCCCACCTCATTTTCTATACAGCTTTTGCTGATGAAAACAGGGTTAATAGGATAAGTAGGGTATCATTTTTCCTCTCCAGCTACTTCCAGAGGAATTCCCAGTATCTCCTAATTCTTTACGGAATAATTCTTCCAGCATATCCTGGGTCCGTGTTCAAAGGTAGGTACACAGTAGGTATCCTTACTAGATGTCAATTTAATATCAAGTCTGTATTCTTGACTAGACATAATAGCAGCTCTTCTTCAAACTAGACTGGATTGCCAAGGTCATCTCCACATTCTAATTTTGTAAGCAATCCTTGTTGAGTAAGTAACAAAGGCATCAGACTTTAAACCATACATTTCCTCCTTTGCCCCTGCTTTCCACCACTGATATAAATGTGTGCCTCACTTAACATAAGGGGGCCCGATGCACCACTCACACAACTTCCAATATAGTTCTTAGAATACAGGGATCAAAGATTCATACTGTCAATGCGGAGATATTGTTCCCACCTTTCACATATTGAAGAACCACGTTTGCCATTAAGTTTAGCCCAACAACATTTAGTCCCTTTGGCATTTCCACAAAAATCTCACTTATTCCTATAAATATGCTACTGCAGTAAATCTGAGCAGGACATAAAGGTAAACATTACTGTGTCATTGACACAATAAAAAATAATACAGTAAATAAGAGTATGTCTAATTAAAAGCAGGCCTTGTTTAGGACAAAACATTGTGCCCATTACAATGCTCTATTGAGTGATTTCAGCAGCTAGGAACTTGTAATGGGCATCTTCCCCAACACAACTTTGAAGCAGAAAAATCGTGAGTAGTCTCCCCTAGAGTTTCTCATATACTCAGATATGGGTATAGATATTTGAGGAGTAAACCGCAAGTCACTGATTATATTTTTTATATTATGTACATTAAAGAACCATCAACAACAAATCAAATCAAATCAATAATATATTGGACGATTACAATACTTTCCCTATGCTTCATATAGGAGAAAGTAAAAAACAACGAACAGATACACAGCAAATGCTCTTTAGGTGAGCTATCATTTTTCTGGGAGAGCTAGAAAAAGCTTTTTAAAGCTAAATACCCTTTTACTAAAGTGAGCTGTATGGCAAGTGGCCATTTTCAACAGGCAAAATCTGTTATTGGCCAGCCTACTCTGCTGATTCAGACAGTATGCTGCATTAGCTAGGGCTCTGAACTTTCTGCCTGAAGAAGGGGCCTGAGTTGCCTCGAAAGCTTGCATATTGTAATAATAATAATAATAATAATAATAATACATTTTATTTATAGGCGCCTTTCAAACACTCAAGGACACCGTACACTTTACACAACACCCAACACACAATACAGTACAGTGTTTACATAGAGAAGGCAAGTTTAAAAAGATGAGTTTTAACTGAAGACTTAAACAGAGAGAATGAATTAATGTTTCTAATCTCAGGAGGCAGTGCATTCCAAAGTCGGGGGGCAGAACGACTGAAAGCTCTGTTCCCCATTGTGGAAAGACGAGCGGAAGGAACAGTCAGTTTAATTGAGGAGGATGATCTAAGAGTACGGGAAGGGGTGACGATGTGGAGAAGGTTAGACAGGTATGGGGGGGCTAAATCATGAATAGCTTTAAAGGTTAGCAGAAGGATTTTAAACTCGATGCGGAACTTGACAGGGAGCCAGTGAAGTTGATGCAGAATAGGAGTGATGTGGTGAGTAGAAGGAGATCTCGTGATAATACGGGCGGCTGAGTTCTGGACTAATTGAAGTTTGTGAAGAGTTTTTTGAGGGAGACCAAAAAGAAGAGAGTTACAATAGTTAGCCAATAAAAGGTGTCATTTTGCTTGGCTTTTCTCTACATTCATAATGGCTAACACGGTGCAACAACCTAGTACTACTACAAGGTTGTTAGATGAATTCTGTCTTGATCTTATAAGTTGCTTTCGATAAAGGTGTCAGCTAAATGTACAGTGGTAATCACAGCTTCAGTGGGTTTATCATAACTTGGATGTATGAGACACCTGATCAAGATAAATGAGCAGTTTGATCAATTTTGTTGATTGACTATCATCACACTTTAGTACTAGAAGTTTAATCTAATGCTGTACAAAAAACCATCATGGGAAATTTTACATTTCCTTGAAGAGTCTGAAGGCTACTTTTCTTCCAAAAAAAGATCAGAGTCTACTGCACTATTTTTTTAAGGGAAAACTCACAACAACCCCAATGTTGCTATCTCTCTTTGATTTTCTCACTTCTGCTGCTGATAAGGAGGGTAGTGTTTCCTCTTGGGCTTTTCATTGCATTAAAATGGGTAAAGCAATGATGCTATCATGATGTACTTTATTTTAATCAATTTCAAAGGTAGGTAGGGTCTGAAATAATTGGAACACTTACTATGTTACATTTCCACTGCTGAACATTTTAAAAGAGATTCAAGAATAGATTTGTTCTTTTAATATTGGTTTATTCATGGATATTTGGACGCTTGCCAAATTTTAGATGGATCTTTTATCTGATATATCTAATATAGATAAGGGTAGCTTGGGTGCATAGTAGTTCTTATACTATACAAAGATCATGATCAAAAGAGATATTTATTAACATTTTAGAGAAAAAAAACAGCAGATCAGCAATCAGGTGCAAATTTGTCCACATACATCAATAAGAGTAACATGAAATATATCTAAACCAATTGGCAGGTTCATAGTTCTTTGGCTTGCTTTTTAAATGATTGGATATATTAAACTAACGCTGAGACAGTGGATTGCCTATTTTAGCACAATATACTCTTATTCTACCCATTTACATGTGTGTTTGAACATATATTTTGCCTAAACTTTTATGACTATCATAATAATCCGTTTAACTGAGCAATTCCTGTTCTTTTTCTTCTTTTTGTCTCAGTGCAGTGTTTTGGTGTATCGGATCGCATCTCGCAGTGGTGCATGGTGGAACATCAAAGAATGGCCAGGGAAGCAAGCTGGCATAAGTCCACCAGAGTTGGATATTTTCCATGGGTGCAATTGAATCTTAGAAAATTGAGCAGTATGATGATATTTCATTGGCTGGAGTTGTCAAACTGATTTTCATTGATTTCACAATCAATTCTCGATTCTGCCTACATGTACTTTAAAACTATGGTATTACATTTCCTAAGGCATGGGAATTAACATCAGATAACTACTTTTACAATTAAAACTGATTGTGCTGCTTGATTTTAGGAATAAACATTTAACATTTTGAGAGTAATTCCTATAAGATGCATTATGAAATTTGTAAATTGAACCATGAAATATTTTATATACTTGCATAAACCTGCTCACCTTTTCAGTGAAAAGGATTATCTGTTACTTTACAAGTATTCACTTAAAAATGTAAGATTCTTTAAAGGAAATGAAGAATGAAATCACAGCTGTTGACAACAAAATGTATTAAAGGACATTATTTTTTTATGATGAACATTTGCAAATAAGCTAAATTGATTTGCTTTCTGCAGGTATACTACTTTTTTATTCAATATAAAAACTCATCCATGTATTTTGAAAAATTCTAATTACGTTTATGGATGCAAGAGACCAGAGTACACCCCATCAGCAGTAGGCTCAAGGCATTGAACAAGGGTTCAGTTTATTACACCTAAGAAGATGTGATTAAGTATACCCGGAATTTTGAATTCTTATAGAATTCTTCCTGCTGTTAATCTATAACTAAGTGAAATCTCATTACAGTATTACTGCATGTGCCCTCCCCTTACTGTATTATTAAATACAATTCCACAATGTTTAATCAATTACTTAAACATAAAATAATTAAGTTTTTTTTTTTTTTATAATATTTAGTTTATTTCTGTCATATAACAAAATAGCCTAACATGCCATTCGCAAATCTACTTAACCCAATTCAGAGCAAATGGGGCTACAGCTTATCCTGTCAGAATTGTGCACAAGGCAGGAACAAAACCAAAAAGAAGTGTCAGCCCATCATAGGACTCACTCTCACATACAACAGAGACAAATTAGAGTCACAAATCAACCTAAAACATACATATCTTTAAGGATTTGGGAAGAATGCCAGAGTGCCCAAAGAAAAAAAATGTGCAGACAAATATGAAAAAAACTGCATATTAATATTGAAATTTATCTGAATTTAGTGATACTTTTTCTGATTTATGTCTTCTTAATTGTATTACTCTAGATTTAAAGGCCTAAATGTAATATTGTTTAACAAGTTATGAATGATACCTTACATGAATTTAAACATACAAATATATATATAGCATTTTTGAAACAAGAGCAATATGCTGCCTTTTTAAAAGGTAAATGCCAAACCAAAAAGCATTTCCTTTCTGTACTTGTAAGGGTTGTTGGTGCCATATTGTCAGTATTTCCTTTTGTAACACATCTTAACATTTTTTTCTTAAAAAATGCATTACTTGAACATCATTCTTATAGGCACTGGTTCTGCCATATACTGTCACTCTGTCCCAGTGTGGTTTCTGCCTTGCTGCTGGGGATACTCTCCATCCACATGCCCTCAGGGGTCCTGAAGTTCGGCAGGTTTTAGAATATTAAAATGTGTAAAATAAAACTACTTCTGTTTCCTAGCTCCAGAGTCTTGGCTTCAAACCCAAATGTGGATATTTCTGTTTTCTTTTTTTCTATATGCAACTTCTAAGTACTGTATACTGCCTGTGAAGATTAAATTAACTGGTGCCTTTTACCGGCCTAATGAGGATGTATGAACTGTACAAAAGATTAGTTCCTGCTTTGTGCCCGATGCTACCAGGAGCAGGCCAAGCAAGACCAGGTATTAAAATATGCAGGTATGAATAAAAGTAAGAATCTGAAAATACAGTATGGCTTTGTTATGCCCTTGTATATCCTGAATATCAATATTACTTGAACGTTTGATAAAACTTGAACTCTTTAGTCTATTAATATGATTATTTGCTAATAATTTGTCTTCTTATGATAATAGTATTAATATTTTCAAACTTGACAATCCATATAATGCTTTATAAAATTCCATCCTAAAACATGCCATATGATAATAAAATGGGATTTAACTGACTGGACAGGAAGTAACGATAAAAGGAGATAAACACACAGTATATATATAGATAAAATGTGTTTGTGTGTGTGCAGTACTAGATGAATATAATATGTGTGTATATAGCCGTCACTACAGAAACCACTACAAAACTGTTGCTTGTTCGGATTTCAAAGAAACATCATCATCTTAAATTAAATCTTAAGAAACATTCTGAGCATCTAAAGTTAAAGTTGGAAGAATGTGTAAAATGATATATGAAAAAATGTCATTAAAGCTTTATGCGGACATAACCACTACAGTCATTTAACTCGAGTGACGGCGTGGCTCTAATGTCACAATCCAGACAGAAGAAATATTACGACTGCAAAGCTGCAAAACCCCAAATAATGCAAAGTCAGACATTGTCTTCGCTTAGCAAGGCTGTGCCGATTATGGAAAATCAAAACAAACAGCGTTGCTTCCCCGATTTCTGTGTCTTTTATTCTTCTCGACCCAGCCCTTTGCAACCTCCGCGGCAGGCGACACCGAGAGAAGCCTCGGCATCCCCCACCCACATCCATCCGGCGGCTTTAAAAGCTCGCTCGCGGTTTCACCTTTCGTCCGTTCGTTTGATGCCCAATTTACGGCCGTTCCAATGGCCATGTTTTTGTTCATTAGTTCATGTATTACCCCATTCCCTGCCCCCAACTTCACCAAAACAGAAAAAAACGAGGACGCCTCACCTGACAGCTGCAGCCTCGCTCCTTGCCTGTCTCGCCGTAGCTCTAGGTAGCAGCTGGCACTGGACCACGTGACGACAGCCGAGCGCCGGGCTGCGCATCCCTGCGCTCTTGCTGTCTAGAGTGGGATTTGCTACCCGCTTATTTCTTCCTTGTCATTAGTTCAAATTTTTACCCAAAATAAATTATTTTTATTACTCCCCATAATATATATAAAGTTTTAACTATTTATAAAGTGGAACACACCTTGACTATAGTAACGGGATGCATTAATAAATGCCACCCCCACTTAACATTTATCGTTAACATGAAGTCGAATAATTAGAACATATCTTATCATTGATAAACAAAAAAATACCATAAAATAAATTCTCAGTACTGTAAACTTATAAGCGGACTACAAGCAGATAGAATTGGCTACCTAAGTTTTAGAGTGAAACGGCAGTAATAGTCACACAAGATTATCATCACTTTCTTTGACCCAATAAAAGTGTAAAATAATGAACAAATTTGTCTTATATGGCTTATTCAATGAATAAGATAAAACAGATTTACATAGTATCTTCGAATGACGACGGTTACTGAGGAGATGAAAGCCGGACAGCCAAAGCAGAACAGCAGACCGCGCGTTCTCTGAAAGCGCAAACTCTGACTACGTGACTCGTATGCGCAGGCGCGTCGGTGTCCGTTATGTCGTGAAAGCGCACAGGACCCGGGCGCACTCTTTGAAAACAAGAACAGCGCAGAAAGACGTTTCTATAAGATTTTCAGAAGCAAGCATAACTTTCAAAAGCGCAAGCGTAATTCACCCGTGTGGAATGTAAATTTGTCGTAAATTATTAACAGTTGTTTTTGACAGCGATCTTACTCCATATGTTTCTCTGAAGAAAGTCTATTCGTTTTTGAGAATGAAAATGGAAACTGCATATATTCAGGTGAATTATGAAATGCGGTCTTGTTAATAGGTAGATTAAAATTGCAAGACTTAATTAAAAGACTTAATACATATCAAATCGGCAGTGGACGCTTGGTAGCAACACGTCATAACAGCAAATCTGGTTTGATGAAGTTTAGCATTCCAAAAGTCTTTTAGTCTCTTTACCTATTATTCTTTAAAAAATGCATTTGCAGTTAGAAAACAAACATTCCTACATCAATGTAGAATCAAGGGGGGTATCTGTATAGTCAGTAATGACAGGAAGGTTTTCCCTGCAGGTTGGAGGGCCTACATGCAGGGCTGGGTATCATGCATGAAATAAATACATCTTCTCCTTTATAGAATTGCCAGTTAAAATCAGCATGAGTTTCTTCACACATAGCCTGTCCCATTCATAAAACAACTATAACAAGTTTAACTACTAAACACAGTTGTTGCAGATTGCTGTTCCCAGTTGCATGTCTCTTGATGAGCTATAAACTCTGAACTGTGAAGTAAACTGAACTATGATCTGGTGTGAGGAGATGGCTTATATACTCTGGCCTCTGAGCACCCTGAAGCTTTCACCCTCTGCTGAGTGGTGGGGAGGAGTGCAGCATGGTGAAACCTCAGGGAAAAGGCAGTCAGAACCATTAAATACAGAAGCATCAATGACCTGAATCTTATGTATGTTTGGATACATTGAAAACAACGGTGCAAAGTGGGTGGTATAGTGAAGAGACCCCAACAGACAAGTAAAACAAGTTTTTAATATTTTTTATGGTAGTGTTAAAGGAACATTTTAAAAAATAAAATTTTAATTAAATATTGATCAAGTAAAAAAAGCAATAACCCTCAATACAATACCTACATTATGAAAAATATTGGTCTGCCATATTTGATCCACCATTTTGAATTTCCAAAAAACAATTTCAGATTTGTAATCTGTAACCCAGAACCCCACCAGGTACCAATTTTGGTCAAAACTGGTTAATAAAGAAACAGTTTTGACATTTTTCTTGTGTCAAGGGGTTGAAATTAGGGGTTGGTGGTGGAGTGTCCAGGTTTCATTGTAGCCCATCTTGTCTGTTTGGTCCTAGAGAGTAAGTATGCAAAATTTGGTTCAGATTGGTGAAATGGTTATAGATTGTCTAGGGAAGATACAGACATACAGACAGGCATACATGCATTGTAGTTATATATATATATATATATATTATGGACAACAATCTAATGGTAATTTTAATATTAATTGTGTTAATAATAGTATCAGTGTAAAAACTATATGAAGTAACAGAATTTTTCAAAATAACTAGCAATATACTGTCTGCTTTAACAAATACAGTTAGGGCTTACCAGTAAAGCTTTTGCTTGCACCCTCATCCTGCTGTATCTCATGGAGGTGGAGCAGTGACCATGAAATCTCACTAAGGCCCTCTGTAGCTGGTCTTTATCTGCCTAGGACCTCCTTCTCCAAGCTCCAATTTTTCCCTGTCAACCACTTCCAAAATCCTTTCTTCTAGTCTCTTCCAATTGCTTGCTTCCTAAACTCAACTTTAAGCCACCAATACGTTCTGTACTGTACATTCTGGAGAAAGCATACTGTTCATGTATCAACAAAGCCTTTATACAGCCTACTTCAGCAGGGCAGATAAAAGACATCTAGTTGCTATCAGTTTATTCAGCTGCCCATTCAGAGTAGTTTCTTTCTCTATATATTAAGCTTTGACGTTTTCCTTCACTAGTTTCACTCTGACAGGAGTACAGCTTTGCTCTCCTCTGACCAAGCCATGACCAAGCCACAATCAAAGCAAACCACTACATCTGCAAGCTGATGATGACCCTTGGTTATTAGAAATGTCTGAAAAGGTCTGTCATCTTTGAAAAGTTTTGATGTCATCCCCAACTTGCTCATGTCTGTCTCGATTTTTCCCAAATGACGTAATGTTCACGTTGGATTTTATGTTTATAAAGTTCCACTGGTCAGCCATTTCTGGAAGTGCTATGCACAAAGTAAGATTTTCTAAGTAGACCTGGTCAAGATTCCAATTTATGCTTGCAAATTTTCCATAACCATATGTTGCAGCTTTCACCTGCAATCTGCCCTTCCCATGTTTGATTTGTTACCTTTAATCACTTCCTAGTTTATTAACAGGCTCCTGGATTTCCAAAATATGTGTTATGATTCTGAATTTTTTAAGTTATTTCTTTTAGCTTAATAATTTTTTTCTGATAACTGTATTTTTTAATGTTTGGAGATATCAACATTCCAGTCTTGCAATCATTTCCCTTTTTCATTATTTTTGAATTGCCTTGTTTTTATATGTTGTTTATTTTTACTTTTATGACGCTGGTCTGGGTTGGCCATTGTGATGTTATGTTTTTTTTTTACATTACTTTCCTTTTAGTATAAATACTGCGGCGATGAACGTATTCAGTATCCTTCGGTGGGTACATCTCTATTAAAAAGTCTCTACAAGTAGTCAGTGCTGCAAGAAGATGCTCTAATTAGTTTCTGTTTTCCACCCTGCTTTTGTCTATGATTTTTCAACAAACCTGTGTCCTATTTTTCACTTGTGACATTCTATGTGTTTTTTTTTTTGTGATCAACTTTTTACTAAGTAAAGACAAATTGACAGGATATTTCTTCGAAAATTCTCTTGCCTCGCCATTTTAAAATCATCTCCTGGTCATTCTTCTCTGACGCTCACAATAATCCTTGGAGGCTCACATGCTCTTAATAGCTGGAGCCTCATCCTAGACCAGGAGTTCAGGTCAACCATTCTTTTTAGCATTCTAGCTGCACACACAACTGAAAATTAAAATGAATAAGTCTGCATGTGTTCAATAACCATCTGTCATCTTCACAATATTCCATATGTGGTGCAGAATGTTACACAGAATATGCCAAAACATGCTTACCAAATACCTATGATAATTACAAGACTATACTATTGAAATTTAGGTATAACTGATACAGTAGATACACTTCTGCTAAAACTGCTCATCTTTATTGGTGGCTAAAACAGACATAATTTTAAAGACCACTGTCAGTATGAATCATGCATGTAGTTAATGAAAATATGCATTTAGGATTTTATTTAAAGTTTTCTTGAATCCATCCATCCATTTTCCAACCCGTTGAATCTGAACACAGGGTCACTGGGGTCTGCTAGAGCCAATCCCAGCCAACACAGGGCACAAGGCAGGAACCAATCCTGGGCAGGGTGCCAACTCAGCGCAGGACATACACAGACACACCCACACATGAAGCACACACTAGGGCCAATTTAGAATCGCCAATCCACCTAACCTGCATGTCTTTGGATTGTGGGAGGAAACCGGAGCGCCAGGAGGAACAGACACGGGGAGAACATGCAAACTCCACACAGGGGGGACCCAGGAAGCGAACCCGGGTCTCCTAACTGCGAGGCAGCAGCGCTACCACTGCGCCACCGTGCTGCCCAGTTTTCTTGAATCCCAAAAGCAAAATAACACCTGTTTTTATAATACACTCGTAACAATCTGACATAGCTGTTTTGAAAAAAAGAAAAAAAGATGCATTGTGATAACTCCATAAGCACAAATATACTTTACTTGCATAAACTCCCATGTCTATAGTACATGATTCATGTAGCACAGTAGTTATTGCCACCCAGCTTGAAGAGCCCAGGCCAGCCATTGTCTGTGTGCAGTTTGCATGTTCTCTCTGTGATTGGGGGACAGAACGTGGATGTATATGTGAATGCACACTATAATGAACTGGGCCTATACCAGGGTTGGCCCCTGGTCTCTAATGGAAATGGTTCTGCTGACCTTCCAGAGCCCCTTAATTGGACTAAATAGAATTGAATATGGATGAGTGGGTAGACATTACTTTCCCCTGTGACACATATTTCAACGGCACACAGTTTTTTTACTTGGTACAATGTACTGCTTCAAAAGTCCCTTCAGGTAATCCAAAATCCAGGGCAGTGACATTTTCAAAATCTTACACAGCATAATGCCCTGTTTTGCTGTAACAGCACTAATTGCACTGCATTACATCCACAAGCAAGCATTCGTTCCACAATTTACACCAAGGTCAATAATAATAGGTGCAGCAAAAGGATTACATACAGTATGTGTTTAGTGTTGAAGCAGAATATACTGTAAGAAGATTTTGGATTTTATTTCTTCTCTGACTCATTTTTTAAAATGATCATATCTATATTTATTAATATTCATTTTAAAATAAAACATTGTAATCTATATACTCTATTTTCCGATGTAAATTTATAATAAAAATACAATTTAATGTATAACAAAACAATCTTAAGAATCTTATATATTTATTATAATAATCTGGACCATAATATTAATATTTATCCTCAAATCTTCTAACTCCTTTTCCAGTTCTTGATTGTGGAGCACTGCTGCCTATCTCTGTAGTGAATACAAAGAAGGAGCCTACCCTTTATAAGTTACTTTTCCACAATGGCTGTATGTAATGTGTTTAATGTGAGAAGAATTGAATGATGCTTATCAGTTAATTAATTATCATTTTTGTCTTTGACAATGTCAGTAATTAATTAAATAGTTTGGTAAGGCCCCCGCCTTATTTTCCTTACCTTTACTGTGGGAAGGTTTTCCGAATCTTAGACTTGTATCAAAGTAACTGAAGCACACTTGTTTGAAGAAAAAAAAATTAAATGTAGAGATGTCAGGTAACTGAAAGAGATACCGTTTTGCTGATGTTAGTAGCTAAGCGACTTTGTCTTTCTTCTGTGGTTTCGTTTTACTGACGTGCCAGCCTCGCTTGTGTAATTAACGGCTAAGCGAGTTTTCTGTTTCCTCTGAAGTGGAGACCTTACCCCAAATCCACCTCTCACTTCCGGTCCAGACAGACACACACACTTCCATGAGTAGACATTTATATATAAGATATATATTGTGAGAACACAAAGGGAGCACAGAAAAAGATTTGAGGATCCACCCCATATATTGTAGCACACAACAGAAATAAATGGCTCCAGAGCACTCTCTGGTTCTGCATTCTTATAGAAGCAGGGGAGGAAGAGGTGGGTCCAAAATCAAAGAGCAGGAGGTGATGTCGATGGGAGGTGTGGCTAGGAAAGGAGTACAAGAACTGGAGGAAGCACTTTTTAGGCTGGTTTCTCCTCGGGTGATCTGCAGAAGAGGAAGAAGAAAGGTTAGTACACTTCGTCAAAGCCTGCTCTCACATCCTGCCCTCGGTTAAGCCCTTAGCACTTGTGTGACACGGCCCCCCATCGCCGTGAATACAGGTTACAGTACTCATCTTTTCTTTCAACCACTGCTGCAACAACACAAGCTGACAGGCAACAATTGAAATGTTACTGCAGGAGTCAAACAAAGCGACAACCTGATGCCCATTGACAATAGCCACTCCTGTGTGGGAAAGAGACAGGGGATTAATGCGTGCACAGTACCTTACTCCCAGGTCTAGTCCGCACTCCATTGTCTCGCTCAGCAAGGAAAACGGCGTCACGATGTGTCCGGGTTCCCCACACTTGAAACAGCGGGGAAGCACTGGGTTCTTCTCCTTGGGTCTAGTGGTAGGCTTGAAGGGTCATCTATTCAATATGGTTGCTGCCGGACCGGATGGGTGAGACTGTCAGGTAACTCGTTGATTAAGGCATCGCAGGCAAGTTGCTCAGTGATATTCTGGGTGTCATTTACCTCCGGTCTTAACCAATGCCCGGTTTTGCAACATATCTCGAATGCCTGCGTGCGTGTCAACCTCTCAGGGTCGAAGCACCAGTCGTGCCAATGTGTTGCCTGCTGATCTGAGAAAGTACCATGGCCTTGTGCTTAGCATAGTCCGTGGCATCTTCCTCTGAGAGGTCTTAATACTCCTTTTTCCTCACCCTCCAGGAACGGCACCAAGATGTTGCCCCCCATGGCCACCACTCGCAATTTGCTGTTCTTTTGAAAACTGTAAAATAAGTTTCAATGTCATTGTCCAGAGTCAGGGGAACAATTATCTGTGAGGGATTTTGTGGCTAGTCCTGCTGGAAAACCAAACGAGCTTCAATGGGAGCCTCTGATTCTGCCACTTGTACCTTGATTCTCAAGGGCTCAGTTGCCAGGTTTGTAAAAATCTGTTAAGGTCCTGCTCCTCAGACATCACGAAGAAGAAGTGGCTATGCCACTCTCAAAACACAAAGGGAGAAAAACACAAAGGGAGAGTAGGAATAGACTTGGGGATCCGCCCCATATATTGTAGCACACGATACAGAAATAAATGGCTACAGAGCACGGTCTGGTTCCACATCCAAAAAGGGACAAACTAAGGAGGGAAGGGACTGGGTTCTTATAAAGGCAGGGGAGTAAGTTTCTATTCAAACGGACAGTTGCAAGTTTTTAACCTTTTAGAGAGCTACATATACAACACTTGTATACTACAATGCCTGTTAGCACCATTTTCAGGCTCCTATATTCATTGATGGATGTTATATAGTATAAAGAATATTATTAGCTACAATTTAATGTATACACAACTGTACACTTCACCTACATATACTACAGAAATGTTAAGTATCTTGCTTGATAAGCACAGAAAAATTCAAAACACCTGTAAAGTTAATCGCCCTTTCAACAAATGAAGCAGGAAGTATTGGACAGTGAATAAAGAAATAAAATATATTCATTTTTTTAAGGTTATATAGTATTTGTACAGTTTAAATTTCTTAAAATATTTTGTACATGAACAATTATCAAAGCCTTTTTTTGATTCTTCCTGAGATCCTTTGCCAGCTACTTATTTATATACTGTAAATAGTAACTAACTTTAATCCAGGTACTGTGTTTATTGTAATAATCTGTCTGGATCTCCGCCAGGTCACTTTTTGAACAAATAGCTTTTGGGTGAAAAAAATGCAGAAGTTTCAACGCAAGACTTACATTTTCCTAGTTAAGTGGGGACATGTTGCATGTTACTTAGACATAAGAATTTCACTCTACAATGTAGACGACAATAAACTTAAAAATAATTTATACACATTATACATTTGAATTAAATGGGGCTGACGCCTGGAAGGACCAGGAGAGGGATTATACCTCCCCTGGGCCACGAGAGGGCAGCCGCCGTGGTCTGTATGGGGGCCACGGGAACCAAGCATGGAAGCTCAACCCTATTGGGGCCAGTGGCTACTACATGGGGTCGCACGGAGGGTTGAGGAGCCCTGGATGTCAGCACTTCCGCCACACCTAGAAGTGTGGCCGGAAGGAATACCAGGGACACCCAGAGTGCTTCTGGGTGCTCATGCGGCACTTCTGCTACACCAGGAAGTGCCACAGGAAAATCGTCAGAGGGCACCTGGAGCACATCCGGGTGGATATAAAGAGGCTGCCTTCCTCCAGTTGATGGCCAGAGTCGGGA
The DNA here is from genome assembly GCF_016835505.1 of Polypterus senegalus. Classification (NCBI taxonomy): domain Eukaryota; kingdom Metazoa; phylum Chordata; class Cladistia; order Polypteriformes; family Polypteridae; genus Polypterus; species Polypterus senegalus. The sequence goes on along the minus strand of NC_053168.1, from coordinate 46,940,184 downwards.
GGAAGAAGACAAAACTCGGGAGGAGTGGAGGAAAGGTGGCAGGAGAAGTCCGGAGGGAGAGAAAAGGACTCTTATAAAGGTGTTTGGTGCCGGACTATGGTAAATAAACTGTGTGTGTGTTTGCAACATCTAACTACCACACCAGGTAAGAACTCCACTCGTAGAGCTGTATAAAATTTAAAAGGGACCTGCTACTTCATGTGTCGATCTGTTAAAAAGGCCTGTTCATTTTAGAGTTCTATCTCATGTCATCTTAAGAAATAACAGGAACTACAGCAGAAACATCAAAAACTTCATAGGACCATTCTTTAAGTGATAACACAGACTGAGTGGTTTGCTTTTTTGGTTTTGAGCTCCCTACCTTCAATATCCCTCATTTTTTAAATAACTGAAGAACTTAAGAAATAAAACAGAATACATTAAGTCAAAGTCACTTTCAAATGTTTAACTTCGTTTATCAACCACACATGCATCACTGGAGATGACTGAAGGCCCAGTCATTAACAAGCCTCACTGGTTTTAGTTAACACATGTGACATCAATTTTATGAATATAACATCAAATGACACCTTACAGGTGCCCTTTGTGACAAGAGCACTCCATCAGAAACATCAACATATTCACTGAGTTCATTATTGTAATACAATTACAAATGAACAAGATACAAGTCAGTAAATACTTTTTGTTCACTAGTGTTGGTAATGTAACATCAAGATAAACAAAATAATAATTATAAACATAAAAATTATAGACAAGAAAATAATTACTATACCATCATCTTAAATAAACTGCTCATTTAGTCCACTGCTTTGTTTATTTCAGCTTGCAGTTGTGTGTAGTTAAAGCCACTGCCAGCAACAAAAGGATTAAGATAAGGACTTAATCTGAATGTCAGTCCATTGCAAAACACTCTTACCCATCTTTAAATATCACAAAATATTAGTTGTGCCAGTTGTAGTAATAAACCAGGGCACCTAAAAACCCATCAGGACATGGAAATAATATGAGAAGTCCACACAGAGTGTTCAGAGCAGGATTGAAACCCACGAATATAGAGATATAAGGCAGCACGTTTGACTAGTGTGCATCCATGTTTACCTAGGCTATTATCTTGTGGTAAATGGAAAATAACTTAAGGAGAAGTATTGGAATGCACTGGTTACCTCTACTACTTTACATCTCCTGGTATTTTGTTTGCTGTTTGTGTGGAAATCTGCTTGTCTGAGTCCATGTAGGGTTTACTCCAACACCTCAAGGAGTTTCAGATTAGGTTTATACAGTCATTACTGTCATGTGTATGGAGTACAGTGATATACTGACCTGCACGTGCTAATCAACATGTAACATGTGTCCACTTTCAGGTGCCACAATTAGAAGACAGATTTGGAATTGGATGTCAACACTATCAGTGTGGCTGTGTACCAGGATTTCTCCTGTGATGGATCAGTGTCTCAATCAGGGCCAGTTTCTGTCTATTGATTGATGCTCCTCACAACTCTGCATCACAAAAATCAGGTTTAGAAAATGTATGAATAATGCCTAAAAAACATAATACACCTCAGGAAAATTATTTTGTGAAAAATTTGAAAAAGATTAATTTAAATAATTTTCAGCAACAACAAGATAAGTGTTTTTTTTTTTTGCAAACTAAATGATGAAAAGGGCGGCACGGTGGCACAGTGGGTAGCACTGCTGCCTCGCAGTAAAGAGACCTGGGTTTGCTTCCCGGGTCCTCCCTGCATGGAGTTTGCATTTTCTCCCCGTGTCTATGTGGGTTTCCTCCGGGTGCTCTGGTTTCCTCCCACAGTCCATAGACATGCAGTTTAGGTGCATTGGTGATTCTAAATTGTCCCTAGTGTGTGCTTGATGGGTGTGTGTGTGTGTGTGCCCTGCGGTGGGCTGGCACCCAACCTGAGGTTTGTTTCCTGCCTTGTGCCCTGTGCTGGCTGGGATTGGCTCCAGCAGACCTCAGTGACCCTGTAGTTAGGATATAATGGGCTGGATAATGGATGGATGGATAAATGATGAAAATGTACCTGACCCGAGTTATCATTTTGCCGCCTACTGGTGTATCCTTGCAATTATTGAGACTCCAACCATTCTACTGAGAGCGGCTTTTATTGTTGTCGCCTTTTTTTGTTTAAATGTCACAGCCTGTAAATTTAGTCCCAGGAGACACATTAAACATTAGTACAACAAATGCATATTTCAGATCTAATTATTTGTGTGAATAAATGTCTACTGTGCCATTTAACAAAAATCAGCAGTACGCTAAGTGACAACAAAAGGAAAAATTTTATTTTCTTTACCTAATATATAGTGTGAGAAATGTATTAATCATTTTGATTGCCAATTTATTTTAATGAGAGCACATTATAATCAAGCACAGAAAAGGTGCAGATTTTCTGTCTTTGCATTTATTATAAAAATAGTTACAATGAGACTATTCAGTTGCCATAGAGACAGAGCTTTCAACTTTGGTTAAAAATACGAATAATTGTTTTTCGTTTCTGCTTTGGAATTAAGAACTGCAGGCTTTATTTTTTTGTACCTGTGGGTTTCTCTTAGACTAAATCTGGTGCACTTTATCTTAAAAATGTAGTTAAAAATACATTATTGTTCTTGGCCCCTAAGAATCGCACTAAATTAAGGTTACTAACAAATAAACAAAACCAAAAGAAAACAATTCTAATCAGTCCTAAAATCATATATAGGTTTTATTATAATATGTATATTTTTCCTCTCTTTCTTGTTTGGAGAATTTTCTTTAAATAGACCATAAAGAATATAGTTCAAGGGCACGTATCAATACAAAAACTACACAAATCATACTACCACAATTCATTTAACTTTTAATGTTTAAAATAAGGAAAGCTAATCACCACTCACTTATATTTAGCATTTTTAAGCTGGCAGCCGATTAGAATTTCATTGAAAATTTTACAGACATATGTTTGTTTAAACCCCAATAACACATTAAAAATTCCTAGAAACAAATACTGCATATTTACAAAAATAGTAACAAAGATTTTTTTTAAACAGGTTGTTTGTATTGGTACTTAAAAAATATTATTTTTTTGATGTTTACAATTATACATCCACTTTGTTTGAAAACGTGTTTCACTAAAGGGTCATGGGGAGAAGGAATCTATCCTGGCCAGCCTGAGATATCCAAAAACATGTTGATTCAAAATAAACTTTAACATACAATATTCAACACTGTTGTCAGTAAAAATAAAATAAATTACGAAATCTAACTTAATTATTTAAAATGTATACAGCACAAAGAAATACACCGAAATAAAATGACTCAGTTTGCCTCATATTTAATCTTTTCATATGTACTAAAAATGTACGGTAATTTGTCTGTATTAAACAAGTTAGATGATGTACACATGGTGTAATATTAATGAGCATTTTTTTTTTACTTACTTCATCCAAGAATCAGTTATTACATTTTTCTTTATTAAATAGTTTTATAACAATAAATCATAATCAGAATAGTGATAATGGAATGCAATGTTTTATTAATGTTTTACTAAACTACACTAAATATGTGCCTTTTAACAACACTTTACTACGGAGTTAAAAACAGAGCACAAATAGGCTTGTGGTGGCTCAATACCTTTCATACACAGCACCATCCAATTTAAGTGATGTAAAAATGGCATCAATTAACGAGCATTAGCGATTGAGGGTCTGTGACTAATTGTTGTTCAATTTTCTAAAATATAGTATTTTTGGAAGTTTACCCAATACAGCAGTATCTAATAATTAGTATTTGAAAAATATCTATTAATTCAAAATGACCCTTACTAGCATAACACTATTATCAATATCAAGCTTTGAAAGGAGAAAAAAAGAACTGAAGTAAGTTCCTCCTCTAGCTACTGTATTAATATTAGTTAACACCCAGTAATTCATTAAAATTGCATAAATACGTAAGAACTTGGAATGGAACTGATTTATTGGATAACATGAATATGAATGGTACACGATGAGCGAGAAGATCAGGGGCTTGCCACAATTGTTCATGTATACTGGGGCTGAAAGATCAGGGCTTAAGCCACTGAAGCATATTACCTCCCGACACCGCTGTCCATTTTTAAACTTGTCCTGTATTTATATCAGAGAGGAGAGCTATACCTTTCTCGTGTTATTAATTAGTTCAAATACAATTTGGCTTCAGGTTGACAAAATTTCTTCATTATAATAATAATGTGCATATAATATTGTTCAATCAATTTTGTCTTATAGATGCTTACATTATTGCTTTCCCCTTCCATTTATTTCCTGAGAAGTGATTTTTTTGTCCTCTATTAATTAACTTACTTAAAGCAGCAGGATGCAGGCTCTGCAATGTCAGCTGTTTGCATGTGTGCACTCTGCCAGCCTTTGACTCACTTACACTGGGCACCCAAGTGGCTGTTACGATGAGTGAAAGGGGAAAATTTACAAGTTCAAGTAACCACTCTCCAGGTAAAACTGAAACAGTAGACAAATTTCTGTCTCCACAAATATCTTTGAAGAATAAATCTGCCATATCTCAGAATTGGTCCACAGGGGGCCGAGTTCTTTCATATAAACACACAGACGGACTGACAGGCAGACAGGTGCTTTGCACATTACATGCAATTGCACCAAAATAAATAAATAAATAATACCATTTTACCTTTACTGATCCAGTGTTCTTTCCAATTTATCTGGAAAGTTACAAAAAAAATTACAATTAAATTCCGAACACAAATTAAACAATACAAATACAACTAAAAACTAGTCTACATTCCAAGTAAAAACGCTCTTTATCTAAGTCTTACATTATCATTAAATCCTACTAAAATACTTCAGCTCGTTACACCACTGAACATTAATATTAATTAATTAATATTTTTAAAGAGCCCCCTAGAGTTCTCATTGGACTTCATTTTAAAATCTGAAAAAGAATGTGTGCGTCACTATAAAATAAATACAAAACATTGCTGTCATTTTCTTTGTATTCTGAACTTGTATCCATTTATTTATTAGGCAAAACAACTTGTGACATACAGTATATGGAGTTGCAAAATGTTTTCCAAAATATTTCAAATGGTTCTTTGAGTACCAGTTTCTTACAAATAATTATTGCAACAGTATTCAAAATTATTATAATTTTTTTTATTTAAAATGGCATAAAATTTTACACCCAGGCTTTTAAAGTATCAGCAGTCAAAATCAATTTTTGAACAGCAGAGTGTCTTTCTATAATTATGATATTCCTTTACAGTTCATCATGTTTGTATGTGAACTCTCTTGCAGATATGAAACCATCACTGTCTTCATCTTCTTTCTTGAAAATGTCTTCAACCATAAATTCATTTTGGGTGTCATTTGCAGAATAGCCATGCCTTTCAAATTCTTTCCTTAGATACTCTTTCACCTGGCATACAGACAAGAAGCACATTGAGTCACTATTAGTATAACTGCCTTATGTAGTCTATGGTGTGTACAGTATGAATATAATAGAGAATTAGTAGTGTAGTATTTGCAATTACATAGCTAGATTACTTTTATAATAAAAAACATACAATCACACATTGCCATCCACAAAAACAGTTGTCAATAACCAGTAAAAATTAAAATAGCTGCACCAAAAATGTATCCATGTTGGGATATTTAATTTTCAATTATAATTTAATGTTTATCCAAGTCATTCCTACAGTTTTATTAATCACTTTCTCATTAATCTCATACAATGCATGGAAAGATCTAGAATAGTCATCCTTCAGCTCTGTATACTGTATCTTTGTTAAAAAAAAACATTTTGCACATATAGATTAAATTCTTGAATAAATAAATGTTTTTAGCTGTTAAAGTAATGTTTTGTGCAGCAGTCTGCTCATCAAGAATGTACATATATATTTTTTAACAGACATTAGATATTTTCTTGGCTTTAAATCATGGATATTAGACTTACAAGTTTGGAAGGTTAAGAGGTATATGATAGGGAGTAACAATTTATCAGTATATAATTGATATTAAGCCTGAGAGGAACAGTATTCATACTAATGGAAATGCACTCCTTCACATATAGTTTGCATAGCATTAGATGTTAAGATAAAAACCAACAGATTGTAATTTAGAATGAAATTTTAAGTGAAAATAAGAAAAACCTTTAGACTGTAAACCTTTTTACAGTAACAGTATGTTAACCAGATGAAGTCAAAACAAAAGTCAATTTCCACACGCTGCTCTGAGCAATTGATTAGTTAGCTGAAGATATCATTCAGTATGTGGGCTTGTTAACTACATGCCAGGCTGTAGACTTGTACTTCTTGTTGTTTGGGTAAGAATTGAACTGAGGACTATGATAACAGCCCCTTTATTACATACCTCAAATGCAATGTAGGGGATGTAGTTTTTTACTTTTACTGAAAAGTGAAAGTCAAGATTAAGGTATAAACACAGTCTCACCCTTGCTTACTGATGAAAGTAATATCCAAACTTTCTGTGCAATCTTCATTTCACACAGAAAGCAGTCTCGCATTTAAGAATAGTTAGGGGCATGATTTTTTTCCAATTTTCTAATGTATTTTCTTGTTCTCCCTGTGTCTATGTAATCTTTACATGGATACATCTTGGCTTCTCCAAGTCCAAATACATATTAAGCTAATTATACATTGACAAATTATGAGTGATGATGATGAAAAGTACATCATCCAGGGGCTGTTCCTGTCTCCTGCTCCTGCTCACCCACAACCATAGATAGAAAATGTAGGTTTAAAAATTTATGGACACTCCTGACACACTGTTAAGCAAATACACCTTTTCACAGATCACTAGCTGACTGAACTGAATGGATTCAAAAGGTAGCTATATCTCATTTGTATATTTATTTTAGACAATCACAGCACAACAAAGGCGACATCTTGGGTGTTTTGTGCTCTAAATTTTATTTCAGTTTTTGTGCAACTATTGTTTTGACTTCAAGAACTTAAATGTCTTTTATGCTGTTTGGGTCTTGTATTATGGAGATACTGTACACAGTGTCATTTAGAAAGATAACTGGTTTTGCCCTGGTTTTAACTGTAATCCTCTGGTATCTTCGAAGAGGCTGGAAAACTGTAAGTGAGCCTGGGAATTCTTATTTCTTATTTAACAAATTAAATATTCATTAAAGATTTTAAGCTTTGGGTCCTCCCTGTGTGGAGTTTGCATGTTCTCCCCGTGTCTGTGTGGGTTTCCTCCGGGTACTCCGGTTTCCTCCCACAGTCCAAAGACATACAGGTTAGGTGCATTGGTGACCCTAAATTGTCCCTATTGTGTGCTTGGGGTGTGTGTGTGTGTGTGTGTGTGTGTGTGTGTGTTTCCTGTGGTGGACTGGCGCCCTGTCTGGGGATTTGTTTCTTGCCTTGTGCCCTGTGCTGGCTGGGATTGGCTCCAGCAGACCCCTGTGACCCTGTAGTTAGGATATAGCGGGTTGGACAATGGATGGATGGGATTTTAACCTTGTGTATTTATGCCAGTCTTATCATTGGAGATTCATAAAAGTCACAATATATCATTTAAAAACTGAATTATCCAAATTGTAATGTTTTTAAATAAAATTCATCCTTGCAAGGACATTGATGTCCACCAATAATTTATTATTAACTAGAATGAGGTCAGTTCAGGACAAAATTGGTTTATTTGCAAAAAAAATTTCAGTCAGGGTGTTTGACAAAAAAAAAAAAAACAGTAGTATAATTTGAACTAAGCTAAGGGTGAAAGAATATACAACAACTGCTTATCTATTGCTTGGTCATTTAGAGACAATACCTTATGGTCAAACTGCATCAGTAATATTTACTAATGACACTGCCATTACAAGGATGTCACCAATAATAAGACCACTTGCAAAGCAGAGATTCGTTGCCGATAGATGGCAGCACCTGCCCTGCATTCCAAAATGGCGGGGAGAAGGTTGTCAGTCGAACAGCAGGTACGATGTGTTCGCCTTTTCTCGATAATGGGCAATGTTTCCAAGGTGCATTGCATTAAATGTTGCATAATTAGATCTGGACCACGCTGTACATGGGAGAGGATGCTGTCGAGGTGGTCAGCAGCTTTAAACTTCTTCAAGTCACTGTCACAAATAGTGTTGATCAGCGAATTTTGCCAAAGTGTTATTCACAGTGAATTTACTGCATTTACGTTTGCCTTTGTTCGTCATATTATTTACTGATAATTTGGCCAGTTTAGAAGAACTTTTTTTTTTCCAGCATCTCATAAAGTTTTGCGAGGCCAGAGTGACATCCCCAGGAACTTTAGCAGACAATACTGGATAGGACCACCCTGGGCATATAATGCTGATCATTCACATTACAGGCTGGTTATGAAGCGTGAGCATCTCACACTACATTCTTTATTGTTTGATCTCATGGAGGCATGGTCATGCAGTGGTTGGCAGCACATGATCGGGTTCACATTACTGTTAGTCTACTGGCCGCAACACTGCAGATTTAAACACTGAGTGAAAGTCGGGGACAGCAGAGAAAACACATGCAGATATAAACAGAACATGCAGACTTCATGGAAACCAAAGATTCTAAGGCAGCTGGTGAACTACAAAAGAATCAGTATTCACACCAGTTTTTTTTACATTTTCCATAAAAACAAAGGCTGTAAAATGTAAAGCCATAAAGCACATTAATACTGTGTATAAAAGGTAAAATCAATTGAATCAGTTTAACAGAAAAGTAAATGATGCAGGATCTCAAATTTTACTTTTATGAAACTTATACAGCATGAATAACGAGTCATCTCTGGATGACATTTCAAGTCATCTCCAAATGTTCTTGTCTTTGAGTTCCATGTCAATATAAGAGAAGGAGGCCGTGCACTATGAACATGTAATTAGCCACGTGGAGAGTGAAAACAAATCATGAAATAGCCTGACGCCACCCCTGCCCCCTCCAAACTGAGGAGACTCTATGAAATAATAATAACAAAAGATTTATTACTATTTACAAGACTTTTTTTTAATCATTTTGAAGCAAGAAAAAGTGCAAAGCATCAGCACAGACAGTTTGGAGAGCCCAACTTCAAAAAACAGAATGAGCCGGAAGCCTGAATCATGACACACCACTTTGAATTTTCTGCCTTTAACTCTTTTAGGGCTGTTTTTTTTCCCCTTTTCTCCCAGGGCTGAAACTTTTTCGAAAAAAACTTGTTTTTTGAAAAGCACATAAAGCAATAATTTCTCACATAAATCAACATAAAACGACTTATGTACTTTTTCTGAGTATGATTTTGGCATTTACACTTTCTTTTGATGAAATAGACATTTGCGTGTCTCTGACTGTGTTCTTTCTACTTTGACTTCATGGTGGCACAGTGGTGCAGTCATTGACCTGCTGCTCCACATCTCAGGTCACCCTTTTGTTCACAATAATCAGTTCAGTATAGTTGGGCGATATTTCCCTAGCCCTCAGGAACACTTTAAAGATGATTGCACCATTATAATTCAGTCAGAATTAGTTCAGTTAGCTTGTTCCCATTGACTTCAATGGATTTCAGTGAGTACTGTGAAATGTGCAAACACTTCCATGATTTCTTGAGGTGAAGCAAACATGGCAGAGTTCGCTCATCACCACTCACCAACAATCTGAAGTGGACCCAGCACATGCCTTTATTTGGTCAGATAGCTAAGCTAAGAATAGATGTCTCTATTCATGATCACCAGATTCTTCAACTGGACAATGGAGTTCTTGCTCACTGACAGCATTACATCTTGTTGTAACACCTGCTCAGTTCAAGACCACTAAGCACTACAGAGTGTGGTGAAGTCAGTAGAGAAAATTTCTGTTAAGAAGAACGCCTTTGCTCAGGATATACGACACATGCTGTCTAAGAAAGGTGGACAGTATTATTGCAAAACTCCTACAGAGTCACTTTTCTCTCCCTCTTCCCTTCTGGCAAACAGTATAAGACCATTAGCACTCACACCATTAGACTCAAGAATGGTTTTTATTTACAGGATATTAGACTCCTCAACAGCTACTTCTACTGATGGGGCATTTAATGTACTGTACCACTGTCACTAGTCTGCAAAAGAAACGGAAGGATTTTACTGTAATATGTAAACATTAACAATAAACTTGAACTAAAATATAACTGAATTTTATAATACTGTGATGTTAATACAATTAATAATATACATCATTTTTACTGAAATACTAAACACTGTCTAAATTACACTAAATGGAATTATTATGGTTAACGAAAAAGTAAGCAAACCTGAATAAAATGAAAATGTCTATTTTAATATGTCTGTTTTGATGCATATATAGATTGCAACATAAAAAAAAATTCTAAAGGGCTTACACAATAGTGACAGTTGTTAAGATTATATTTAATATAACGCAATGATGAAACCTTCTAAAATTTTTAGATAATAAATGGTGATTCAGAAATGTGAGAAAAAAATAATATATGCAGATTCTTAGTTCATAATGTGACTCTTTCTATTAAAGCAAAAAAAACCCTACACACCTCCTGCTTGGAAAGTTTCCAGTCATCGTTAAGATCCATTTCTTGAAAAGATTCATGAGATCTAGGTCCATTTCGAATTTCCATCACTTCAATTTCAAATATAAGATTACTTTCTGGTGGTACTTTCCCTATAAAGAGAGATTAAATTAACACATTTCTCCAGCTCCACATCCTTTTATTTATTTTTTTCTTAAAAACTCCTACATAATTTAAGTTAAAATTGATGACAGGATTTTACAATAAGGAAGTTGCACATACTTTGAAAAGGAAATTAAAGTCAGATTACGATTGTAAGTGTGCAATATCAGCAATCTGATCCAGAACTCATTTGTAAATTAAGGTATGTATTGGAACAGGTTTATAACTATAAAAACAGTATAAAAATCATTATTTACAATAATATACCAAACTGTACTTAACAAGATTCATGAAAGATTCAGAAATTAAATTACTTCAGTTGTTCAGCTGGATTATGCATGCTTGTTTTCTTCTGTTGTCTTGCTGATCAGCAATAAATATTCATGTAGTTCTCAGTGAACATACAATATGTTAATATTGTGAAAAAGTTAAAAATAAAAAATACTGTCCATGGTTTGGATCCCAACTTGGACACTGCCTGTGTAAGGTCTATACATTTGTTCTGTTCTGTGTATTGTATTGTATTGTATTGTATTGACCCCCTTCTTTTGACACCCACTGCACGCCCAACCTACCTGGAAAGGGGTCTCTCTTTGAACTGCCTTTCCCAAGGTTTCTTCCATTTTTTCCCTACAAGGTTTTTTTGGGAGTTTTTCCTTGTCTTCTCAGAGAGTCAAGGCTGGGGGGCTATCAAGAGGCAGGGCCTGTTAAAGCCCATTGTGGCACTTCCTTTGTGATTTTGGGCTATAAAAAAATAAACTGTATTGTATTGTATTGTATTTCACTCATGTCTGTGTAGAATTTTCTTTGGAAACTCTGATTTCCTTCTGACATTTTAAATGCATAAATACCTCTTACTTACAGGTGTATTAAAAAATAATGAACACCTATAATGACAAATACAAGTCCACTGGAATGCTACATGGTAGGGCTACTGATGATCTGTAGACCACTAATGATAGATGCTATCTCTTGGGTAAAGCAGGCAAGCTGGGTATATAATTTGGAGACACAAGTCTTTAAGGGAGACAAACACCTGAGTGGAGCAAAGGCACTTGGGGCTCCTACATTGATTTGACTGAATTCAGCAGTAGAGAGAGAGAGAGAGGAAGAGCAGGAAGAGGAGGAGACTGGAGGTGAGAATGGGAGTGCTTTGGTAGGTACTTATGGTGGGTAAAGGTCAAACCACGAACATAAACCATAAAGACTTTTTGATTTTTTCCTGTTTTTTGATTTTTATAATTTTTCCTGTTTTCCTTTTTACTTGAAATGTCCATTTACCTTTTGTGTAGCCCTGCCTTTAGTGATTATATCAATAACAGTGTAATGTTTCACTTATTTCTAGGCTTCTTGTGGTATTTCAAGGTACTAAGGATTAGAGCAGACCTCATCAGCATAACAAATGCACAGTGTCCAGCTTTTCTTTGGCTTCTCCTTAAAATATAGTATCAATTTGAACCTTTTTAACCTCCTTTGTGCTTTGTGCCATGAAAAACAAGCCAACAAGAAAAAGTGTTATTACAGGTAACAAAAACCTGAAAAAACCAAAACGTCAATATAAGCACAGAAGGAAAAGTATGTCCGGTGTCTACTGTGATAGGTTTTGAAGCTGTCCAAATACAAAGCTTGATGTCACAATCAGGACAACAGAAGCATGATTCTTTGTGCACTTTACTTTTTCTGTTGCTAGCACATGGTAGGGAAGAATGTCTGATCTGTTCAATAGACACGACAAGTTTGTTTCTGTAGGTAACCCCAGCACAAGGCTTACTGACTTCCACATTTCCCTGGACATAAGCATTGACAGCTGTTGCATTAGAAACAGTGCTTAGGGGGGCTAACGTCTTTCTTGTCCTTCCACTTGATCACAATAATTTTGCCTTTTTGCAACAATGCTACTTGAAGCACAGTGAACTTCTTAGGACTGAATTCACCAAGCATGGCATTTCAGTTGCAGTGTTGTATGCATCAGTTTCATTATCTGTGTCAATGTCTGATGAACAATTCACATTGTCATTACTATCGCTTCTCATGTACCCATCACAAATATTGATGAGTTATCAAAGAGTGGCAAAACGCATAGAAATATTCATGATTGTTTTGCAGCAGGATGTTATTTTATCCAATAGATGCCAACAGCTTAACCCAAGAGACATTCGGGTTAATTTACACCTAGGAGGTCAATATCATATATACTTCTGGTCCTCTAAGCTCCAACAACAAAATAAAAGACACCACAACACATCTGTGAACTCTTGCATTAAAACACACTCAAACTTCCTCTGTTTCAAAGGAAGCAAAGTAGTCCACACTTAGGTTATATGAAATAATTTTATAAGCCTTTGACACTGTGTGAAATTAGAACACTGTCAGGTTGCCTTAACCTGTTAGATAATGTTGTAGGCAATATATATATATATATATATATATATATATATTTTTTAAAGCATGTTATATTTAACTGTTCATGCTTTTAAACTGTATTCGTGTTGCTTAAAGAATGTTAAGAATATGGATTTTTGCCCATGTAGGAATCTACTTTGCGCTACAAGGATAAAAGGCACAAATAGCAGAAGTAGAACATGTAAAAGAATCATGCTCTATGCCATCCATTTAAAAGTTTACAACATGTAAAGCAGAATGTTATGACTTTACACGGTGCAGCAGTTGTTAGTAGTAAAAATGGCATAGCTTACTAAATCCAAAAACACAGAAATGCAATGTCATTCAGTTAGGTGAATATGTTACACATGCAGTTACCTTTATATAAGTACCAGTAGAAAGTAAAACATTACTTAGAATGAAAGTTTTTTCAACTTTTCTTGAAACTTCTCTCCTTATAGATACATGCAGCCACTACCAACAATGCAACTACGTGCTATTAAAAGAAAGAAAGATGTTTTTAGTAACAGCAAAATGATAATACACATTAAAAGAAATCTAGAAATGATGAAGGCAGTTAACTACAGCCTAATCTTTTGTTACTGTGTATGGTAGGTTTTTTTTTTTTGTTCTGTCTATGGGAATGAAAGGATTCTGCCTTGTTTTATTAGATTTTATAGTAACATAATAATATTAACAGTATGTGTCTGTTTTTACAGTTTAGAAAGTGAGCCAATGATGAAGTATGTGCAGTACCATGAAATGTGTAGAAGACTACATTTATAAAGGGTAAACGCTGAAAAGTGAGTCAAGTAAAAAAAAAAAAAAAAAAGTTTTATTTTTAAGATATTGTAACAACAACTTTTAATTATGAATTCATGTAAATTTTAATATTATTTATTTAGACCTGGGATAACCTAAATTTACCTTTGCCCTCTTTTCCATAACCAAGAGCTGAAGGGACTGTTAGTTTTCTTTTTTCTCCGCTGCACATGTTCTTCATTCCTTTATCCCAACCTTTGATCACTTCTCCAATACCAAGAGTGAACCAAACTGGTTGGCCATTGGCATGTTTTCGACTGGAATAAAAAAATAAAACATAAGAAGCAACTCAAACTCAATTCAGTAAGCAGATAATTACAAAGACAACAACTGACAAGAGTTACAATGAATAATTTATTTTCAATGCTGATTTATCTTTCCTTTCAATACATTAGAAACATGCACAGTCAAGTTTTTCAGTAATAGGTTTTCCGACTCTAACAGGGGAGTTGGGTTTTAGTTTTAGTGTCACCTAGGCATACATACAAGTAGATAACTTGAAATATTCCAAATATGAGCAACTACAGGCATCTCAGAACCAAACAATTGTTTTAATAGATAAATATGACACAGCCTCAATATTTTACAGAGTGACAGACATGCAGACAAACAATACTTTATTGTTCCTAAGGGGTAATTTAGCTTTTTACTAAATGTTGTAATCTCAAGGAATATAACAAACACCAAGAAACTTCTCCCTGAAAATATATGCAAGAATTACAAAAAAAGAAGGAAAACACTTCAACTTTGCTAAAGACAAGAGAGCAGTCACAGAAAGGCATTGTAAAAGGGTATTGCCATAGCTATACAGTAAAGGAGTTCCAGTGGCATCTCTTGACACACTTCTGCTGAATAGTGTGTAAAGATACTCAGTGTAATGCATCACAGATTGGATGTCAGTTTTTTCTTCAATTCCTCCTCCACTACTACATAAGCAGATCGAGAGTACATCCCTGAACTGTGCTTGTCTTTTTAATCAGCTTATCGATTCGGTAGACCTCTCCTGAAGTGATGTTACCAGCCCACTGCAGTACCACAGAGTTATACAATACGTAAAGGATGTCACTACCAATGTTAAAGAAATACTGTGCCCTGAGATTCCTTATATAGTACATGTGTATCACTAGACCAGTCAAGTCTGTCTTTGATGGGGACTCCCAAGTTATCTGTAGCAGTGCACCATGTCCACAATGCAGATGCTCAGCTGCACAAAATTCCCTTAACTACAAAAAAGAATGTTTTCCACCCATTTCCTATATGATGTCTCAACCCTTCTTGTCAATAGACACTATTAATGCAGAATCTTCAAAGTGGTGATAGATAGATATTTTGCTTCTTACAGAAAAACATAAATAGGTAAAGAAGTAAATAAATAAATATACACACACACTTTGGTCTGAAGACACACCAGTATGACAACCAAGCAAGAAAATTAAAACTTGTGATAGAATGATTAGTAAAGACAGTTCAAGGGTTCTGGGTTTAAATTTTGCACTTGGTCATTGTCTATGTGAAGTAAACACGTTCTCAAGGTTTGTGCGCTTGTTTTCTAACACATCTCCAAAAACGTGTGTGTTAAATTGATTAGCAATTCAACACTGACTCAATGCATGTAAGAGTGGAGCCTGAGCTAGTTCCTAACTTGTTCCAAAATGTTTTTGCTAAGAAAGGCTCCATCCTCCAGTGACCCTGAATTGAATTAGGCAGGTCTGTGAATCTAATGTTATAATTTGAAGCCAGCAGATTTCTTGCTCCACACACATACAAACACTTTTCTAAATTGGTCTTGATTGAAAGCATGTGAGACCTGATAAGTTCTGGAAAATCAAAAACCTTTTAAGTAGCGGCAGCCTAACTAAACCTACCCACACTTGTGAGTTTCTTATAGAAAAATATATAGGGAAGAAAAAGAAGAGCTGTGTCATCTGCTCAGCACCAAATAAATCGCAGAGGCTGATGACATGACCAAGAACACAATAACAGAAAGAAGAAGAAGAGTAGACTTAGTGTGAATTGTTGGTATACAGAATTTATGAATGGAACAGACAGAGAAATCCATAAGAGTAGAGGTCTGCATGTAACTACTCTGGGCTGGAACCTTAAACTTCACCTTGATTGAAAGCTTATGATCTCATACAATCTGGAAATTCAAACAATTTCAGGTAGGGGAAACCTCAGCAAACTGACCTGTGCTCATTGGTTTATTATGGCAGAGTGATCAGCAATCAAATTGACGTGGTATAAAGAAAAAGGAAAAACCAATGACATCTAGTGAGCGTCAAGTAAATCGCTGAGGCCAACGACGTGACAAAGAACACCAAAACAGGAATGCGAGGAATGGGCAGTGCCATCTGATGAATGTTAAGTGTGGGATACAGAATGCAAGAATGACAAAATGTAGTGCATGCAACTGGAAGTCTGCATATTTCACTAGTCAGGAAAAACATGCTTGGGAACACGTTTGAAAAGAATGAATTGCACTAACCGTGTTAAAGATTATTTTTCCCCATAAACACGGAAAGGAGTAAAATTATTTTAAAAATCTGGTTAGATTGAAGCAACCCATTTAAGTAAAAATACCTGTCTAGCTGTCAACGACGCTAGATTGAAGGGCTGTTCGTAAGATTCCTGTTTTTTAAACGATATCAAGCTTTTTTGTGTAAAGGTACAGTAGTAAATGTACATCCAATATAAAATGGGTAAGAACGAATATTAACGGCGAGTATTAACCACAAAAATAATGAGATCCCTTATTTAAATTATTTTTAAAGTAAATGAAATACAACTTTGTGAAAGAAAATACATTGAAAACACATACATTGGGTCTCTATACAGTAGAACAGCTTGTGTATTTTAAGATCATTGTAAATGATAAATAAATGCTCTGGCATGCCACGTGGCAAGCTACAAGGTGCAGCATAGCTGAGTTTACTTTGCTTACATTTTGACAAACCGCTGCTATTCGTGTTTATCTTAACACCTTCATTCAACGGTTGCTTTTTGAATCAGTTCTTTACAAAGAAATGCATACAATATAATACGCCGATTTTCTTTCATTTTAGCATTACTAATGTAAAAACAGTCATTTAGGTGACTATTTTAGCTTTACACGATGGAGCCTCACGGTCTTTAACTTAGAAACGGTTTTGCTCTAGTAGGCTTCGTTACAGATTACTTTATGTCTCGTATTCCAGACCGATGTCTAGTAAAATAATGTAAGATCACCTTATGAATACTTTTAATTTTAATAAGGCCGACATTTCGGAACATTCAATACAGTTACAAAGGCAATTAACACGTTAATATTATGTAAAATAACCGAGTTAGTACAGCCGACTTTTACCTTGAGTGAAAAAGTGTGCCATTACTTTCCAAATAGCCATCATAATGAACTAAAAGCATGTCTCCATACTTGGATTTCCTCGGGCACACAAACGGTTTTTTCAGGACCTCTATTTTAACTTCGGGGTCGGGCAGTTTTGCCCCGCTTGAATACCCCAGAAGTATAGAACAGAACGCGTTCAGTAATACGAGAAACATTTATGCACAGTAATCCTTAGATCCAGAAGAGATGAAAATGCATCTGCTATAATCTTCCTCCTTTAAACATCACAGCTTCGTTGACGTGGCAACCTAAAATCAGCATCTATAGCTACGCTTTAGCACACCGCCCAGTACGCTCATAAGGAGGTACTAAGGAAGGATATGGGGCGGGGAGAAGGGGCGGAAGTTTGAGTTACATTAATATGGGGCGGGGCTATTCCACGTATGGGAAACCGTTAGGCTCAAAGGTGGTTTTGGCCTGCTCTAGCCATTTAGATATATACATTCATTTTAGTATACAGTTGCACAATTAAAAGCTATTACTTTGATACATTCACACACGCCAGGTAAACATCATGCCTTGAGACTAATAAAAACCAGATATCCTTCTGTAGTTTACAACTCCGAGTTTGACTCATGTATGAACCAAACGGCTTTCCATAGAGTGGCATAATATGACTTGAGCGAGGCGTTACCGGCGATGACGTAGTCACAACATGCTCACTCTACCCACTCTAACCCCCGTGGGTGAGGGTCAAAGAGGTTTTGTTCCCTGCTACAAGACTGTCCGTCAGGCATAATCCGCCCCTTCCATTGGTGTTAAAACTGGTGACGTATGTGTCCAAGTGTGAAAAACGCTGAACGAAATGTAATATTAATCTCTTGCTTTAAGCATGTCCCATCACGGGAGATAAAAGAGCACCATGGAAGGAATGCTGTACAAATGGACCAACTACTTAAGTGGTATGTATAACGAGGGGTGGGCGGCTCTACAATGCCCCTTTTCGATTCCCGAGTAGACATGCTGCCGTGACCTATCTTTCATCAATTTAGTTTATTACGGTTTTTAATATTCGTTCTTTATAGCCTGTGTAGTGGTTGTTTACGTTGGTGTCTCATTAATACATACACCGTGTATCCGTTATCACAGCTGTACAACAGATTTACCTGCCGAGTTTCCAGTTTGACCCATTCGCATACTGTGCTTCTTCCCTGTCACTGGTTGACTTGACAACGTTAAAATTACCAGATGAGAGTGCTAGAGTGATTTGGTTCAAACAGCGACTTTAGTTGGGCATATGACTTTCCTGGCAGTCTCAAAGTTTATCAACCCAAAAAACAATTAGAAGAGTAGCGGCACGTATGTTTTACGGTTTTAGGATTAATTAAATTGAAAGAAAGAAACATAAAACCGCGGGATTACGCTTGGGATATGTCAGTGTATCCCTAAAGTGTATGGCAGATTCGCCCAAACTTGTTTTTCGGGCATACCACAATTAAGTTTTCAGTTTTACAGTAGGTGAAATTCGATTTCTACCGTCCACATGGTGTGTATTTAATAACATTCGGGATCATAGTCTTAGAAACCGGGCATTGATATTCAGCATAATGTAGCAAATAAGGCGATTAACTGCTGAAGCATTTTCATTACATCTATTTTCATAATCTGATTTTCTTGGTCAGACAGGTCGCCAGACTGATCCAGTCTGGATTATGAGATGATTCAATGTGTGATGCCCACATACGGTGCAGTCCAGCATGGTACAACCTACAATAAACTTAAGAAAGGAAAAATGAGAACATGGTTGACCTTCGTGCATTTGTTGTTTTTTTTTGTATTATATTCCACTTTATGTCCAGCCTGATGTAGAGTAATTTTTTATTATAATTATAAAAAACATATTCCTTTACATACTAGACCAGTTTTTCTTTCAGAGACTGCTAAACCCTTGCAGAAAAATGTATCTTTCCGAGTACCCCAATTAAAAAAATAAATTAATTTAAAAAAGGTCAAAAAATGAATCAAGAAAATATTTATGCATAATGTAAAAATATGTTTTATGTTTCAAACAAGATAAATGTAAATGCACAGTTTTAATAAGAAGAATGCACTGGCATTGATAGACATAAATCATCATTTAGTGTAAGGTTAATATTTAGTGAAAGGTTTATTGAAGATAAGATAATCTTAATTTAAGTGTCATGTTCAGTCTAATGCAAAGTTTTCTTTATGTTGCAGTGACAGTCAAAAATCCACTTTTGCTTAAGTACATGGAAGCAAAATGAAGTAGGATTCTAAATGCCTTTTCACTTATTTTTCCACATTCATAATTTAATTCTTACTTCAGATTTATCAAGAGGTAAATAACAGTTCAAATTTTTCAGCATAAGGTCTGAGTAAAGATCAGCCAACTGTGGACAGAGCATTCTTTACTTGTGCATTGAGACTAAATAGTTCCAGAACCCACAAAACCCTTTCTTGGGTCCTGATTGGAAAGAAAATAGATTTCAAATTTAAATGGCTTTGAAGAATTGTGCAAGGTCATGGTTTTTGTCTGAGAGAAATATAATTATTTCTGTTCTCAGGTCACAAATACTTTTTAACATCCAAACTCATGAAAGCCAGCAAATATCTGTGTAATAATAACATTTTATGAGGGGAGCCTGTTTCATCACAAAACATTGTAAAAAGCCTTGAATTTAAATTACTAGACTTTATAAAGTTGACAGTATTAACAGCTATTTTAATACTTCATTTAACTCAGCACTTATGCTTTTACTTGCTAACATTGTCTGAGGTATCATGCAATGTGAGCTTTTTAGATTTGCAGCTAATTTTTAAATAGAGACTAATCATATACTTGTGTTTACCAACAATATTAGCCACAACATCGTACAAACTGAAATACAATCTACAAATTTTAAATTGGCACTTAAGAAGTACTCAGATAAATCTAGAAAATGTATCTTTTAGAGTTGTATGATTTTTTTAATTTAAAGCAGTTCAAAAATTTTTCTTTGTCGTTTTCATCCCAGTCTACATACCTAGCATAGATAAGTATCAACTTTTTTTCATAAATATTACTCAACTCTTCTAACTGAACAGCATAAGGCATTTTAATTTAATTAATAAGTTGCTGATGAATATCTTCACTCATCATAAATTGTATTATTGTATTGCTTTTAATTTTTTGGAAAATCTATCTTTAAACATTGTCCGGCAGACATCCAGCATGAAAGGGATAGTTATGTCTTCTCCTATGATAAAATATTTTTGATATTGCAAAACATAATTATATCATAAACTTAGCTTTAAGAGCTAACTAATTTCCTATACCCTTAGATGTACATTCTGTCAAAGTTTTTTGAGATTTAAATTAATTTTCTTTCGCTTTAAAAACCTCAGCTGACATGTTCTATTATCACTGGTATTATTGGTGTTTTGTACTCAAATTCCTTTTAAGTTTTGCTGAAACCATTGCCCTGTTAGACAAAGCCTCTAAACAAACAACTTATTGAGAACGGTCATCTATATGTGTGAAGCCAAATGCTACATGTGAAAGAGATGTGCTAGTAGCACACCTTTGAGAAGTGGAATGTCCATGTTTAAGTCACTTGTAGGTGTTGTGTATTCCTCCATATTTTCAGTACAGCTGCAGGTGAGAATCAGAGTGAGCGAGACGAGTGTCAGTCTGTAGTGAGGTTGTGGAGAGCTTTAAATGTTAAGAGCGGTATTTAGTATTGTATTCTGTAGTTAACAGGGAGCCAGTGAAGTTGAGAGAGAATAGGTGTAGTATGTTCAGTGGATTTAGAACAGCAGGTTATTATCCTGGCAGCAGAATTTTGAATAAATTGTAGACGATGGATACGTTTTTGTGGGATGACAGATAGAATAGCATTACAGTAATCTATACGTGAGGTGACTCGGGCATTAACCAATACTTTAGTACTGTGTTGCGTAAGAACAGGACGAAGTCTAGAAATGTTTCGGAGATGGAAGAAAGCAGTCCGAGAAATGTTACTTATACGGGAGGAATTATTTAATAATAATAATAATTATTATTTATTATTATTATTACTATATAATAATTGCCATTATTAGTGTATAAATGGATATAAATAATTGCATGTAAACGTTTTGCCAAAATCTGTTGTATGTAAATGATACTGTTTAAAACGTTATTGTTTTTTCATCAGAAAACCCGGTTTCCACGTCTACTTGTATTAGTTTAAATGGCACTTTTACCACTCGCAATAGTGCGGACGCGTTGACTTATCGTGTCGACTGGGCAACACCGTGAATGCGGCGTCTATCTATATACTAGGCTGACCCGCCTTTTAAGACGACCGACTTTTAAGTTGACCACTTCTTAAGGCAATTCAATATGTAGATCAATTTGATGTTTTATACAAACTCATTAATTTGGTTATATTGTATTTGAGCGGTATTACTTTAATACTCGTAGTTTCTGTTAGTTTTGTGATGAAATTTAAACTTTTTTTATATATTGAGGTCGCCCTTTTGAACCCCCCTGATATTTACTACGCGGTGAGGCATTTGTACTCCATCAACATTAATTATTTCCAGAGACATAATTTTGTCTATTTTTCCAGCGCATCATGCACAAAAGCAAGGAAACGATGGGTGCACCAGAACTGTGCTCACATCATGTCACTTCGTACCGTAAGCTGCAAGTAGTAAGTCTGTGATAAGCGGAATACCGCTACACTTTCCACTCACGGGACGGAAAGACAATCCCGACCGCTTTTATATAGTAAGAAAGAAGAAGAAGATATCGCACGGTCTGGAGTAGAAAATAATCTTTTACTTGGAAAAACAAAACTACAAATCCCATCGTGCATTGCAAAATGGACGGGGCGTGTGTGAAACTCCGCGCCTTCATAGCACTCACGGGACAGAAGGACAATCCCGACCGCTTTTATATAGAAGGATGTCTATGTTTTCTGTAGCCTGCTACAGGAAGGTACTCTCTCGACCATTGGCATTGGTTTCGCTCCTTGCTGTTTCCGTTATACTGCGATGGTGGTTTCCTAAGCCTTTGTTATACTGAATTCCTTTCTCACCGTTTTCCGTTCCTATTCTTACACGCTTCGGCTAGTAATGACTGATGACTTGCAGAACTCTAATTTTTTATGCACCTCTGGGGTTCACAGAACACAGTTTAAGAACCCCTGTACTAAATAAAGCAAATTTAGATGGATGAATGATTAACCCCTTGTTGCCTAAATTTATTTACAATTATTTCAAAAAAGAAACTATTTGTGTTTTTTCTGTCACATGGATGTTAAATTAAGTGGAGACTGTTAATTTGAATATAACACACAAGCAATCAATAAGCTGATATGTGTTTTTTATCTTAGTACAACTTACCTCAAATTTGGACAATTTCTCAAAATTAGCAGCCAAAACCCACGTGCACGGCTACGCCAATACTTCTCTTCTATAAGAGAGATGTAGTTTCCACTATGACTGCTAGATGGTGTGACTGGTGCTTCCAATACGATCCTTGGTATGTATCGAATATGCATTCACTCGCATTGGCGGGATACATATGCCACCTCGGCGCTGCATTCAGGCCGGAAGCAGATTGATGCAATTTCACGACAATTGACTACAAGGGGTTAAAATCCAGCATTGTTAATTTTAGCACAAGGAGCATAAGAACAGTTTTGTAACGTCACAGCTTAGGTGACTTTTGGATTTGAATAGCTACTATGCAACAAGTAGTGTAAAAAGCGTGTATTAGGTGCATATGTAGCCAAAAAAAAAACACAGAAGCAATATCTGTAATTATGAGGTAGGTACTTATATAAATATATAAAATATGTACACAAAGAGGGAGAGAGTATACAATGCCAAAACTTAGAATTGCTAGCTATCATAGCATAACACAAGAACATCCAATAATCCCTCAGCAGTGACAGTATGCCATGTCAAATGTTAAAATAAAGAGAGCATGAGAGAGTGAAACAAAGAGAAGAAGAGACAGAGGGAAAAATTTCAGTTGTTAAGGTAAAATGAAAGAAAAATTGAAAACAAAAAATCAATACAAATAAATGTGAAAAAAATAAAAACATATTAGCGGGCGGGTTTTGTTCTTCACCAGTTTGCAGACTCTAGGCACATTTGTCAAGCTACCAATAACCTTCACACATATTGTTTAGTAGAGATTATCACCAGCTCATTAATTGTATGAGATACTTACTGCTTTTTGCCAAATGATCTTCACAAAACATAAATGACTTGTCAATAGCAATATCCATCCATCCATCCATTATCCAACCCGCTATATCCTAACTACAGGGTCACGGGGGTCTGCTGGAGCCAAATCCAGCCAACACAGGCCGCAAGGCAGGAAACAAAACCCGGGCAGGTCACCAGCCCACCGCAGCAACAACAACATAGTGTTCAGAAATGAAAACTGTACTGTATATCTGTACTATGTAAAGTAACAGGTAAGTTATTGTCAACAAAATGCAAACACCTGAGAATTAAGTTGAAATGTTTTTCACTTGGGATCCACTATCCATAAGGTTTATTTATGTAAAGATTTAGTTGACCAGTACATTTCAACTTTAAGCTTTTAAACTAGACAACAGACCATGTGTGCATTCCAACACTGGGTTTTAGTGCGTGCTCCTGGATTAGTTGCTGTGCGCCGCTGCTTGGCTTAGCCACAGTTACGTTTAACGTGCCATCACTAGTTGTATCATTGGTCTTTTTCCCTGAAGATCCAATAAATGGCAGCGTTAAAAGTTGTCACATCACATACATAAAGAGGGGTCACAGTTACCGTTTGAACAAAATAAGCACCTTTGTATACTTTAGTACCACTAGTACTAAAATCTGTCATGCTGTCATTATTCACTTCTGAGCAACTTTCACATTAGCTGCCGTCTATCAGCCACTGTTTAATGCAAAAGCACAAACTCGGGGATGAGCTTAGTTTGTGGCTACTGGTGTGGATGAGTTATTTTGGGGATAACAGTAAAATGGTGTAGAGAACTGGATTGGCCAGTCTAGTGGCAGGAATATTTATTTGAAAAGCAAGTAGCAAACATTTTGTTATATATTGAGACTAATTTCAGGGACCCTGTATCCTGCTATGGTTATCCCATGCAGAAGTCCGGCCATGCTTATTTGTCTGCATCAAACAGAAAAGAGTACACCATATTTCTGAGTTTAATAAAAATTAATGGATGGAATTAATGTTATATTAGTAAGATAGCTAGGTTATTGTTAAAGTATAAATAGGCATATTATACACCTTCTATCAAACGAGGAAGAAAGAAGCACCACACAAAAAATATAATTCTATTCAACCATGCAGTTTCTGTGCTTTACCAAAGAAAACAACAGTTAAGTACATCCAGTTCATTTTTTTGTTTGTTAAATTTATCAGATTTAGTACATTTTTCCAGGAATATTTGCCCACTTCATAGTATGATAAACACTTAATACCCACAGGCTGTGTAAACGAAAATCTTGCAGAATTGGGTCTGTGTCGAAGGAGTGACACTTCATAGGAGTGACATAACAAAGGTGTGACATAAATACTGTATTAAAGGAGTGAAATTTTATTGGAGTGACATAACGAGTCACCTACCATACACAACTGAAAGTATGCTCGCCAAAAAAATCGTTGTCGCCTCACCTACCACATGGATGGTTGGTTAGGTGGTTGTCACTCCTTTGAAATTTATATCTGAGGTTTCAGTCCTTCATTATGTCACTCCTTTGAATAGGACTGTGCAGAATTATGTAATTGTTAGCTCCTCACAAAGAGTAAAACATCAAAGTAAAACAGAACAAAGGTAGAAGATTGACAGAATTATTTAGAACAGCTTGAATAAATTCATGTTACATTCTCAAGAAGCTTTATACTCTTCCTAGTAAGGAAAATGTTATTTTTTTGTAGTTTTAAATAATATATGACATTGAAATATCTGTCTGGTTTTGGAGGATAGACTAGGATTTTTCAAGCTGACGAAGATAAGTTAATGAGTGAGCAATTTAATAATTGCATAACTTGCATGATTTATCATTTTGTAATCGTTGCATAATATTGTCCAGTCTATTTGGCAAATAACTGTGAATAGCACTTACAGTATGTGACCTAGTGAGGCAGGTGAGTGATGACATTGTTGGAAGTTGGAGGTCTCTGATTTATTATAAAATAATTTAAATCATAAAGATGTGTACAGTACACAGTTTTAAGGTGAATTGCTCCTTTCTTTTTATCTTTTAGGTTGGCAGCCACGATGGTTTGTACTAGAAGGAGGTACTTTGTCATACTTTGACTCTGAAGATGATGCTTGGAAGGGATGCAAAGGCAGCATCAAAATGTCTGTGTGTGAAATACAAGGTATGAGGGAGTCGGTCGTGCATGTTTTACTAAGCACTGGATGATGCTTTTTATTGTATGATGTAAAAAGCAAGAGTTTGTGTTCCAAATAAAATGAGATCACACTCCTCCGTCTCACAGATCTAGATGGATCAATGCAAATTCTGTGTTGTTCATGGAACTGTGGACCGATACTTTTTTTGTGCAGTGTTACTTGAAGGGGTCATGTGAATTTGCCTGCCCTTCTACAAGTGCTTTATGCATTTGGAAGAAATCTTATGACTGTGTGCCCTATGATATCTTGTGCAAAGCGCTACACAAGCATAGAGTTTTGGGGCTGCTGCTATGTGTTCTTCAATTTCTGTATTTGTGGAACAAAAATGGAATTCTGTTTGGACTCTTGAAGTTTGGGTGGATTCATTTGGATGTATATGCAGAAATATGCCAAGGGTACTACTTGTATACAGTTTGGAAAGCTAAAGGGAGAATCCCTACTCTTGGCCGGTGACTCGTTGCTCTTGGTCTTAGTTTGTGAACTCTGTTATTTACTGGAGTACTTACTAATCACTCACTATGATTAGTCTGGATGAAAATTAGAAACTCCAAATGTGAGGTCATGGTGTTCTCACTAAATAGACCAGCTATCTACTTACAGGTTAGGGGATAACAGTATGATCATTAAACCTCAGAGTCAAAAAACCTGAAAAATGCAGTTAAATGTTAAGAAAAACCTTGCAGTCAACATACAGTTGATTTCCTGTCATGTATTCTTCAGTTTAATGGAGCTATGATTTAAATACTGCAGAAAAACAAAAAAGCAGACTGCACAAATAATTAGTGGCAGCTCTTTTATTGAGTGATCTTTTTGTTTGATTTCAAATTATTAAGCTATTTTTTTTATGGTATTGTTAATGCAGTTACATTTACTGTATCAGTAAATTAACATAGATTTGTTATTTTGTTTACGTTATTCTGATAAAGTACTTTAAAAAAGGGACCAGTTTTACAGTATACAGAATGTGGCTTGATGTGTTAAGTGTCATCATGAAGTGGCACTGTACAGGAAAAAATCAAGTGTTTCACCAGATTCATTTTAGAAATTTCCTTTTATGCTAGAATTTTCTTAATTGTGCTTCTACCATTATTCCTGAAAAAATGCAGTGGAATGTTTCTTACACGTGCTGCTTTTTATTTTACAGTTCATACAGATAATACAAGGATGGATTTGATCATCCCAGGAGAACAGTGTTTTTACCTAAAGGCAATAAATGCAGCTGAAAGGCAAAAATGGTTAGTCGCTTTAGGAACAGCAAAGGCCTGTCTAACAGATAGTCGAACAAAAAAAGAAAAAGGTAGGCTTTTGTTAAGTAATTTGTCAGTTTCATCATTCTTATACTCTGAAAATTGTTTTTTTTTCCCAGTTACTAATATTTTTTAAATATTGTTTACACCTGCATTCCCCTTTGCTCAAAACCCGGTCTGGACACAATCCGTTAAGGTCTTGGAAAGTTCTCACTTTGTCTCTCCTCTGTTTTCCTCTGACACCATAGCAATGTACAAATTAACCTAACTGGAAACCGTGCCGTGTGTGTGTTTGTGTGTTGTGTGTGCGCGCGCGCGCCCTGTATTAAGGGCATGTCCCATCCAGGACTGTTTCCTACCATGTGTTTAATCCCCTACCAAAGCCACCCTCATCTTCCTGAACTTCCCTGAACTGGATTAAGGTGTTTTGATAACAGATGGATTGCTTAGTTTTTTTGTTTATAGACATGTTTGTATTTTACTTAATTTCTTTGAATAGAAGTATATTTTTTGATGACTCCTAATTTGCTTTTGGCAATTATAACTTTTTAACATTTCCACTAATTTTTCTGTAGTCATATTTGTTAAAGATAAAGAAGTCAGCTGATTTTATTTTTATAAACCTCTTCTGCTGGGATAGCATTTGGTTCCTAAAAGTCTTGTATATAAAAAAGTGAGTTAGGATGAATGAGTGGATAGAACTTTTTCGATATACTTTTCTTGAAATGCTTGTTGGTTGCAGAGATGGAAACAGTTTCTTGTTTTGCTGTTTCCACTTTTTCATATTCCTTTGGAAATCTGAAATATTCTTAAGGGAAAGTAAAAGTGCAAATCATCATTATGAATATCCTTTGATAGCTGGATTCAGTTTCCAAAATGCCATGCAGTTTTAATTTGACATATTTGGGAACCAACATCACCCTCTTGCGTACTAAAGTTTTTTTTTCATTTATTGGTTTTTCTACATTGCATTTAGTGGTCCAAGGATCCATTAGATAATGTATTTCTTTGGTTAATGAATTCTAAAATAGTGATGGTTTCTAAATATAGTAAACACCATAAGAACATTAGATCTTGCCAATAGTTAGCAAGAATTATGTGTAACTTTAGACTATTAAGATATAGTAGATTATGTGGTATTACATTCATCTATTAATTAGCAACGTTTCAAATAAAAGTGCTTGGGAATGTTACCTTAACACTAGAATTACCAGAGCCTACGAAAAAACTCGCAGATCCGTCCCACCTTAAATCACTTCTTAAAACCGTTCTCACCTCTCCGCCAGCGTCTTTTGTTCATCTAAATGTGCTGATAAACACAATCTGCAAGCAGCCGGCTATTCCATCCCCCCACTGACTTAGAACATGCACAAACTTCTCCCAGCTCATGTCTTAATTGATTATTTGGGAGTAAAGTGGAGTTTTAGAGTGGAAATAATAGATCGTTATTTGGAACACACTCATTTCATGCATGTTCCGTTTCTACAGTAATCTGTGTAAAAACATTGTTAAAACAGAAACTTTGTCATATTTTAGTAATAAATGTTACAAAATGTAGGCATAAACTATAAACTGTGTGAAGCCTGAAGGCCAAAGATCAAATAAACAATTTCACAAAAGGTTCAAGAGTGTCACAACAACTTCCATGGCGTACTGGTAAGAATTTGTCATTCAGAGTGCAACAAACTTGCCATACCTCAGAGACCAAAGTTCAATTCCCTGCTGGGGAGAATTTTTTTTTTTTTTTTAAAACCTTCGCCTTTCTGCCTGCCTGAACTCCCTGTCTATCTATTTAGTAATAACAGTAATTTTATTATTATATAGCAGCTTCCCTGTCTACCTATCATATAGTGCCTTTCCTTCCTATCTATCTACAGTGGAGGAAATAATTATTTGACCCCTCACTGATTTTGTAAGTTTGTCCAATGACAAAGAAATGAAAAGTCTCAGAACAGTATCATTTCAATGGTAGGTGTATTTCAACAGTGGCAGATTGCACATCAAAAGGAAAATCGAAAAAATAACTTTAAATAAAAGATAGAAATTGATTTGCATTTCATTGAGGGAAATAAGTTTTTGAACCCCTACCAACCATTAAGAGTTCTGGCTCCCACAGAGTGGTTAGACACTTCTACTCAATTAGTCACCCTCATTAAGGACACCTGTCTTAACTAGTCACCTGTATAAAAGACACCTGTCCACAGAATCAATCAATCAAGCAGACTCCACACTCTACAACATGGGAAAGACCAAAGAGCTGTCCAAGGATGTCAGAGACAAAATTGTAGACCTGCACAAGGCTGGAATGGGCTACAAAACCATTAGCAAGAAGCTGGGAGAGAAGGTGACAACTGTTGGTGCGATTGTTCGAAAATGGAAGGAGCACAAAATGACCATCAATCGACCTCGCTCTGGGGCTCCACGCAAGATCTCACCTCGTGGGGTGTCAATGGTTCTGAGAAAGGTGAAAAGAATCCTAGAACTACACGGGAGGAGTTAGTTAATGACCTCAAATTAGCAGGGACCACAGTCACCAAGAAAACCATTGGAAACACATTACACCGCAATGGATTAAAATCCTGCAAGGCTCAAGGTCCCCTGCTCAAGAAGGCACATGTGCAGGCCCGTCTGAAGTTTGCCAATGAACACCTGAATGATTCAGAGAGTGACTGGGAGAAGGTGCTGTGGTCTGATGAGACCAAAATAGAGCTCTTTGGCATTAACTCAACTCGCTGTGTTTGGAGGAAGAAAAATGCTGCCTATGACCCCAAAACACCGTCCCCACCGTCAAGCATGGGGGTGGAAACATTTTGCTTTGGGGGTGTTTTTCTGCTAAGGGCACAGGACAACTTAATCGCATTAACGGGAAAATGGACGGAGCCATGTATCGTGAAATCCTGAGCGACAATCTCCTTCCCTCTGCCAGGAAACTGAAAATGGGTCGTGGATGGGTGTTCCAGCACGACAATGACCCAAAACATACAGCAAAGGCAACAAAGGAGTGGCTCAAGAAGAAGCACATTAAGGTCATGGAGTGGCCTAGTCAGTCTCGGACCTTAATCCAATAGAAAACCTATGGAGGGAGCTCAAGCTCAGAGTAGCACAGAGACAGCCTCAAACCTTAGGGATTTAGAGATGATCTGCAAAGAGGAGTGGACCAACATTCCTCCTAAAATGTGCGCAAACTTGGTCATCAATTACAAGAAACGTTTGACCTTTGTGCTTGCAAACAAGGGTTTTTCCACTAAGTATTAAGTCTTTTTTTGTTAGAGGGTTCAAAACTTATTTCCCTCAATGAAATGCAAATCAATTTCTATCTTTTATTTAAAGTTATTTTTTCGATTTTCCTTTTGATGTGCAATCTGCCACTGTTGAAATATACCTACCATTGAAATGATACTGTTCTGAGACTTTTCATTTCTTTGTCATTGGACAAACTTACAAAATCAGTGAGGGGTCAAATAATTATTTCCTCCACTGTATATATCTATCCCCTTAGCTTTTTTTTATATATCTATTATACAGTGCCCTATGTGGTGCCAAACAGGCAATTACAATAATTTTTGGAATATATAAAGTCATTCCTGAATATATAAAGTCAAAACTTGAATATATAAAGTAATTCCTGAATATACACTGCTCACAAAAATTAAAGGAACACTTTAAAGAAACACATTAGATACATCAGATCTCAATATGAAGTTTGATATCTATACAAATAACGACAGGGCAATGTCTTAGGAACAAAAGGATGCCAAGTCTTTTAATGGAAATAAAAGTTTTCTGCCTACAGAGGGCTCAATTGTGTAGACACCCTAAAATCAGAGTGAAATGAAGATGTGGCAGGCTAGTCCATTTTTTCAAAAACTTAATTTCTGCTACTCAAAATGCTTTTCAGTATCTTGTGTGGCCCCCACGAGCTTGTATGCATGCTTGACAATGTCGGGCATGCTCCTAATGAGACGACGGATGGTGTCTTGTGGCATTTCCTCCCAGATCTGTATGAGGGCATCCCTGAGCTGTTGTACAGTCTGAGGAGCAACCTGGCGGTGCCTAATGGACCGAAACATAATGTCCCACAGATGTTCTATTGGGTTTAAGTCAGGGGATCGTGAAGGCCATTCAATTGTTTCAATTCCTTCATCCTTCAGGTACTGCCTACATACTCTTGCCACATGAGGCCGGGCATTGTCATGCATTAGGAGGAAACCAGGACCTACTGCACCAGCGTAGGGTCTGACAATGGGTCCAAGGATTTCATCCTGATACCTAATGGCAGTCAAGATGCCGTTGTGTCAGCCTGTAGAGGTCTGTGAGTCGCTCCATGGATATGCCTCCAAGATCATCACTGACCCACCACCAAACCAGTCATGCTAAACGATGTTACAGGCAGCATAATATTCTCCACGGCTTTTCCTGACCCTTTCACGTCTTTCACATATACTCAGAGTGAACCTGCTCTCATCTGTGAAAAGCACAGGACTCCAGTGGTGGACCTGCCAATTCTGGTATTCTATGGCAAATGCCAATTGAGCTGCATACTGCTGGGCAGTGAGCTCAGGGCCCATTAGAGGACATGGGGCCCTTGGGTCACCCTCATGAAGTCTTTCTGGTTGTTTGGTCAGAGACATTCACACCAGTGGCCTGCTGGAG
Source organism: Polypterus senegalus (assembly GCF_016835505.1). Classification (NCBI taxonomy): domain Eukaryota; kingdom Metazoa; phylum Chordata; class Cladistia; order Polypteriformes; family Polypteridae; genus Polypterus; species Polypterus senegalus. The sequence continues at coordinate 46,908,688 of NC_053168.1, read as the reverse complement.
GTCATTTTGTAGGGCTCTGGCAGTGCTCATCCTGTTCCTCCTTGCCCAAAGGAGCAGATACTGGTCCTGCTGATGGGTTATGGACCTTCTATGGCCCTCTCCAGCTCTCCTAGAGTAACTGCTTGTCTCCTAGAATCTCCTCCATGCCCTTGAGACTGTGCAGGGAGACACAGCAAACCTTCTGGCAATGACACGTATTGATGTGCCATCCTGGAGAAGTTGGACTACCTGTGCAACCTCTGTAGGGTCCAGGTATCACCTCATGCTACCAGTAGTGACACTGACTGTAGCCAAATGCAAAACTAGTGAAGAAACAGTCAGAAAAGATAAGGAGGGAAAAATGTCAGTGGCCTCCACCTGTTAAACCATTACTGTTTTGGGGTCATCTCATTGTTGCCCCTCTAGTGCATCTGTTGTTAATTTCATTAACACCACAGCAGCTGAAACTGATTAACAACCCCCTCTGCTACTTAACTGACCAGATTAATATCCCATACGTTTCATTGACTTTATGCTATACTCTGATTAAAAAGTGTTCCTTTAATTCTTTTGAGCAGTATATTTCCGTGCTTGTCATTTCACTTGTACTAGTGAAAGGTAAACTTCGACAGAAGCCACTCAGAGTCGATCGGGCTTGTGAGGTTCGTCCAAAAATGCGCCCATACAAAAAGAATAAATAAACATAGTGTTCAAAATGCCGGGCACATACATCATTTTAAATGAATTAACTGAACAGTGAGTTTTTTTTTAATGTTTTTCTGAAGATGTTTTTGTTAACTTAGTTCATTACGTTGTAGTAGGAATTTATTGAGTTTAATAAAAATGTGCCTGAGTCGTTTCAATCAATATCAATATAATCTGACTTTATATATTCAGGAATGAGGTTATATATTCCGATGCTGACGTTATATATTCGGTAATGACTTTATATGTTCTGATGCTGACTTTATATAATCAGGATTTGACTTTACATATTCGGGAGTGACTTTATATATTCTAACTCTGACTTTATATATTCAGGAATGACTTTATATATTCTGATGACGACTTTATATATTCAGGAATTAAGGCACTGTATAATAGGCAGACAGGGAAGCTGTTATATAATAATAAAATTACTGTTATTACTATGTAGATATTATTTATTTACTTATTTCCTACAGCGTAAAGTCACGAGTGCAGTGCTTCCCATGTACATATACAAAGTACAGTGATGGCAAAAGTGCATTCTTGATCTGATGTAGAACAATCATCATGATTTGAGTTTGCCTCTGTTATAGCGCGTCTGAGAAAACAGCAGTGTCAAATGCGGGTGGGGGGCGGGTTTGAGTTGGGATTGAGAACGCGGCTGAGAGAATAACAGAATAAAAAAAAAAGCTAACCTTTACAAGTATCATAAATTACATCGGCTGTTACAGACTGGAATCAAATGTATGTTTTATTTTAAAATAGTAAGAATATGTGCAGCTCACTTTTCAAAACAGACTGATCTGGAATCGAACCCGTAAAATTCAGACTACCAGTCAAGAGCTGACACCGTTGCGCCACCACAGCGCTCCTAACAAATGCGTGTCAATATCGCATTTTAACACGGGTTGTTTTTCCGTAGTTATATTTTTGAATAAAAGCACACTTGTTCTAGTATTTTTGTACTTTTTGTGAAACTGTTTCTTTGATATTTGGATTTCAGGCTTCACACATTATAAACTTTATGTCTACATTTTGTCAATTATGACTAAAACATGAAAAACGTTTCTTTTTTTAACGATGTGGTACATAGATCTATGTAGACACGGAACACACATGAAATGCAAGTGTTCCAAATAACGATATAGTATTTATAAAAAGTGTAATTTTGCTTGACTTCTCACTCTATACAACTCCATGCAACTGACATGCAGGTAAACAGACTTGAGCTGAGAAAACTATACACCGGTGGGGGATGTGATAGTAGGCTGCTTGCTGTTTGCTGCTTAGCCACAAATTTAGAAGACAAAAGATGTGACGGAGAGGTGTGAAGCGTTTTAAGGTGGGACGGTGAGTTTTTTCGTACGCTCTGGTAATTTTAATGTTAAGAAAGATTGCTTGCGTACAATGCAATAAGTAATAGATTTCTTTTGTTAAGTGGTTTGTGATGGTGACTCCTATGAAATAATGCAGTGATACGAATGTATATCTTATCACTTTTCAGAAGTATATGAAAATACAGAAGCACTGAAAAAGAAAATGTCTGAGCTCAGACTATACTGTGATCTTCTTCTTCAGCAAGTTAATACAGTTAAGGAATGCCCAGTACCAGGAAGATCAGAGTCCGACACAGTCATTGATGTGAGTATGTTAATCATTTAGCTATTCATTTTCAATGTTGAAATAGATATTATAATCTTTTCAGTTTATTCAACATGTTCAGCCTTAGGTGCAACTTTCTATTTCCTTCTAGACTTAACATAGTATTAAACTTTTTTTTAATCAAATTTCCCATACTGGTATTATGATATTTGACTTTGCTACTATACTGAAGGAGGAAATCTAGTTTTTACTTTTTTTTTTTAAAGTAGGTACTGTGGCAAACATTTTTTAATGAGGTTGATATTTAAGCATCTCTGCCTCTACACCTCTACTTAACTAGCCATTTGCAAATGAGGGAGGTCTGAGAATAAAATAAAACGGTAACATATAGACTTCATATACTGTACACTGATGCTTACAGGCTGATATTTTTCTTGACATATTATATGTTAATTTAGCCCACACTCTCCCTTTCAAGCAATATTTTAGTTTAATGCTAGAATCACTGAAGCTGATGATTTTTTTTTGTTGTCCCTGACCACCTTAAATTTTCCTGACATAGGCCAAGAAACTAGTAGTTCCTTATCACTGCGCTAATATACTGATTTTGTTTTGCAAATGTGTGGTTTAGCAGAACACAGCCTGCTACACCCCCACCCCCCATTCAGTCAGATGAAGGCATCGCCCTGCTGCAGTCCTCACAGTTCAAGTCTGTGCTGAAGTGTTTATCTGGCGATGCCTTTGTAAGGAATTATATAGGTAATGAAATACCGTGATTTGAAATACTTACATTTCAGGTGTGTTCCGTGTCTACAATGATCTGTGTAAATATAGAATGTTAGAGGAAATGCAAGGCAAGAAATGCTGAACACATGGCTAAAACAGAAAATGTTTTCATATGTTATAGTAATAATGACATAATTTTAATGTGAAGTGTAGTATATGTGAAGATTGTACCTCAAATATCCAAGAAATACTTTCATAAAAGGTGTAACAAAACAAGTATGCTTTTATTTAAGAATAAAACTGAAGAAATTGCCCAATCGACATGTTCAGTCGGTACAAAGTAAAAGATGTTTGCATTCATGCTTGTTTGCGTATTTCATTTTCAATCAGTTGTCACAGTGGTACGCTGCTCTGTGCAGATGGCACAATAGATATTCTTGGATTCTTTAATAAAACTAAATTTTAATGATTTTTTTTTACTTAATTTTATTCTTGGATTCTTGAATAAAAAAAAAATTGTTCAAATGACATGTTGATGTGAATGTCCATTTGTAAGGAAAAGTAACATCCACCATAGACACTGTGGTGTCTATTTGCCGAAGAAGACACAGAGAAGAAATCATTGAGCTGTGTTTGTGTGTCTGTCTACAATAAATTTACACCGGCTGTTACAGACTCAAATCTTTTTTATGTTTTATTATATAATAGTAAAAATAATAGCACCTCACTAATCAAAACAGTAAATGCAAGGAGAACCCGGGATCGAACCCACAACCTCTTGGTTATGAGACAGCAGTCCTTACCTCTGCACTAGTCAAGAAGACTTGTCTACTTTGTACCGATTGATAGTTGATCTTCAGTTTTTACACGTTGACAGTGACATGGAAATTGAACAATTTCTTTTTCTTTAGTTATATTCTTGAATAAAAGCCCAGTTGGTTTGTTATATCTTTTGTGAAAGTGTTTATTTGATATTTGGACTTCAGTCTTCACACATTATACACTTCACATCAGCTTTTTGTCAATTATTACTATAACATGAAAAAAGTTCCTGTTTCAGTTATGTGTTCAAGATTTCTTGCCTTGCATTTCCTGTCATCCTGCATTTACACAGATCATTGTAGACATGGAACAAACATGAAGTGTACGTATTGCAAATCTTCTTCCTCTTTCAGCTGCTCCCGTTAGGGGTTGCCAAAGCAAATCATCTTCTTCCATATCTTTCTGTCCTCTGCATCTTGTTCTGTTACACCCATCACCTGCATGTCCTCTCTCACCACATTCATTAACCTTTGCTTAGGCCTTCCTCTTCCTCTTCCCTGGCAGCTCTATCCTTAGCATCCTTCTCCCAATGTACCCAGCATCTCTTCTCTGCACATGTACAAACCAACGCAATCTCACCTCTCTGACTTTATCTCCCAATCGTCCAACTTGAGCTGACCCTTTAATGTACTCATTTCTAATCCTATCTATCCTCGTCACCCCCAGTGCAAATCTTAGCATCTTTAACTCTGCCACCTCCAGCTCTGTCTCCTGCTTTCTGGTCAGTGCCACCGTCTCCAACCCATATAACATAGCTGGTCTCACTACCATCCTGTAGACCTTCCCTTTCACTCTTGCTGATACCCGTCTGTCACAAATTACTCCTGACACTCTTCTCCACCCATTCCACCCTGCCTGCACTCTCTTCCCCAATCTCCATTCCTCTGTACTGTTGGTCCCAAGTATTTAAACTCCTCCACCTTCGCCATCTGTACTCCATGCATCCTCACCGTTCCACTGACCTCGCTCTCATTTACACACATGTATTCTGTGTTGTTCTTACTGACCTTCATTCCTCTCCTCTCAAGAGCATATCTCCACCTCTCCAGGGTCTCCTCATCCTGCTCCCTTCTATTGCTACAGATCACAATGTCATCAGCAATCATCATAGTTCACGGAGACTCCTGTCTAATCTCATCTATCAACCTGTCCATCACCATTGCAAATAAGAAAGGGCTCAGAGCTGATCCCTGATGTAATCCCACCTCCATGTTGAATGCATCCGTCGCTCCTACCGCAGACCTCACCACTGTCACACTTCCCTCGTACATATCCTGTACAACTCTTACGTACTTCTCTTCCACTTCCGACTTCCTCATACAATACCATAGCTCCTCTGGAGGAAGCCTGTCATATGCTTTCTCCAGGTCCACAAAGACGTAATGCAACTGCTTCTGGTCTTCTCTAAACTTCTCCATCAACATCCTCAGAGCAAACATTGCATCTCTGGTGCTCTTTCTTGGCATGAAACCATACTGTTGCTCACTAATCATCACCCCACTTCTTAACCTAGCTTTCACTACTCTCTCCCATAACTTCATACTGTGGCTCATCAATTTTATCCCCCTATAGTTGCTGCAGTCCTGCACATCCCCCTTATTCTTAAATATTGGCACCAGTACACTTCTTCTCCACTCCCAAGGCATCCTCTCACTTTCCAAGATTCCATTAAACAATCTGATTTAAAAACTCCACTGCCATCTCTCCTAAACACCTCCATGCTTCCATAGGTATGTCATCTGGACCAACGGCCTTTCCGTTTTCATCCTCTTCATAGCTGTCCTTACTTCCTCCTTGCTAATCCGTTGCACTTCCTGATTCAATATCTCCACATCATCCAACCTCTTCTCTCTCTCGTTCTTTTCATTCATCAGCCTCTCAAAGTACTTTTTCCATCTACTCAACACACTCTCCTCGCTTGTGAGTACGTTTCCATCCTTATCCTTTATCACCCTAACCTGCTGCACATCTTTCCCAGCTTGGTCCCTCTGTCTAGCCATTTGGTACAGGTCCTTTTGTCCCTCCTTAGTGTCCAACCTCTCATTCAACTCATCATATGCCTTTTCTTTAGCCTTTGCCACCTCTCTCTTCACCTTGCGCCTTATCTCTTTGTACTCTTATCTACTTTTTGCATCTCTCTGACTATTCCACTTCTTCTTTGCCATCGTCTTCCTCTGTATACTCTCCTGTATTTCCTCATTCCACCACCAGCTTTCCTTTTCCTCCTTCCTCTTTCCAGATGTCATGCCAAACACCCTTCTGGCTGTCACCCTTACTACATCTGCTGTAGTTTCCCAGCTGTCTGGTAACTCTTCACTGCCACCCAGTGCCTGTCTCACCTTCTCCCTAAACTCAACCTTGCAGTCTTCCTTTTTCAACTTCCACCATTTGATCCTTGGCTCAGCCCTCACTCTCTTCCTGTTCTTGAATCTCCAGCGTCATCCTACAGACCACCATCCTATGCTGCTTAACTACACTTTATCCTGCCGTCACTTTGCAGTCTTCAATCTCCTTCAGATTGACTTCTGCATAGGATGTAATCAACCTGTATGCATCTTCCTCCTCTCTTATACGTTACCGTATGTTCCTCCTTCTTCTTAAAATGCGTATTCACCACAGCCATGTCCATCCTTTTCCCTAAATCCACTATCCTCTGACCTTCTTCATTCCTCTCCTTGACACCATACCTACCCATCACCTTCTTGTCTCCTCAGTTCCCTTCACCAACATGTCCAATCACCACTTTCTGTCTCTTGGGTACACTGTTCATCACTTCATCCAACTCACTCCAAAAAATCTTCTTGCACACTCAACTTGTGGGGCATATGCACTAACAACATTCATCATCACACCTCCAATTTCCAGCTTCATAATCATTACTCAGTCTGACACTGTTTTCACCTCCAAAACACTCTTGACATACTGTTCCTTCAGAAAAACCCCTACTCCATTTCTCCTCCCATCCATACCATGATAGAACAATTTGAATCCACCTCCGATCTACCTGGCTTTACTCCCCTTCCATTTAGTCTCTTGCACACACAATATATCATCCTTCCTTCTCTCCATCATATCGGCTAACTCTTTCCCCTTACCAGTCATACTGCCAACATTCAAAGTTCCTACGCTCTGTTCCACTCTCTTTACTTTCCTCCTCTCCTCCTGCCTCCGGACACGTCTCCCCCCTCTTCTTCTTCTTCGGCCAACAGTAGGCCAATTTCTGCCAACACCCTGTTGACTAACAGCGCTGGTGGCGGTCGTTTTTAACCTGGGGCTCGACTGATCCGGTATGGAAATTTGTATTGTTCTCCACATATTGATTTTGCAAAATTTTACACCGGATGCCCTTCCTGACGTAACCCTCCCCATTTATCCGGGCTTGGGACCAGCACAAAGAAATACACTGGTTTGTGCATCCCCTGTGGCTGGGTTAAATGTATGTATTCCAAATAACGATATATTATTTATCCTACACAATTCCAGATACCTCACTCCCAGATAAATAGACTTCAGCTCTGAAAAGTTTGTATCTGACTTCAGTTGCCTCAGTGGGGGATGGAATAGCAGGCTGCTTGCTGCGTGTGCTGATTGAAACACTTGCAAAACAAAGATACTGATGAGGAGGTGCGAGGGAATTTAAGGTGGCCTGGCATTACAAATATTTTCATAGATTTTAGGGATTCTAGCATTAAATATGAAGAAATACTAAAAATAAAGAAAACTTACCGGTTTTCTTAATATTTTACAAATTGAATTTGTTAAATGTTAATCTTTTTTTTAAAGAAAGAAACATGATTTCATTATTCAGTTTATTTGAAATAATTGCTGTTATCTTAAATTACAGGGGCATATTGATATGGCAACGCTTGTTAAATCAACATGCAATACTTTCTTGAAGACCCTGGAAGAATGCATGCAGATTGCAAGCAAAACCTTTAATGCAGAACTTTTATGTCAGACACCCCCAGGCTCCCCACCTGTGACAGCTATCAAACCCAGCAAGGTATTATTTCTGTCTGTTTTTAACTTATTTTGTTAATTGTTACAGCTAAGAATCATGCAGATCGATTAGTTTTCTATATTTCTAATGTATTTGTAAATTGTCAGCATCCATTTATTTTGGGAATATTATAGTATTATGAGGTACAACGGCTTGCAACATCAAGTACAAGGCAGAAACAAATCTGTGATTGGATATCAGTCCATTACAAAGCTCTTTCATAAACAGACTAATATTCACTCAAAAAGGCTAATTTAGAGTCAAATTAAGCTTTACATGCATGTGTTTGTAATGTGGTGGGAAACTGAAGTACTTGTGGAAAACTAAAGAGAACAAGGTATATATACATTTTTGGAATTTAAGAATTGTTTTTAGATTAAGTTCTAAACCTACCTATTTCAAATTATGCAAAGTTAGCAAAATATTGAATCAAGATTTGAATGTCCCTATGATACTACTCTCAGTTAATCTGACTAGTAATTTGTTCTTTGGAACCCATAGTTCTCTCTATGAAAAGATATGCTATTTGTAGTAGTTTAATGCATTTATTTCCAAAAATTATCTTTTGATTGCTAATAAATTCATATAATTCAGAGTTCTTTGGTTTGCCCTTAATGGTTTTAGGCATGCCCTGCGGTGGGCTGGCACCCTGCCCAGGGTTTGTTTCCTGCCTAGCGCCCTGTGTTGGCTGGGATTGACTCTAGCAGACCCCCCGTGACCCTGTAGTTAGGATATAGCGGGTTGGATAATGGATGGATGGATGGTTTTAGGCATTACCTGCTGTTCTGAAATTCTTCAGAGATTCTGCACAATCTACAAATAGCATCTCAACATACATCACCTTCAGATTTTCGTGTGATGAGAATCTACAAACCCTATCACTGGAACATATTACTCATTTTTTTCTGTAGCTTAAGATAGTTGCAAAGTGTTAGGTTCTAATACAATAGTTGCATTGTAACATTGTTTCCTATACAATGAATTTAAGAGCTGTGGGGAACCATCACACACATGCTTTTGTGTGATTCTGCTTAATTATGCAAGTCATTTTTGTGAGCCCATAAATTATCAAAGAGGCAAACAGTGGGCCTCTATTAGATGTGGAGAAAGAGGCGAACCATTAACTAGTAGCATTTTGCTCAATGATAGAGGTATCAGTTTGGCAGAGTGACAAGGAAAACACAATAATGATTTACTATTTCTTAGCAACTTCACTTTCATATTAAGTCATATTAAATACAATTTTTACAATCTAGAATGATAGCAGGTATTATTGAAGTACACTGTACTTAAATATATAATTTGTATATTAAGTACATTTTATCAAACAGTACATTTATGATAATTGCAGATTGTGCACATGCACCATCCACCAAATTAGAAATATAGCAGGGAATGATAACAAAAAGAGAACAGGTATGCATACAAGAATATATAAAGTACCTAGAGGGAATTATGCATGAGATCAGCTATTAGTTTAGACTATAATGGCAAAAAGGGGGTGCTGGGTTTTAAAGATCAAGGCCTGAAGCCCACCCCCCCAACAACACTACTGATTGGCACACATACTCTGGGAAAGGCGGAACTTTTTTAAAATGCTGTACAACAATCTTCTTCTTCATAAAAGGATATCAGTTTGACACAGATGGAACAATATTAGTGTCACATTTTTTTACATCATGTGATCATTCCATATATTCAGAGAAGGCATGTACTGTTAGCTGAAATGAAAGTGTTGTTAATATTATGTGTAAAATGCAGCTTTACAATAACGATGATTTGGTATATCACAAACAACCGTTTATCGAATTTTGCACCAAACTTTAAACACCCTTACAAGGCTGTGGTAATACAGAAATATATACAGTACATTTCCCTACCATTATACATGAGGTAATGTTAAAGCAAGCTGCATTAATGCAAATTGGCATGCATGTAAAAATCATTTCCCCAATTATGGATAAGCACACACAGGTAAATTGCAAGTGATTTTACAATATCAATACACAGTAGCTACAAACTATTGTAGTTGCTAGCACATCACCCTGAAGATAAGTGGAGCGAGACTGGGGATTGACAGCGAAATGTCACACAGGTATGCTAAGATCTGCATTTTACAAACCCCTGAAACATTCCCATTACATTTTACAAACCTGGGAAGGTTTTTTTAAACACTGAATTTATTAAAATCAAATAACATTCCAAGCAAGTCAAGTTTTACAAAACTAGGTTCGGAACAAAGCAAACCCACTCATGAGAAAGAGAGCTAGGCCAACAGAGCGAAACTTTAATAATAGGAAAAATAAGTAAGAAATAAAAATAAATAGAATAAAAAGAGGGAAGATAATCTGCTTTCTCCATTTATATGCTTTTTCTAAAATGTTATTGATTAGATCCTGCTAGGTTTTGAAAACATTTTTGTACAGATCATCTAAGTGAGAATTTTATTTTTTCCCATTTCAGATAATATATAACATCAGTTACCCACTGACTTAAAAGAGGTGAGTTAGGATTCTTCCAGTTGAGCAAGACAAGCCTAAGTGCCAATAGTGAAGTAAAGGCAATTACAGTTTGTTGGAGCTTTCATTCTTAAATAAACCTGTCTAATAGTGGGCCATACCCAAATTCAGTATGTATGTCTTGATTTCCAATTTGCGGCTCAAGGTGTTGTGAAGTCATGACATCATTCATTCTCAAACATGAGCTCTAGTGCTAGCTGGGAGTAGGCGTAGGACAAATTCTATTCCTATTCTAAATTTTAGTGCAATTCCTAGGTGTAATTTGGAGATGCCCGATTTAATTTGGGCCCTGATCATGATAAACAATTAAAGCCATTACATTTTTAGTTTCTTTACGAAGGACATTTCAGAGAACCTTTTATCTGTTTCATTCACATTTTAAGGATTTTTTGTGTATCCTCAGAAAGACAAATGTGAATGGACAATGTAGAGTTTGAGGTTAGGAATTGCTGTCTTTTACTTTATGAAACATAAGTTGGTGTATTTGACCAATTAATTCCCCACTAAAGTCAATTAATTTAATTTATAAATTGGATTTTATCTGGATATTTGAATTAGAATGTTGAAAGTTTTAGTGGCAGCTTTGAAAGAATCAATCAGACAAAATTATACACCGATTCATCCAGCAACATATAATTTTAAAAAAGGCATGTCCTAGCCCCTTTATATTGTTTTTGAATTTATTGATGTGAAAATATTATCAAGTTTTTATTTGATTCTTTTATATTTATTGTAATATGGCACATACCTATTCTATGATATTGGAGACTCTTCTATATTTATAAGTGTACAAATTTTATTAAATGAAGGGTTCTAGCTATTCATAAAATAATTGGTGATGCAAATTATGCACTTTTGAACAAATGATTTTTAAAAAAAATGTACCCTCTAGTAATCTTGTGCTTTATATTATAAAGATAATAAAAAGCCACTGCTGCTTTCCCAAGCTTCACGGCAATTGTTCAAAATCTCTTGCAGCATTCTAGTTTTAATTGTATTTAATGTTTTTGAGGAAATAGACCAACAAAGCTTGTTGTTTATATTTTTCCACCAGAAGAAAAATCACAGAATTTTTCCACTCATACAAAAGTAAAACTTTTGTTTTTTACTGTTGAAAAGACATAACTCAAATGATGGTATGAAATTAATGTACCTGAAGTGTTTTATAATATTTTGTTTCTCCTTCACAGGTCAAGCACAGTAACCAAGCCAGCTTCAGTGCTACTGAAAGGTAATTTTTGATAGTGATCCAAAGTTTAAATATTATTTTATTAACAACTAATTTCATATACTTTATTTTATTGCCATTTTATCCCACTGTGGAATTGGTTCAGAAATATAAATACAGCACCTGATTTGGGCATGCCTTGAGAGTGTGACCATGTGACCAATCAGCTGTGACTTGAAATCGTTTTAACTAGTACCCTCAGACACTGAAATGAGGGAGGTAAAAATGATACCAGATTTGATTTATGTTCATTTGTAATTTGCAATGGAATGGGCTACAGTTGTCTTTCCAACAATAAATACATTTTCTAGCTGTCTTAACCAGTGCAGGTGTCTATCCCAGCTGTACTGGGTTGAGGTAGGGTGCCACACTCACACACATCCACACTTATTCATATTGGTAAAATTAACAGTTATTAGAAAATGTAATCTGTATGTTTTTGGGATACTGAAAGAAAACTGGAATATCTGATGGAAACTTGGCAGCGAGTCCTTGATTATATTGTAGCAAGTAAAAATCAAAGGTAAGTTCCAAACTAAGTGGCTATCTCTGTACCTATGGTTAGTTTACAACAGTGACAAATGAACTGCTCTGTGTGTTTATTTGAAAATAAAATATATTCAATTAGTCTTTAAAAATAATGCATTTAGTTGGTGTTTCAAAACTTATACCTCAGCCAGACATTAATGTGGCTCAGCTCAATGAACCTCTTTGAGGCCCATGGTACATTTTTCTACTGATGACATATAATTTGTTTTCATAGCCGAAAAACAAATCAGCAAACATTAAATTTGTGACATTATTGTTGCTTCAAAAACTCAACTAATGTTCAGTAGCATAACAGCTGAAAATGTGATGAAAGCAGGGAAAGCACTTGTGACACATATTTGAAAGAGACTTGAAGTTTCCAATTACGACTAATTACTTCAGTTGAGGTCATCTGAGCACAAATAGCACAGGCATAATCGGTAACTCTGATCTCACTTACATGACGTATCCTGAAAACAACAAAATAAAGGCTGTTTTACCTGAAATAATACTCCTTCAGGGACAAATTGATTTAACAAAGGTAAGCCTGTACAGTAGTTGGGAATTTTGGAAAATTTAAAGCATCAGTAGTTTGTGACATTTAAAAATTTAAGTGGACGTATTAAGTATTACTCCTCAGTACATGCTATTAGGCAGCTAATGTCTCCACAATATACCGATGTAAGCAAAAATAAAAAACAGCATATGTCACAGTCCTACAGAGCCCCTAATAGGACATAAGCCCCAAAAAAACAACACTTATTTCTCATGTGCATAAGATCTTTCTTTTGGGCACACAAGAAATTTTTACCTGAAATAACTTTTTTTTCTCATGGCCCTTTAGGGTCTCCGTACAGTGTACAATCCTGATAATTTTGCTTGCTGATAAAACTAATTTTAAAACTGTGTTGTTACAAAAGCAGCTTTAAAGTGTTTGTATAAATAAAAACATCCAGAATAATTTTGCTATTTAATAACGTATATGGCTCTAATATGATAATATTTAAAATGTAATTACAGTATTTATTAACAATTTGAAGTAGAATTTTTTTCCAGTTTTCCAGCCAATATGTAAAAGTAAACCATAATGTTCTTGTCATTCTTCATACCCCCTACAATTGTATCATCTCCAAAGCAATAAAACCTCCCAGTTTATTGTCTGTGAACACTATCATGCCTGCCAGTCACCTTTCAGCAATTCTGCTTTAGTTAGCTGACATATTAAAATTACCGCTTTAGTAAGATATACTACTCTACTGCTAATATAAATAAATAAGACTTAAAAATTAAGGCTTCAAGAATATTCAGTTTAACAAAGTTTTGTTTTTCAGGTTCATCATGGCTCCAGAAAAAGAAAACCCAGCCAGGTGCTTGGCAGCAAACAATAACTGTCTTTGTTAAAAAACAAACAAAAAAAAAAAAAAAACAGGAGATTTATTTCAGCATTGAATTTGTGCTCTCCACGTTCTCACTCAGCATGTCTTTGTTCATGTAGCTTGCATATCATTAGATTTCTGTTAAATAAGCATCTTTAGAAGGGCTCACATGTACACTATATGTACCAACTCTTGAGACATCTGCTGCAGCACTTTATACTTGTATTATGTGACTACACAGAAAAAATCAAAAGAGTCAGTGCATTCAACAGCTGCATTTTATTATTTTAGGAGAACAGTTATTAGAATAAATCATTGTATTACCATAACTGATTATGTACTGCTTGTCCTTGACTGGCCTCTAATCAGATCCTGGGTTTCTTTCCAGAAAGGACCTCATCTTGCTCATAGAGAAGTACCTGTTTAAGAGGAAGTGAAGAATCTTTAAAAGTTTTATTTTTAACGTGCAGCTATAAAATTCAGTACTAAAAATTTCTGCCTTCCTTTATTACTTTGTTTATTGGAGTTACTTTCAGCTCCTGGGTCATACAATGGTTGGAGCAACACAGCTGCAGTATTTGGACCTCTACTGCTAACAAAGTCATGTGATCTTCAATGTTTAATGACATCAGATGAATCGGACAGGATGATGACTATTTTGCTTACAATATTTAGAATGTACAGCATGTTTAAAGTACTGTACTTTTTCAGTACATTTGATTTTATTTATAGTTGAACAAGAGTATTATCATTAGCAGTGTTTTTGTTGGAATATATCAAAAAAAGTTATTTTCAGGGATGAGATTAATTCTTTGAAACATTTATCATTAAAAACAATTGTAACTGCAATAAATGCAACATTTTTTATTTAATCAATTACTCACAAATTTTATAAAGGGTGTATTTTAGAAAGTGCACCTTGAAGCTGCTGTATTATTTATTGCTAAAAGTATATTATGCAACCAATGTAAGCATGTAGTTAAAAAAACTTTATAAACTGGATTTCACTATTACTTTTAAAAGTAAATACAAAATTTTTTTTTTCAGATGGAAAGAACTTAATAATAATCTTGGCAGCTCTGTTTCCTTGGAGAAGCATAAATCTATACAGGAAATAAAAATGCAAATGGACAATTTAAACTCTTGTGCAACTGCTACAGTAGATGACTCCCAAAAAGTATTTAAAGGTATTGGGTCTTCAGTTCATTTTAACTATCCACCCTTGTCCTAAACTTACTTTTTCCTAGTTAGATTTGTACACTCACACACTCACTCACCTCAGGCTGATTTAAAGTTGTTAGTTAAACTAATACCTAATAAATCAGTAGAACACAATATATCCAACCAATATACAGAACCCGGTATTTTAATGGTGATTGTCCATGAACAAGAAAATCATGTTTATTGTTTAGATTTGTTAAAAAAATATTGAAGGAATTTAGTCAGTTATGAATATATATATTTTTAGAAGTCAATGAAAAATTTGAATAAAGTTGAATAACATGATGCATCTACAGAAAATACAGAAATATGCAGAAGGCAGTGTATTTCAACAAGATATAGAGTATGAAAACAAGACTGAAGTCCTGTCAGCACCACATTCCTGTCCTGTATATACAAATGTTTTGGGGGAATCGTCTATTACAGGGCTTGCTCACACACATACCCCGACACTCTCACAAGGCCATTTTAGGCTTGCCAGTTAACCTAACATAAGTGTTTGGAATGTGGGAGGAAAACTGGAGGACCTGGAAAAAAGGTATGGTGAGAACCTCCAAGCTCCATTAAGACACTGGAACCTTTGTGCAGTATTGCTTATTACTGTGCCTTCACTGAATAAGACAATTTCAGAAAAATAATACAAGCAAGTCTTTGCCTGAAGCACGAGACATGTTTAACAATATAAATGTTCAGTGTATTAAAAATGACACAAATTGTTATATGATAAGAACATTTTTCAAATAGTGATATCAGTATCTGAAATGAGGAAAAAATATTGCACAAACAATAGTGTTTCACTAATATTCTTCACATGTGCACATTATACTGCTTGTGTGCTTCTAAAAACCTACTTCACTGTACTCTTCTGTTTTCATTAAAGTAATCTTATTTAAATAATCATTTTATATTAAAAGGTAAAGATTTGGTACCTGTGGAACTGACAGATTGTGGCAAGTATACAGATGGATCAGCAGAAATTGAATTATCAAATGATGCACAGTGTGCTGCTGACTTGTCCTGTAAAGAAGAAATGTCTAGAAAATCAACAGAGTCAGACTTGCCAGCTGAGGAGTTGAGTGATGTGCTAGTGGCAGAGGCTGTTACAGAGGAGGATGAGGAAGAGGAGCAAATTGAAACTTTCTTTAGTGCCATGGGCCACAGGTATTAAAATGTATTTGAAGTTGTTATTAAGACTTGATTGACAAGTTGATGATTTCATTTTATGAATATGTGCTTTGTTTTTACTATCTTTGTCACAACATTTAATTTAGCATTTTTCAATGGTCCACCCTTGTCTTGTAAATTTATACTAAACTAAATCATAGTTATGCATGTGTGGTGAAAACAGACTGGTGAGGAACTTGTTCTTGAAGGACTAAGTTAGCTTTGTACATGTATATCCTGATGCACACATGGGTCACTGCATTGCAGTAAAAAATAAATGAGGGGTTTAAGTGTTCATTTAGAACCAAGGTACAAAAGAAGAAGCGATTGCAAAATTTACAAAAAATGTCATACTGCTGCTGACAAATATTTAGGCTCTGACAAGCTTGTGAAAAAAGTACAGCATGACGAACAAGTGACTCTCATTTGGTCACAGACACACACCATGATAGCAGTACAACCCCAGCAAATCTATTTCTTGAATTTAGCCAAGGCAAAGTACATTTTATCCTGCACAAGGCAGATTACAAGTAAAAGTGCAAAATAAAGCATAAGGCAATTCAAAACCTTGGCTAGCTAACTCTGCTATAAAAGAGACGAGAGCTGATGTTGTTAGAAGGAAACACTATATTTACTACACAAACACACATTGCTTTCATTTAAAGGAGACTTATTTTGTTTAACAGTTAAATAGCCTTTAAATACAGCGCTATATGTATATAACAAAGATTAAGACTAAATCATCTGTTGTCACATTTAAGCAAATTGAGTCTATTTTTTCATCTTTGTTCTGTTTTGTTGACTGTATGGCTCTGTGTATAGAAACAACATGTACTGTATGCTGCATATAAATTTTCATTTTAATCCAATCAAACTTTTGCTTTTATGTTTTCATTAGCCACTTACAATAAACAGTTCATCAAATTATCATAAGAGGTAATCAACATAGTGAATAGTGTGACTTTATTGGTCCCAAATGCATGTTTGCATATGATGAAAACTTTGTTGAATTGATTTGAGGTTGATTTTCTTATGTTTGCAACTATGAGATTCATGTGTAATGAGCCTTCACTTGGTTTTCTGGTCTGACAGAGGTGCTGAAATCTGAATAGCTTAAAAACAATACCATCATTTTATTTTTATTTATTCATTTATTTATTTTTACCTTTAACCACATTCTGCAAATAAAAAGTAAGTTAAAGTTTACTGGAGTGCCATTGCTATCTTTCTACGATTGCAAGTTCATTGTTCGAAGTGTGTGTTCTAAATTAGAAATAGTGTGTTTTGGTTTGTGCTTTAAATTACATGTCTGTTTGAGAAGAGTACACAAAAATGGTAATTTTCCTTTTACTTTTTTCACTCCCTGTATGTGCTTCTGCTGTAGATTTAGTGATATAAACTTAGAAGAGGAAAATGGCATCCCAACAGAACCATTTTTGGAATCGTGCTATTCAATAGTTCCAGTATTAGGTAAGATCATTAAATTGTACATTATCATGTACGTTATTGTATACAGTACTTCAGTCAAAAATCAGTAGTGACTTATAGATGCACTTTTATATTAGTTAATGTAGTTCACTTTGAAAACTGTCATGCTGATCATATACTATTGCATAAAATTAAAATTTCTGATTTACTAAGAACTAATACTGGAACATATTATTAACTATCCCAAGTTAGAGGCTGTGCATTTTATGTATAAAATACCTGAAATGTTCAAGACTGGGAAAACTTGAATATCGGTTCTAATAAATGAAACAAATAACGTGTTTCTTATGTGTTAATGAATTTTTCGTAGAATTTATTTATTTTGATGAAAATGTACCCATAGTCACAATTACAAACCTAATGTTTAGTAGCCAGTCATGCTATGCATTTGACTCAAGATAAGTAGCACACATAGCTTACTGTTTCTTTTCATTACCATACATGTTGTAGTAATTAACATGCTGAACATAACAAAAGCTTCTTCCCCTCAAAAAACTGAAAGATCTGAACTATTGTTGCTTCCTTTTTAAGTAAGATGCCTAACAGCATATGAATGTTCAGGAATGTCTATATAGCAGAGAATTAAAAAAAAGTTATGCCAATTTTATCATGATTAAATATCTTGTCAAGTTAAAAGAATTCAAGTGTAACTATTTAGTTTAAAGTATTGTGTTCCTATAACTGTGGAGTACAAATAAGCAGGTTATAATAATGGATGGAAGCAATGATATTTACAAAATGTAATCAAAATGAAGCAAAACTCACATTGGTTTCCAGAATGACAAAAACACCATGCAATTTTGTACATCGAAAAAATATCTAGAAGTAGCTTTTTCAATATTTATTATAGGTAGTTTATTATATACTAAATCCATAAGACTTTTTATGGTGTTGGTATAAGTAAATGTTAAAGTAAATATGGCAATCTAAAGTTTGTTGGCAACATCGTTAATCATCAAAACATATATATTTTAATTATCTGCCTCTGTAAGAAATTGTAAGAGAGAGCTGTGGGAGCATGCACTGATGGTGTGTTGCCGCACCCACCACATGACAAACCCCTGGATTGGGACCCCAAGTGCAGCGGTTGACACCTCAGCACCACACTGGAAGAGTGTGAGGGATTTTTTTTTACAGTTGCTGGAGTGCCACTCCCGCCATCAACCCCCAAGTTTTCCCTGTTAGTTGGAGGACCTGCTTGTATGGCTGGATGCAGATTAACGTCATACCCAGGACAAAGCAATTGCAGGTTAAGGTCCTTGCTGAAGGACCCAATGGAGTAGAGCCACTTCTAGCATTTACGGGATTCAAATCGGCAACCTTTTGATTGCCAGCGCAGATCCCTAGCCTCAGAGCCACCACTCTGCCCATGTGAAATTATAAACATAAAATTAGTCAATTAAAAATGTAAGTAAGTTAACTCCAGTTGCTTCACCATACTCCACTGTTTTTGAGATCAGAGTTTGCATACATGGTAAGTAAACACTGAAAGTGTTTAACTTTATCATAGATTACAACACTGCATTTCATAGCAGCCTTTCTTAAATGTAATAAATATGGTTTGTTGGATATTTCTTCCAAAAATAATTCTAACATATTTCTTTTAGATAAACTGGGGCCCACTGTTTTTGCACCTGTTAAAATAGATTTTGTAGGTAATATAAAGGTAAGTGATCTGCATGTATTATATACATCTGACATTTTATCTGCCTGTGTTTTCTTAATGCAGTAAGTTTAAAATTTGCTAGAGCCCAAGAGAATAATAAAGCATTATGATAGGATTCAAAAGTATAAACCAAAGGACAAATGCAATTTAATACCTAGAGTTGTTACCTTGGAATGTATCATCTGCTTAAGAGAAGTGTTAGGATGGCAAAGTCTTTGACAAGGCACAGTGTCATAGTGACTGTACGAGCCTCTTAGGCAGTGTGTATTAGAAGAGTTAAAGTAGTTGATTCCAAGAGATTAAAAGTTTCTGTTGTTTATTAGCATCCTAAAGAAAACTTACCCAAATGTAAATATTCAGTTCAAGCAGTTTGTAATGCTTTGCTTTGAACTGAAATTTTAAAAATGTTTAGGACTTTTTTTTTAGTCTTATTTAAAAACATTTTTAAAGTTTAGTAAATGATACAGATTTAATAGTTTCATCACATAAGTGCTAGCTTTAGCTTATTGTTGATGGAATAATTATTTCTACAGTTAATAACTATTGTTTTTGACTTACTTTTGATAAAAAAGGTTTTAAATAAATATATTCAGTTTGTATATGTTTTTCTTTATTGAGAAAATCCAACAGAAATATATAACAGATACTGAGAAATTCAAAACCTTGCAGAAGATAGTTCTTTATGAAGTTGACACTGGAGTGGCTCAAGTTAGAAATTCAGCAACTGAAGCACTTCTCTGGTTAAAAAGGTAATTATTTATTTATGAAAAGTTTAACAAAAAATTATATGTCGCAGTGCATTTGAATAGTCGTCAGTGCAGTTCTATCTATCATGAAATTTCTTCTAAAATCACGCCAAAACTTAGACATATCTAAACAACTTATTGTTAAATTTGAGAAGTCAAAATATTTGATCTTGATTTTAATCAAAAAATTAAATAAAACAAAAAAGATTGCAGTAGATTTCATAAGCGGTTTGGTGCCTTTAACTATATTTTGTTATATTTGATTCTGTAAAGAGGCAGTATGATTCAACATGTTTAAGGTACTTGGTGAAGAGTGCTATACAAAAATAAACTGAATTTAATACACATGATATAATATAAAACACACACGAAAATAACTGAAGTCTTGTAAGTGTCAAATATAGGGCTGGGTGTTGGCATTGATGTCCCGATTTGATTTCAGTTCACAATGTTCCGATTAATACTGATCTTATCTTTATTTAATTAGCATGCACTGATATATTTGAAGTGCTGGCCTTTTTAGACATTACTTAACCATGCATTGAGAATGTTAATATAATGTGACAAATTTTAGTAACACTTTATTTGAAGGGTGTCTACATAGTGTCTTCATAACATGTGCATAAGCATGGAATGACTTTTAATAAGACTCAATACTAGTTTAGAAATGAATAGTTAACATCAGTATTTGCAAGATGTGGAACAAAATATTATTGTTCTTTTTTTTTTTTTATATAAAAAAGCTTTTCATAGCACTTCATTCCTTCAAAATTCACCATAATTTAGCAAACATATTTATCATCTCATCAGAGTCCTCACATACTATGGGGAGGCTCCTTGTTTTAATACAAGTGGCATCTACTTTATAAAATACCTATATCATCTAGCAAAAAATATTATTACAAAAATTACATATTGCTTCTTAAATAATAAATGTTATTCAGTAACCTATTAGCCACATTTATTCCCCCACTGAACATTTTAAACTAATCTTGAATTAGTTGAAATTAAAGATACAGCAGGAAGATTTGTGTCTTTCTAAAGTTCTTCTAGTTACACAAGCAGTTGTCCACGTGTAACTGTTGCATCAGTCTCAAAAATATGTCCTTGTCCTCCTCAAACTAAAAAGGAAGAGTTTTAAAATGAGGATCTAGTGCTGAGGCTTGTTGACAACAGCGCTGCACGAATGGAACATAAAAGACAACAGCCACTGTGACTGACAACTCCATTAACTGATCTGTGTAGTACACCTTATAGCTCTACTTTGAGTCTACTTTGTGCACATGCTCAATTTGGTATCAGAGGCTTCTCTGAAAGTTACAACAATTGCCCACTTGATCAGCCGGGTAAGGTGCATTGCAAATACTTCCACTATAGCAGTACAGCTTCTTTAGCCATTTCCTAAGAGATAAGCAATGTTTATTGCACTTGCCAACACATAAACTTGTGACTGATCTGGTAAAACAAAGAAACAGTACATTGTAGATGCTAGAATATTTTTTTTGTAACAATGGCAAGCAGCTCTGCATACTATGTAGGCAGCAATGTTGAGACTAACTGCAACCCATCTGCAAACAGGCACTCAGTCATTTTTAATGTAATGAATGTGATTGTCATGTAGGAGTCAGCTGCACTGGATGTTCAGCTGTCTTAACTTAGGGCTATTGTCTCCACTGACCTGAGAAAGTGGAAATGCTTTGCTTTAGATCTTCATAAACCCTCGGACCTGTTGGTAAACTATAGAGCAGTGCCAAGACCTGTATCATTTGTTGAAGGCCTTGTCAACAACAGTGTAGGGTCTCATATCTTTACATATAAAAACTGCTATAGATTGTTATTTTTTTTGGGCACAAGACAAATTAAGCTTGGAGTTAAACACTGTGTCCAGTGTAGATTGTTTAGGCTCTACTCGTTTGGATGTCAACTGAGGCAATGTTTCTGGGTGATATTGGGATAAGTGATTTCTTAAATTTGTTTTGTTATCACAATGCTTAACTTCTCAGTTGCATAGTTTACATGTGGCTTTGCTTTTATCTAGCTGTGCTTTACCAATGAACTGTTTGAATTTGTAGTATGTCCACACATCTAATTTAAGCTTCAAAGATGCTGATTTCAGTTAAGGAGGATACACCAGTTTGTGTGAAGTACTACATGTAGATTTTTGACTATCTTTGTTTTTGCCATTCGATCCAGTATTAAACAAAGTTAAGCAAAAATCTACATATACTGTAGTAATAGAACAGGATAGACATTCATTAAATCGATCTTTAAAAATCGATATTGAATTGTTTAAATGAAAAATAACAATTAATCAGAAAATCTATTTTTTTTACCCAGGCCTATCATTTTTTTGGAATGTTGATTGCTGTTTCCCAAATCATTTTAAAATTTGTAGTGTTTAACTTGACACAGTTCTTTCCACTTGTCATTCTGGCACAAAATTATGTTCATGGGTAACATGTTTGGTAAATAATACAGCAGGCTATGGAACACATTAATAACTTGTCCAGTTAAATATTTTAAATTAGTATTACTATAGAATTTTAAATGTATCTTATTGCTATTTACAGTTCTTAATTCTTGATGCGTTTTTGTTCACAGGGGATTAAAATTCTTAAAGGAATTTCTTGGAGAGGTAAATCAAGGAGAAAGAGATATCCATAATGCACTAAGTATGTACAATAATTTGTTTCCCAAATTATATTATGATAGCATGCATAATTTGTGAAAATGTATGAAAATAGTTATAGTGTATCCACTTTTATTATGTTGGGTAATCCTGCTAGTTATTTGTGCAATATAGAGATCCATGGCATGGTTTTGACCCCTAAAGGAATCTGTTTCTGTTTATACGGTGTTTGCTGGTTGCAGCTTTTTTTGTTTTGATTTGCAAATGCTATGCAACAGTTTGATATTGCAAATTGGTTATGATTCTTATATTTTCTTGTTTTTTTTTGCGTATTTTTTCAAGATAATAATTCCTGAAAGTACATTTACATTTATTTATTTGGCTGACATCTTTATCCAAAGCGACTTACAACAGTTGAGAAACAATTGGTTACTTTTCTTTTTCCAGTTGGAGCACTGGTGGGTGAAGAGACTTGCTCAGGGTCACAAAGTGTCAATGGCAGGATTTGAACCCACAACCTCAGGGTTTGAAGTCCACTTAACCACTGGGCCACACTGCCTAGTGCACATTTTACAATATTATAGTACTGTACTTTGGTGGATTTTCAGCTGCTTTGATCTGTTTATTGATTTATGTTTGTAGCTTCTGTTGGCTAATACAATAAATATTCTAGTTTTTATAAACAAACAAAACCTTCAGTGTTATCATCCAGAAAATTAAGAAATTGTATGTTTTGCTTTGGTCTATTTTTTTTTTTTTTGACACAAGTTATTGTCTACAAAATAAAAGAACTGTGTTTTGCAGTTTGAATTACAAAGTTTCTACATTACAATATTTAGTTTCTCAATTAACTTTTGTCCTAGACATGTTTTGTAATATGATTTCATAAGGCTTGAAACATGTTTATTCATATCCATGTGTAAAATATGTATAAATGTTCATGGCTAAATTGTTTAGCTATTCATTTTAACTAAAATACCAGTTCTAGCGCTGCAGTCTTCTGGCAGTGCTTACTGTGGTGCGATGCTGAGTATAAAACAAGGAATCTGCATTATCTTACCCAGAGTTGTAACATACCTTTTCGGACGTTTGAATGAATATGCTTCAATTAAACGTAGATACTTTAGTGTTAAGTATTATAATTGTTAGGTTACAAGCCAAATATCATTAATTAACATTTTTTAGCATATATCATTCTGCTATATTGTACACTTAATGTAAACAAGAAAACCATTTTTTAAGTAAATACTATGTCACTAACATATACAGCATTTCATATAGTAGGGATAACTCTAGTTTGAGCAACGCACCGATCTTTAGTCTCCAGCTTATCCTGCAGACCAACCCGGATTTCTGTATTAAATATGCAGTACATAAAATGAAGCACCAAACATTTTATTGAGAGTACACTGAATTTAGCTAATTGCCACTGATAAAAAACAGACTGTTCCAGTTTTACTCATACACATTAGAAAGGATCTTTTTTACAGACAGAGGAGGAGGAGGAGGAGTAGTGGTAATATTATCTTGTGTACAGATTACAGTGAAATTTTTACTTTCACATCCAGACAAAATGTAACATGTTAACACTCTCTGGTCCCATGACAAACAAAAATTTGTTAAAAAGCATAACTTAATTTTAAGTAGAAAACATAAATTGTTTTATCTTATGTACGCTTTATTCTTGTTTCTATTTCCTCCTCTACCAAAAACCTTTGGGAAAATACAAAAAAAAGAAAAACTCCAGTAACCTTTAACTGTCAAAGAAAGAGCTTAGCAATAGAGACCAACAACTTTGTGACTCGTACTATCACTACAAATCCACAGCATGCATCTAATAGCAACCAAATGCAGTTAAAATCCATACAGGCTATATTTCCACTGAAAATGGTAAAGCATCATGTGCTGGTAAGGCCAGTCTGATCCATTAGAGCACTGTTTAGAATTAAAGAGTTGTGAAATCCCATGTTACACCATTTCCTATTTAAATGGTTTACATGCTCAATGGTAAGATGTTTGGAGCTTTTTCCAAGTAATTTTGATCATTAGGCTCCAACTCTCTAGGGGAGTGGAGGATCAGAAATTAGTGATGAAAGAATGGAACTGTACTTTGTCACATAAGTGTTTTGTGTTTTCCCTGGTAATATGATTTTCCTTCAGCATCCCAAAGATGTGCCTGCTAGGTTAAATAGCATCTCTGTATTGGCCATGTCTGTCTTAGTGAGCGTGTGTGACTGATAGGCATCCCTTCTGGGATTGTTGACTGCCTTTTGCTTTGGTGCTCTCTCTTCTGTGGCAATGAAGTGGACTCAATGGGTAGCAAGGTATGTTAGTGGGACTGTGAAATGCGAATGCTACATTTCATATAAGCTTTGTTTTAAAAAAAAAAAAAATAGGCAGCATGTTATAATCTGGATGAAAGTCAGACTAAAAATAATCTAGGGGTAGAGTTTGATTATCAAAAAAAGAGCACAGGAATCCAGAGCTGAAGGCTGAGAAAAGCACCTGGAAAATCAGCAATAGGAATTTTTGGCAACATGCTGTTGGAAAAATAATGAGTAAATTCAGAGTAAATAGTATGCAAACATATTAATCCTTACATGTTTTATGTTTGGAGCATCCCTTTTTAAAAGGGGGGGGTCAAAGGAGAATGTCTGGACATGTTTAAACTTACAGAAAAGCCACATATATTCATGTAAAAGTTTTTTATAAGAGTTTTGCACAGAAGGGAATCTGTAAATCAACATTATAAATGAATCACAGCTGCAAAAGGCCGTGCTGGTTCTGCTTTTGTCAGGTAAGAACAGGAAGATGACACTATGTGGCCATGAAACAGGCTGGTGGTGGTAATGTAATGGTGAGAGCAACATTTTATGCTTAACATGCATTTGATCTGTGAATATCAGATGAGCATAATTTCAGTGTCGCTGTATACCTAAACGTTACTTCTTACCACGTGCACTTCTCTCAAATTATTAACTTTCAGTGAAACAATGTGCCATATCACACAACACACATCATCACAAACTCAGTTCACAAATATGAAAGTGAATTTAATTTACTCCATTAGTCTGTACTGTCCCCAGTTATTAAATCCAGTAAGACACCTTTGGGATGAGGTAGAATGGGTGGTTTGTAGCAGAAATGTGTCAACAAAGAAAAAGGTTCAGGAACTGGGTGATGCTATTGAGTCAACACAGACCAAAATACCTTCAGTGTCAAGCACTTTGTTGAATCCATAACTTGAATGTTTCAGTCTGTTCAGGAAATAAGGGGGGGTGGCATCCTATGCAATGCTAGATAGGTGGACCTATTAAAGAGGCTACAAAGTGTATATGTTTATCATTAAGTTGAAATTAATTAATAAGAAATAACGTTTTTAGAATAATGGAATAAGAAGGATCCAGAAAATGAATGAATGGGTTTATCATTGATAACGTTTTTAATGGTGTACGTGCCTTATTGTAGGGTTTTGTCTAAGGCTGCTTTGTTCTTGCAGATAATGCTTATGGTAAGACATTACGGCAGTACCATGGATGGGTGGTGAGAGGAGTCTTTGCTGTAAGTACTGTGGACATATTTATTTAACTTCTTGATGAAAATCTAATACAGTATATGCAGATAATAGTTTTTATTGTCTCTTGTATTTCACCTAACAACTCACCCATTTCTATTACCTATTAATCCTAGTAACACACTTAAGCACTTTTTAATTTCTAAAAATCATATTGTATTAATCTAGATGAAAATATTTTTTGCTGTTTTATTCTGGTGTTTTAATTGTAAGCATGTGTACACAGGTATGAATTTGTTTATAATTCATGAATAAGTTTACAAGGTGTATATGCTATTTAATATTTAAGAATAGCCTCTGCGACTTTTAATCAAAGTAATTTTAAATAAACAAACCAAAAAACAATAACCCAGTAAGCAGTATTGCCATCTTTCAAAGTTCTTGGAACTTCCTTTTGCTTCTTCCTAAGAAGAATATTCTCTTTGTACTTATCTTCTACCTAGAAAGTATATCTATCCTTCTGTCAACTTACCAAGCATGTATGTGCATGTATGGACATCTGGCAGTTTATGCACACTGAGTATACAGTTGCTTCTTGGTTTCTGTTAATAAATGACATACTTTACTCTTTCTTCCATGGGATAATAGAACGCCTGACTGCATATGTTGGGCAAAAGGTGTGGCTCACAATGAAAGCGAGTGTTGCTGCTCAGTAAAAAAAAAAAAAAAAGATCTTGGTGAGGATCATCTACAACACACAAGGAATCTTAAGCACCACATAAATAAATGTTTGTGTAGAGCAAGTTTGGGGTTAAAAAAAGAATACATAAAATGTTTGGTACAATAAATCTATTTGCAGTTTAAGGTAAACATTGTTTTATGAAAACAGACAAGCAGGGTTTACTGTTGCTCATATTTAATTTTTAATATAGTCTATAGGTGAAGTTAAATGATTTAACTTGTAAGAGATGGTTACTGGTTTTATGGTTTAGTATTTCAGACTGCTGTTAAATTTACCCACTTGTGTCATGTACATGACTAGGGCCCCATTGCCCCACTCTCATCAAATACTTATTCAGCTTTGTGGCTTAAATTCTTTTCATGAAGTTTTGTCTGACTTTATTTTAACATTCAAGTGATTATATTTCTGTCTCTTTTGTTTATAAAAGTCCTTGAGTTCCTTGTTTTTCGATATTATAGATGTGGCACCACCATATTGTACATTAACTTGAAATACTGGCTGTGAATGATACACCCTAACTGTATATATTTTCCTCTATATTTTATAAGAGTTTTACCATGTACGCTTTGTGGTATTTTAATATTAAAGGCAGTGGCGGAGCAAGAGTTATTAGCAGGGATGAGCAAGCTTATTATTTTGCCCTCCACCAAGCTCTGTGGCACACAATATGCACAAATTCTAAGGTTTTAGCATATAATTGACAAGAGTTGTCTATGGGTGGGTTTGGTGTTTTTATTTCATGTTTGTGGGGCCCTCGTGTAGGTTGTGTCATTTAGATCAAACGTTTTTCTTCAAAAACTCAGGTTTGCAGTTTTTGACCTCCAAGCTCAGAAAACTGAAGAATCAACCTATCACTGAAATTCTAGTGCTTGCATGGAATATCACTTCAGAGACACATTCTCACTTAGTGTATGCCAAGACTTGTGCTCTTTATATGTCAGGGTTGAGTGAAATTCAATATTCTGTGGTGGCAGGGCAACTCTCTTAAAGACGATCTAAGATCAGGCTTTTCTACAATACTGAGAACTGAGGAATATGCTGCCACCATGGAGTGAATTGTAATGGAGAACTGAAGAGTGACAATGCATAAGCTAATAAACACTATAGCGATTAGTTATGGGTCAGTGGAATCCTTTCTTCATGGACGGTTAAACAAAAGCAAGGTCTGTGCACATTGCATGCCCAAAACGTTAACTCCTGAAATGAAGCATCACTGACACTTTTCTTAGTGTGCCCACACCACACACTCCAGTACCTTAGTCTCACTAAAGCAGGGGTTCTTAACCTTTTGATGATTCCAGACCCCCAATGGATTGTCCAATATGCTCCCATACCCCCTTTACTTGACTGTTAGAAATAATCATCTCCATTCCTTATATTAGTTGCCAGTATGATTTCCAAATATGTCAACTGCTTGAATTTACTGTACTTTAGATATGGATATCTAGGAAGAGAACATGAAATAAACTCATAAGCATTGATAACTTTATCATATTTATTTACATAAAGAAAAATTTAAAAAATGACAAATATACAAACAGCTACAACTATTTTACAATATAACTTTAATTCACCTATTTCAGATTATAAACCAATAATTTTACTTCTTACAGTTCAGTATTACACAAAAGAAGAAAACAAACTTAAATGTGCAAGTTTTTTCAATATCTCGACTACATAACACAGACTTTCACTAATCTAGTGAGATATTTGCTATTTTTGTGCAATCAAAGCATGGAATCGGGGTACAGTTACGGACAAAGCTACTCGCATGCCAATAAACGAGTAAATACACGCTTGTTCAGTAAATATACATTTATTAAATTTTAAATATTAAAATTAAAACATTAAATTTAAATTTAAAATTAAAGTTGTAGTAAATACATATGTGTAAAATTAAATACAAGCATTTGCAGGAAATGTTGAATGTTCTCGAAGATTCTATCACGTTCCATACATATTAAATTTAAATTTAAAATGAAAGTTGTAGTAAATACACACGTGTAAGATTAAATACAAGCATTTGCAGGAAATGTCGAATATTCTCGAAGGTTCTATCACGTTCCATTCACGTACTGCCCAAGTATAAATTTATACATTACATAAAATAAATACCAGGACCCAGAGATCGAGTCTGATACTCCTGGTTAAGAACCCCTACACTAACGTATGCTTTTTCTCTTAGTAGTTCTGTTGCTGTTTGACTAGACTTTTTCTTCCATACCTATGTTATAAAAGACACCAGTATGGAAACGCTGCTTTTTTAAGTTCTCATCATGTGGATCATTGGAATGAGCCAAAACAGGATGACAGAGGAGAAAGGCTTCCATAACCCATTTTACCCAAATTTGTCAGAGGACTATTGGTTATAATACTTGATTTGATTTAGTTATGCAGATTTGATCTATAGCTTCCCTGTCAAATGGCATATATTGGTTTATCAGGAAAGTGCATTGTGATTTAGGGGAAGGGCTGCTTGCAAGGGTTTCACATTTTTAAAATGGTTTTCATCTTCAAATCAGTTCAACAGCTTCTATTCACTTCTCTAGTTCCAAGGAGAATCTCTCACTAATAAATTTGGACTGTGAGAAAATCAAGAATCTTATATCTGGGGATAAAACTTGGATACGTCAGTGTCACCCAGATTCCAAACAACAATCAAAACAATGGAAGCATGATGATTCTCCAAATGCTGGCAAGATGTTTGACACAATTTTTAATGTTGAGGATGTAACCCATATGGATAACATGCTCTTAAGGGCCTACATAACTGCTCAATATTACTTTGAGTAGTTCTGGTATTTGCAAGAGTCAGTCAGGAAAAAGTGGCGAGGAGAACTGTCGACCACAGTTTGTTTAACAGTAAATCCTCTGCTTAGACTGCTGTGTGAAGCTAGGATTGACAGAGGTGACACACCCTCCCTATCATCCTAACCTGACCCTGTATGACTACTTCCTATGTCCCAGTCAAATAATGATGAAGATGTTACTTACTGTAGAAGAGTGGATGTTTAAGCAAGAAAAATAATTTTATTTAAAAAATACATTTTTATATTTAAATCTTTGTAAATGTTTAGTGTATGTGTCCACAAAGATTATGGTAACAAAATAAAACTTGTTCCTGATGTTTCTATTAATGGGTTATGGGCAAAACCTTTTGATAACCCTTTGTACTTCTTACTAATGTTTAAAAATTTAAAAAAGAGAAGTGTTTACAATATAGATTGTTTTAAAAGTCTGTATTTTATACCCAATTCTTTTTATTACCTCTTTTGTCTACTCAGCTGGCATTAAGAGCGGCTCCTACATTTGACGTCTTTACTGCAGCACTTGTCTCCAATGAAGGTGATGAAAAGAAAAAAAGCTTTTTTCAAGGAATGCACCGAGATCTTAATAACTATTTGCCAGCTATGGAAAATCAGCTTGGAATTCTTGATGCAATTTATGAAGAATTTGGTTTAGAGTCAGATGAAGTTGTATGATATTTGGAAAAGCACAGTGACTTAAAATCTTTGAACAAAATGAATATGATGCGTGTTTCATTCCTGGGTATTCCATTTTGTATTTTAAAGAGTTGAGCATGGTTTTCAGTGAGAGGACATTATGCACCTAACATCCTTTAAAAAGAAGACCTACTGGTAGTCCAAGGTACGCATTATCTGTTCTAGTTCCACAGTTTTGTAGTGATGGTATTGAAATGGCATGAAAAAAACGTTCTGCACAAAAAAGTATTTGTAAAATTACTACATGTATACACCAAGAATATAACATATTGTATTTTGTACAACAGTGATAACTAGAAAAAAAAACCAATCCATTGCTTTGGATTCCCATTATAAATATTTGCATTCATTTGCACATCTAAGGATATGATAAAACATTAAAAAAATGAAATTTCTGTCTTATTAAAATCATATTGATTTGTCATTTAAAATGGTGCATTGAAGAAATACAGTAGTGCCTTTCAATTAGGAGTATACACTTCTAGTTTATGGTGGTTGCATTTCTTTTCAAAACTAGGTATATATTGTACAAATATGGCTAGCAAGTAATATAATACACAAGTTACTTTCCCAAAGAAACAAAATATGTCATTAGGAGTCAGGTTTTCTTTTTTCTTACTAAACTTTTTGAATGTGGCAGCAATACTTATTTTAACAGTAATTTTATAATTCACACCAGATGATTAACACGTAAGTATAAATTGGATGTTGCCCCCTACTCAAAGCTGCCCCTTTCTAATAATGATATAGAACACTAGTGAGTAATTGTGCACTGCATATCCAGTTTAGAGGAGATTTTATTTTGCAGCGTTCTTTGGATCTTTGAAACAAACACTTCTGTGTTGGACTTTCTTGTGTACTACTGCAGTAGATGACATTCCAGATGTAGCCTACACTTGAAATGAATGTTCCAGAGTGGGTTGAGGACAGAACACCAAATTAATAAATGTGGTGCTGACCTATGTTGTATTTATTTATATCTATTAAATATTTGTTTACTTATATAATTTACTGAAATTTCGATATATATAACAGTATCACAAAGTAATTTCTTGAATGCTTGAGCTTTGCTACATTAAACACATTTAAAAGTAGATGCCTCAAAACTAAATTTTATTTTTATACGCAGTCTTGAAAATAATACATAGTTAAAAGTCTGAATTAACATATGCTGCCTTAATTTGGGGTGTTCATAAAAAATAATGATTTACTTCATGAGGCAAAAGTACACAATAAACAAGGAAAATTGTGGCATTTGCTGAAATATTAAAAATATGTGCTTCAATTTAAATGTTTAAGCCTAAATATTTTCAATTAAAATGGAAATTTGTCATTTTTCACCCTCTGATAGAAGTCCATAGAGGGACAGATCCCTAGTAAAGGATAAAAAAAGTCATATTCATAATCATAAAATATGAATATGTTTGATATTTGTCATTTTTAATCTTCTGGGAGCGGCTGTTAGTGGGCAAGGACCACAGAAAGAAATTAAATATAAGAAATATTATCATATCCATGATCAACAACCTCAAAATAACATAAGATGATACTCCATTGACGTATATTACCTAGCCCCATTTTTTTTCAAAGTTTTGTGAGAACAAGAAACTTTGCCCCTAATATCGCAATGGGGGTGAACCCCTGGGGTCAGCTGGTGTGGCTTCCACAACTTCAACTCCTTCTAATTTTTTGCCAGAGACACCTATTGGTTTACTCATTGTTATAAGGGTGTCATTTCCTGCACAAAATATGGTCAAAAATAGCATAAAAAGAGGGGCTTTTGAGTTTGGGGGGGTTGGGGGGTGTGACCCAAAAAGCTTGAGGTCTCGCATAACTAGACATCAGCACACATCAAGCAGTATATGTGTTTTTTTTTTCATCCCTTTGAGTCAGGAGATTTCTTTGATTTGATATACTATATTAATCCCCAAAGGGAAATTATCTTTATGCATGACTAATTTTGTTAGGGATCAGAGGGTAGGGTCAGCCATTGTACAGCACTCCTGAAGCAATCTTTAGTTTAAGGGCCTTGCTGTAGGGCCCAGCAGAGTAGTATCCCATCTGGCAGTACTAGGACTTGAATTGACAACCTTCCAGATAGCAGCACAGATCCTTAGCCTCACAGCCACCACTCTGTCAAAAACTGGGGCAAGACAGCGGCTCTATCAGTGTGCTATTTGGACACCTCCAACAAAGTGAAAACTGAAATGATTTCAAAGTGTTCATAAGTAATTTGAATGAACCTAATATTGTAGGATATGATGGAATTAATCTTACACTGAAACATGCCTTCATCATTCATGTAACATGATAGGCAATATTATAGGTTTTTATGTTTATACAGTCATTATTGTCACTTGTTCAAGCTGCTAATCAACATGCAACGTGTCACCACTCCCTGACCCCGTGATAAATAGATACCACAACCTTACCTTGAAACTTTTCCATTCCTTCCCTGAAAAATCAGTGTACACAGTTTATAAACAGAACTCAAAATGACAGTAAAAATCAACTTGTCACATGTACTGCGAGGGCACAGTGAAATTCTTGTGCCACAGAGATTTAACTTTTACACATGAATTCACATAATATTTCTCATTAGAGAATGGCAGTGGAATCTGTAGAGAAAAAAATGTAAGAAGCAAACTGACTTCACACAAAGTGCCTGGACACAGCGTCCACACTGTTTGAATTTAGTTTTCTGATATTCTTGGGTATATGAATTTTTGATATACTGTAGCTAAATTTTGCAAAAGAAGTTTAACTAAAGTTGTAAAATAAAAAAAGTACTTTTATTTTATGGCAATAGAAAACAATGGGTGTTGTCAGTCAACAGGAAACAAAATTAGATAAAAAATTACTAAGGGTTAATGAAACATGTTTATACGTGTTCTCCATGTTTACACTCATTTATGAATATTATATCATATATCTAAATGTTGTCTTTATCAAACTTTTATTAATTTTGGTATTAAAATGAGAAATGTTTTATTTCTATTAGTTACTAGAAATTTTACCAAAGTAAATTACGATGTAGACACCTAACCAAAGACAAAATATCAAAATCTTAAAAATAATTTAGTAATTACAAAACACATACCAGTTAGCTGGAATAAATAAAATAAGAACCATTTTGATGGCAGAAAAGACCATTCAGACCACACTGCTTGTCAATCTCCATTTACGTAACTTCTGCAAAATTTAGACAGAAGGTAGAAACCAGAGCATAATGTGATGCGATTCCCTCGCTTGTGTTCTGTAAATAAGATGTTCCTAACAAACTCAACTTACACATCTTTGAATTGTTGAAGGAAACCACAGTTTACAGGGAAAACCAAATTACAAATACAGACATAAGAAATCGTGTCCAGTCCACACAAACATTAGCCGGGCAGGGATTCGAAAAGCTAACCATCACACCACCTCCATTTGAACAGCAGCAATTACTTTTATAGAGTTAAAACTGTGGAGAAACCAATCATACAGAATTATTTAATATTTGATTAACGTGTTTTTGGCATGTTTTATGTATGCTTACTGGCAGCACTCTAATCTTTACTGCTGACCTTTAGATTACTGAACTATGTTAAGGTCATTCTAGATCCATAACTTACACTTTTTGATTTTGACAGTTTTCCAGCCTCACATTGCTTCTTTCTGAAATGTAGTATCTTTTAACAGTTTCATGAAATGACAGATTTACAAAGTATAACATGCACATTTTGTAAGGTTTATTTAAGTAAAAAAAATATAAGCTCATTTATTCAGCTTGTAGACTTAGTCTATGGTAGAAAAAGTCAAAGCATTTGACATTTTGTCAATATCAGAAAGGGTATGTCAGGATAAAAATTTTCTAACCACTAATAAGCAGCCATCCTTAACCAACATTAAAGAAACAATTAACTGATTGCTATGATTATCAATTGCTGTGCTTGTGGCATTTACTGTAAATATTTTTCCATTTACCTTTTATTTGCTGACTCGTATTAACCTGTAATCTCTGGAAAGCCACTGTCAGGTCTGCGGCACTCTGCCAAGTGCATTCCATCTAATTTAGCTTCTGCTTCCAGCAAATGGCACCAACATTATTGGTTCATCTGTGTGCTGGGAATAACTGACATGCTCAGAATACTTTCCAGTGGGTTTCAGGTCTTCCTCCTGGCTTCATTCTTCCTTCTCGCCACGACATCCAAAACTCACTTGAAGTTCCCCCTTAGTCATAAATTCTCAGGGAATAAACAACATGTAACTAGAATTTATTAAATAAGTGTTACATTTTCAAAGATTTTTTTGTACTTAGGATTTGATGCCACTTCTGTTTTCTTACGTGCAGACTACTAGGGTTTTCGTATTAAAAAGTGATCTGGTGAGAAACTGCTTTATTAATAGGAGCGGTATACAGTGGATTTAGAAAGTATTCAGACCTCTTCACTTTCTACACACTTCATGTTATAGATTTGGTTTTAAATGGACACAATTGCAGTCAATAATCAAAATGAAAACATTTTCAGAATGGTTTGCAAAGGGTCCTAGGCACAAGACCATCTTAATTTTAAAATTTAGCCTAATCTGCATATTATTGGGATGTGGGAGTTAAACCCACCCAGGCATGAAGAGAAATGTTAAGGCCCACCTAGTGACTTGGCTGGGATTCAAACCCAAGATTCCGGAGCTGCGAGGTACTCATCTTGTTACTGTGCCATACTTTCAATATGCTGATCTTAAGAATCATTTAAAAATATTTCACCATATATTTTGTTCAGAATTTCAAATTTCTGGAATGAGTAGGAAAGCAAAATGTTTCGAGATGTCATTTGACAGAAATAATTTATAAGATTTGTCTTCATTTAACAGTATAGCACAAAAGAGTCAGGCCCACAGTAATTAAACACAAATGAAGAACATATAAAATTTAAGAAAGGGAATCTAGGCTTTCAGATTTAACTGTTATGACTAATGTAGCTTTAAATACAAACCCCGGGAGAGAGTTTCATAGCAAAGGGGACTCAAATGTGAGGGAACACTTGAGATAGCAGGCCTTTGAGATACTAGAAGGTTTGATGTCAGTCTCAATATATCAGGTGTCTTACTTGTAATGAAAACACGTCTTGTGGGCTGTGTAATCGGACAGCTTTAGTGACCGCAGCTTTTTGAATGTGATACTCTGTCACACTCTGTATTGGAGATAACTGAAGACATCTTTTGAAAGAAAACTAGAAAAATTAAAAAAGACAAATGCGTCATTTGAGAGTATCCCAGAAATGGCTTAAGAGTTAGTATAAATTACATTATAATACTTTGGTGGTACAGTGCCCATCAAAAAATTTGAACCCTTGATAAATAAAAACAAAATGGGCTGTGAAAAAAGTCATTATTTTTATCCTCTTTTCATTCAAAATATTAACAAAATCTAACCTTTGATTGAAGTAAAATAACTGAAAGGAAAAAGAAATTCTCTTTGAAGCACCATAGTGTTGGATTGCTTTAGACCAGCGTGTCTCAAACTACTGCAGGTTTTTGTTCCAATAATCTTTACTATCAGTGAAATTGATCTCATTTTATTAGTGGGTGTTTTTTCTCTTCTCTTTACATGTATTCAAAAAAGCACAGCAGTGTGATTTTTTTATAAGGATATTTATAAATATTTGTATTTTTGCTATAGCTTTAAATGCTTTCTTTTGTTTGTTTGATTTTTGGCTATTAAGTTTCAGACCCTCTGGTGTGTTCATTAGCAAATAATGGATTAAATAGCAATAACACCTGGAGCAGATTGAAAATCTAAAAAAACAATGAATTATTCTAATTACCAGTAACGGCACACTGCACGATAATGTGCAGTGAATACACTTGACTTACAGTTTTCGTACTCTTTCTCTGTATGTTTAGCATTCGTTTGTTCAGAGGTTGATGCGCTTACTTTTTCCTGAGCAGCTTTTCCAATTTTCACCCTAGCGGCTCGCTTCTTCTCTTCTTTTGTCTGCATCTTTTCACGTTAAAACTGATTCAGTCAGTAAGTCCGTGTTTGTGTTGCAATTACTGAGTACGTTTTCCTTAATTGTTCACTTAAGTTGGCACTTAAGTGTTCAATTTGCCTCAAGAATGATTTACGATATGAAGCGGTAGGGGAAGTGACGGGGAAAGTGGTAAGGATGAGAACAGCATCCATATGCATGCGCTGAATGGCCGCCCTGCTGGCCGCTGCTAAGAGTTGTTTCTACAATAAAATAAAAATAAAAAGATGAATAACCTTGGAGGTCAATATCACTCCAAAAACAGATAGTAGACATCACGTAGTATATGTGTACCAAATTTCAGGTCAATAGGTCAAACAGGTTGCAAGCTACACATGATTTAAAATCCTGGAGAGACAAATGAACGGCCACGGTAGTGTATTATATATAAAGACAGCCATTCTAAAAATTTAACAAACTTATATAAATAATACATTGAGAGCAAAATGTAGGAACTGGAAAATAACAGTTTGCTTAGTTTGGCTAGGAGTCAAATAAAGAGAAGCTGCTTGGAACAAAAACCTGCAGCAACTTAGGGTCTGAAGTACCAAGTATGAAACATTAGACTAACACTTACATGTATTGGCTTAGCAGGTGCTTTTATCCAAAATGACATGGAAAAGAGGTCAACATAATCAAGAAAACATCAGTGTGGGGGACTGTTTGGGAACAGGTATTACAGGACAAGGTTACAAAATTGATAATCAAAAGTGAAGAACTTAAAAAACTTAATAAAAAAGAATCTAGTTGTAATTCATGGGATACAAAACCATTATCAATAGACAGAAATTCACCAAACGAGTGTGGGAGTCAGACTTTTAGATGGAAGTGGGCTGCTCATTCCAACAGCTAATTTACACATGAAAAGAGTGGTCAGGAAGGACCTTAGGACCTCACACATGTCTCCATATTGGAGTTAGCCAATTGCCTACTCTGTAGACAAGCATCAAAGATTTGAACCTAATGTGTGCCAGTACAAGGAGTGTATGTAGTGATCTGAAAAGCAGAGTGATATTTGCTGACTTTGACTGGAGCCTCATGTATAAATGTCGCCTACACCTGTTTTCACGCACACTTGGAGATGTAAAAAAACTACATTTTGTGTAAAGCCACACACATTTTCAACAGCATCCTCACCCCGTGCTTATGCAAGCTTCTGTTCGGTTTTGCAAATTAGCGGCACCCAGTGTCAAAGTAGTACTACTGTTTCTGTATGGTCTCCCTTGTTTCAGGTTTTCCTCAATGACACGGGATTTATGAAATAGACCAAAATTAATTGCAAAATTGTTTACAAATTTAATTCACTTGATTGTAATCATTCTGTATAAATTTAATGGTGCACGGAATGGCCAAACTATTCCAACTGCCATAGCTGCTTTAGCGTTTTTGGAAGACATTGCAAATGGAAGAATTTGAGCAGAGCGTGTATTTAGAGATGATGACTGGCATCTAAGTTGATTTTTATTTCCAAGAGCTATCCTCTTGGTGCTGTGTGCTGAACTGGCACAGGCTTTACAAAGGCAGACTTTGAGGAATTGTGCTCTACCAGTTACTTTGCAAGTTCTGCCCACTCTGAGGTTTTTAGCTTTTCAACATGAACTTGCTGACTGATTGGGTATTTCACAGATATCACCGAGTCGCACCATGCCAGCTATATGGGATGGTATTATCCACTTGTCATTCAGATATATAAGATTTCTTTACACTATGGTTGAACTAGCAAACATGAAAGTGCAATACGCAGCAACGTACAGTTTTCCAAATGTAATCGGAGTGGTCAACTGCATGCACATTTCTATTGAAACAACGCTAGACAAGTTACATCAGCCAGGGATGAATCACCATAAGAATGAGCTGGCATTACAACATATATACCAGGAAAGCTTATAAAAATGGCAATTCCACACAGTCGCAGGTGCTTTTTCCAACTAGTGTGGCTAAAGGCAAACAGTCTTATTAAAAAATAGTGAGTCACCTCAAAAAGTCATGTAAAAAGCAGAGAATCCATTTGTTGTGGCGCTCTGCGCTGACGCTACACCATATAGATGCTTTCAAAGAATGAATTTGCTTATGTAAATAGAAAACATTTCCACTCTTATTAATGTGCTGTTCTGTAGTCCACTGTAAGTGTGTCGCATTGTGCAAGCATGCATCATGCTGAATAATGTGCCACACAATCGTGGATTGCCCATACCTGAAGAGATGTGGCTTGATGACCCTGACCCACCAAATGATCAGCAAAACCAGAAGAGCATTAAAACTTCATTTGAATGTAATTAGCAGAATGTGAAACATGTAATTTGATGCAGCATTTATTTTTTAACCAATTCATTTAATTTGTGGTCAATATCACATAGTACAGTACATCCACTATTGCATTTTGTGACTCCAGAACAGTGTCTGTCAGCACACAGCCAAGTGGTCTCCCAGCAGTCTCGGGGGCAGAGGTTTGTCAGCACTCGGCGCCAGAAGATATGTTTGGCACAGCAGCACCATCACCACGTGGATTTGTGTTCTCGGCACAGGGGTCAGCTTTTGTAATATTGTCCGAAACAGAATAAACAGATGTGGGCTGTGACTCGCCTGTTCACGTCGACTTTGATATCTGACCACTTCTTTTTTATTTCAGGCACTGTGTGACTTTCTGAACTTGAACTTTCTAGCATCTCCGCCATGCTGTATCACTCCATAACTTCCTTTTCTTGCTTATACCACTGCTTATGCCAACAAACAGTACGGTTTTCCTTGCCTGTACTACACATTTACTAAAATTATTTTCCACATGCTTTTGCCATTGTCTTTTGAACAAACATTGAACGCAAGGGGCTATTTACATTGATTTGCATTGTGAAGAGTTGGGGTGGGGCTGTACGTGCATTAATTTTTACATTCATTGGGTTTTATAAAGGGGAAGTGCGTGGAACTTGGCATACGCACACTTTTATGCATCTGGAATTTTGTGTACTGTATGTACACACATTTCCAGTTTGTCTGAACGCCATCTTTTAGTGTGAATTCTACACACAACATTAAATACAAGGCCCCAGATGTGCTGTTGCATTTTGAATCATCTGCAGTGGCTTGGTGACACTTGGTGTTGGTACTCTTACCAGCAGAATTGCAGCAGTCCAGGCATAACAAGACCAAAGCCTGGACCAGCAGTCGTACTGCATACTCTGTCAGATACGGTCTGATCTTGTGGATAGCAAGAGGCTGTTTTAACATGGCTAGTGAAGGACAGCTAGTCATCAGTCACCACCTCAAGGCTGAATACAGACTTGGTAGCTGTTGGCGATAGTGAGCTGAGCCTAATAGAGATGGGATGTTGAATAGGCAGCCAAGCTAGATTAACAAAAAGTTCTGTCTTTGCCAGGTTGAGCTGGAGATATTGTTACTTCATTCAGGTTTCAGTATCTGTGAGGCATGTAGAGATTCTGTCTATATGGTCCTCTGGAAGGAATAATAAGTACAGCTACATATCATTGGCATCGTACTTATAAGAGAAAGCATAGGACTGGATGATAAGATAAAGATCATAAAAGGTATGTCAAAGGGACAGAGCTAAAACTATTACCCAGAAATTGAGTGTACTGAATGTCTTACAAAAGCAAAGCCTTAGCCAAAATTCTCACTGCGAATTAGAAAATGTTAAAAAGAATATTAACTAAAGAAAACAGTTCAAGACGACACCCAGAATAACCAATGTGTTGAGCTAAAATGAGGGTGTGCAGACACTGCTGACCTCTACATACTGAGCTTCTTTTTATCCTGCAATTTTAATCAATGCTTTCTTCAAAAATAAGCTTACCATATCACCCTATCTTTCTTTACGTGCATGTGACGGACTTGTCACCTTTACATAGCTGATTTTTGTTTTGTTCCCGCTGCTGCTGGGATAACTCCAGCTGCAATGAAAAATGTTACATTAAATCATCTTAATTCCTAATGCGAATACTCTATTTCTAAGGAGCCAGAATTGTTTTCTTTGTTTGATCTTGTATATTTGTAAATACAAAACTGTACAGAAGCTCAAAAACTGCACTTTCATACCGTCACTCCAGCACCAGCCAGGGACACCATGAGAGATTTTGAGCAATCCGTGAAATGATATCATATTGGGCCCTCCACCCAGACTAACCCAGCCCTCATCAATGGCTATGTAACCACATCCCTGGGACCAACCGGAAGCTTTTGATAACTTTTAACATTGCAGGCTGGTAGCTCTAGTTAAGTCCCATACTTACTATCCAATATAAATAACCTACTGTATGAAAATATGTAAAATACTGTGAAAACACATGTTGTACCCCACTATCGCTTTTACCCAGTAGGTGCTAGTATGAACCTAGAGAACTTGTTCTGGAGTAGAGTGAAGAAATGAATGTACATGGATACAATGATGCTACCTCAGTCTTTTATAAATAGAATCTAAGTTCATCCACGTCTGTCTTCTTTTATTGAGTGATTCTACAATGCTACAACCTGCATGTATCACTAGACCGTGGAATTCACATCTGGTTGTATAATACGAAGAAGGTCGTGGATCTGTAATGTATACCCAGAATAAATTATAGGAGGTTTGAATTAAAAGTACTGCCTCCAATTTTATATCTCATCAACAGATGGCAGCACTGACGTGAAAAGTGCTGATGCATTTTATAGGTCCTTCCCTACCACCTCAGATGGCGGCAGGTCATTATAGTGAATGGTTGTTTTGATGCTCTCTATGAAATGGAATCATGTGCTGGACCCTGTCAGTATGATTTATTCAACATACTCTGACCTCAGAAGGTGTTTCTCCAGTTGCTATTCATTGACATATGCAAGCTATTTTGAAATTTAAAGGAGACCTTCATGAACTACCACCACTAGGCATCTAATGGAAAATCCTGTCAAGAGTGTGGACTTCTACCATGATGGCTTCACAAAAGATGTTTATTGTTGGCAAACAATGTACACATTCATCAGATAGCAATGTAGAAAAATTAATATACATAATTAAAGAGCATATTTTAAAAATTATGTCTGTGTTTAATTTATTAAAATATTCCCACCTGGTCACAAGCAATAGACATGGAGGCATTACATTTCATTAAATCCTTGTATATGTTATGCCATCCTAGCTATCTATACAATACAACAGTAATAGCGATGTGTGTGCCCTGTCCCTCAGTGCAATATGATTGGTCAGATATTCATCTTAGAACATGGGCAGTAATGGAGGCCTGTCTACCATTGGTGGCAGTCAAAAGGTGGATGGAAGGTGCATAGCACACCTTGAAATGGCAGAGTCTGAGAAGAAGACTTTACAGGTACGTGATTGGGAGAAGAAGCATCAGCCAGCACAGGTTAAGACACAGTGTGAGACTGAAGAAAAACATATGAAGAATGCTGAGGGTACAAGTAAGACAAGAGATAATCAAATACCAAATATTCTAAAATGTAT
This sequence comes from Polypterus senegalus, assembly GCF_016835505.1. Classification (NCBI taxonomy): domain Eukaryota; kingdom Metazoa; phylum Chordata; class Cladistia; order Polypteriformes; family Polypteridae; genus Polypterus; species Polypterus senegalus. Next base: position 46,867,070 of record NC_053168.1, on the reverse strand, counting down.
TCTTCTACCTGTCTTTGATAGGTAATGTAGCTTATAATATAGTAAACGTCTACACGTGGAAGTATGTGTGTCTGTCTGTCTGGCTCGGAAGTGCGAGGCTACAGCACGAAGCTCAAAGAGCCGGTAAGGTGGCCCCAAGTTAACGAGTCAGAAGAAGAATGAAGAACAAGGCTGAAAGGAAGTGACTCTATCACCAAAGTGAAACTACCGACGAAAGACAAACTTGCTAAGTCACTAATACACAAGCAAGGTGAGCACATCGGCAAAACAAAACCTTCCAAGGAGAGAGATAGACAATGGGGGCAAGCACGTCCACAAAATGAAATCGCCGACTCTGCGTTTCAATTTTTTTCTGACAATTCAAATAGTTTCTAGGAGCCTGGGCTTTTTACCCACTTCTCCACCCATTCAACCCTGCCTGCACTCTCTTTTTCACCTCTCCTCCACAATACCCATTACTCTGTACTGTTGATCCCAAGTATTTAAACTCATCCACCTTCGCCAACTCTCCTCCCTGCATCCTCGCCATTCCATTGACCTCCCTCTCATTTACACACATATTCTGTCTTGTTCCTACTGACCTTCATTCCTCTCCTCTCTAGAGCATATCTCCACCTTTCCAGGGTCTGCTCAACTTGCTCCTTAGTATCGCTACAGATCACAATGTCATCAGCAAACATCATACACTGCTTATTTGAACTGTTTTCTCGTTAGATTATTTGTTACCTTTTGGTTGTTGGGTTAAAGTGAACGATAACTGTAAATTGTTTCATTTGTACCATGTATGCAGAATGGACCTATGCTAATAAACTTACCTTTCTTTGAAAAAATGGGGTGTCCAACTGTCACCCTCTTTTCATTCATTCATGCTTTTCTTCTCTGGAACACGTATTTTGATTTGGACATTTCAATGTAAGAAAAGCAAAGACGCATTTAACGTTGGCAAGCCAAGTGTGTGGATTTGCGCTCTACAGTTCAAACATGTGAAGAGCGGGCAGAACCATTCTGGCTAAATGAAGGGGGAGAGTGTAAAGTAGAGACTGCCTGGACAGTTACATTTGGCCAAAAACACACAAAAACAGTTACATTCGAAACCGTGTAGGAATTCCTCCATTAAATACACTTCCAACGACTGGGCAACAAACACTAATAAAATAAAGTTCTAGTATTTTTAATGTCCCCTGTTAGTTAGAACCACTTGGAATAATCCTAACTCTGCTCCTTTTACGAGAGGCTTCTCTTCTTCTACTATGATGCCTCAACCCTCCATTGCAGACATGCTATGTGTATGGCAAGCTGAATCAGCATTTTCCAGTCTCTAAATGCATATTAAAATATCTTCAAATCAATTTTATGATATCTTAAAAAACTATAGGTATCTAATATGTTTATTTCAAGATATTTCAGATATCTTAAAGATTGTATTCCAAGATGTGTTAAAATGAAAAACCTGGTAATTTATAGATGCCTTAAATGCTTTTCGAGAAAACTTGAGCAAACCCCCTGTGCATTTCTGACAGAGTACGCAGCCCTACTTGTGGTCTACGCTTCGCTCTCATCACATTTGGACTACTGGAATTTTCTGCTGGCAGGTGTCACCAGGCCTCTTCAGATGATTCAAAATCTAACCAGCTAAGGTGGGCACATGTCACTCCTTTCTTCAGATCGCTACATTGGCTTCCTGTAGCAACGCATATTATGTTCAAATCCTGAATGCTTGATTACAGAGTTGTCAGCAGGTCATTACCAATCTATACTAATAAAAGGCAAAGCCCTCACTCATCACTAATTCTCCAACTTCCCGTGTAGGTAGAAGGCTGAAATTTGTCAGGCTCATTCATACAGCTTAGTTACAAAAGTTATTCATTTAGAAATTCTATGCGTAACGGTCATAACGGTCGACAACGTCCACCATGTTGAACTTTCTTAGTTATGGCCCCATCTTCACAAAATTTGTCAGGTGGCTTCCCTGCACTAACCAAAACCAATGTACGTACTTATTTCGGTGGTATGACGTCACTGTCGGCTGCCATATTGAACTTTCCAACGAAAACGACGTGTCATGGTTGAGGGAGAGAGCTATCCTGACACCAAGAAAGGACATGACGATGACTATAAACCACATTTTACTTCAAGAACTAACTTCACAACTGAAAACAAATCAGTCTGTGGATTCAGTTGTAGAAGTAGAAGACGCGGTACATTATCAGGTAGAGTTTCTCCACACTCTGAATCCTCCAGGCACTCCTGAGCATAATCTCATCTTGAAGGTTGGGGCACCAATAATGTTACTGAGAAACTTACAGCCACCAAAACTTTGTAACGGCACAAGACTTCAGGTCACGTGTCTGCAAAAGAACCTAATTGAGGCAACTATTTTTACTGGCAGTGGCTCAGGGGAGATAGATTTTATTCCTCGCATCCCCGTTATACCCTCTGATCTCCCTTTTCAATTCAAACGCCTCCAATTTCCAGTAAGGCTCTGCTTCGCAATGACAATTAATAAGTCTCAGGGACAAACCCTACAAAAGGTTGCCATTGATTTGAGGCACGATTGGTTTTCTCCTGGACAAAACTATATGTTGCATTCTCAAGAGTAAGCTCAGCGCACAGCTTGGTCATACAGTATTACCACCAGAGGGCTGAACTGACAATGTGGTATACAAAGAGATCCTTAACAGATAGTTATTGGTATATTTTCGCTCAGTTTAAAAAGGTTTACTTTTCTTAATAAAAATTTTAAGGCAGTACTTCGCCGCTGCGAAGCGCGGTATTTTGCTAGTAAATATATATATGGAGATACATGTGAGGTCCTCTGCTGATTTCTGACTACTCAGGACTGCTGATGAACAGCATCTGGTGATGCCAACTCTGTGTGGCACCAAATCTCCATTTAAATCCCTACTTTTCATGTGTAGCAGGAACGAGCTGCCCACCTCCATTTGAAATTCTGACTTGCTCAAAATGTGTAGGAGGCATCTGAAGCCTCTCTTGTTTGGTGGATTTCTGTCTGATTGATGATAGCTTGTATTTTGTTCTGAGCTCTTCACTTGTGATCCATCCATCCATCGATTGTCTAACCCGCTGAATCCGAATACAGGGTCACGGGGGTCTGCTGCAGCCAATCCCAGCCAACACAGGGCACAAGGCAGGAACCAATCCTGGGCAGGGTGCCAACACACAAACACACCCACACACCAAGCACACACTAGGGCCAATTTAGAAACGCCAATCCACCTAACCTGCATGTCTTTGGATTGTGGGAGGAAACCGGAGCAAACTCCACGCAGGGAGGACCCAGGAAGCGAACCCAGGTCTCCTAACTGCGAGGCAGCAGCGCTACCACTGCACCACCGTGCAGCCCCACTTGTGATCCTTAATTTTGTAACCTTGTCCTGTGACAGTTGTCCCTAAACAGTCCCTCAGTTATATTGACTTCTTTTGTAAGTCATTTAGGATAAAGGTGTCTGCCAGTCCTGAGCAAATAAATGTAAACGATGTCATGCAAATGTGCGTTTCAAGACATCTTCTGATAGCGTTGTGTGCATCTGCAGATTCCTGAAATGAAATTCAAAATATCTCATAATTACATTCTTAAAAAATCCTCTCTTTTCAACAGGACTTCCATTAATTTTAAGATATTTTCATTTCTAGAGGAAATCAGAGATGTACTGAATGGAAATTCAGAAATCTCAAAATGGTCTGGATATTTGTTTTTAAATATTTCAAACTGTAGTCAAGTGTGTTGTAAATTTCTTAATATGATACAAAAGGGTTTATCTCCACTTTACTCATTTTAAAATGCATTTCAAAAGATTTCAAGCTATTAGAAAAATATGAAGTCATCTAAATAGACAACGTTATTGGAAGGTATCAGCATACCATTTTGAGATGAAAATTTCCCCTTGGGATTAATAAAGTATCTAGTATTCTAAAATGAAATTAAAGACCTCAAATGTGATTCAGGCATGTCAGAAAATGTATTTTCAGTTATCTCAGAGACTTTCCGCGATCTCTCAAAATGACCGCTCTGTTATTTAAGATATGCATTTCAAAAAAATGTAAATACATTTTCGGATACCTTAAAGTAGACAGGACTAAAAAAAGGCAGGGAATGGGAAATTGAACATGAAGTGATTTGAGATTTCGGATATATTCCTTCAGGTAACTTAAAATGCGTAAGATGTTACTTTGAGAAATCAGAAAATGTATTTGAGACTTGCTGAATTTGTCAGTGCATTGTAGGGCTAGACTCAGGTTCGCTTCCCGGGTCCACCTGGCGTGGAGTTTGCATGTTCTCCCCGTGTCTGCGTGGGTTTCCTCCCACAGTCCAAAGACACGCAGGTTAGGTGCATTGGCGATCCTAAATTGTCCCTGGTGTGTGCTTTGTGTGTGGGGGGGTGTGTGTGTCCTGCGGTGGGCTGGGATTGGCTCCAGCAGACCCCCGTGACCCTGTAGTTAGGATATAGCAGGTTGAATAATGGATGGATGGATGGATTGTAGGGCTTTAAAATATAAGGAATCTTATTCCATGATCATCTCAAAATGTATATTAGATATCCAAAAAGGTTCTGACCATCTGTTTAGAACATTTGGACAATTCTGGTCATGAACAGGCCTATGCAGCCCAAGAAAAGCTTGCCAATCCTGTCCTGTTAATTCCTGCGAAATAACATTAAGTGGAGTTATTAATGTCCTCCACTTCACCACACTCCTCGGTGACGTATTCCCTGGGCCTGCACTTCTCCTTGTGAAGAAAAAGTAGGTTATCCCCAAATGTTAATTTTTCTTGCCATAAGTCTGTAGATGCACACCGTTCATCTGTAATTGTATACTCTTTTCAAAAATGTTTTAGAAATAGAATAGTTTTTAGGTTTGTCAAGTCCTCAATTTAAGTTATTTAGTTTGCATATAATATAAGCATACACATATCAGACTATTGTTTAAAGGCTCCTCTGATCTTGACAAAAATCTCACATTTTGACAAAATCTTATTATAAAAAATATATTAAAAGTGAAAAATAATATTAGCAGAGATCAAAATGCAGTACTGTACCTTACAGGATATTATTGACTTGTCCTTTTTTCCAGCTGGGCATCACCACTAGATGGCAGTAGTCTTTAAAAACTGATCATACCAGAGCATTTTTTCTAGAACTGCTTAACCGTGAGCAGAGTCGCCAGGTGGGGGGCTGCAATTTTACAAAAAAAGCAATGAAAGATAAAAAGAAAATGAATGAAATGTGAAATTGATTTGGGCATTTGTTGCACTTGCACATTCAAAAAGAGAGCAATGGCGAGCCAGATCCTTTCTCAGCAGCAAATGGCACTTAATAGTAACCGGCCCTGGATGAGATGCCGGTCATCGCAGAACACTCTAGAATAAGAGCAGATAAAGAGCACACGGTACTTGAATGCTGTTGTAATTGTCACTTATTTTGTAAACATGTTTTTCTGATTTAATGGATTGCATTCCAATTACACTTTACTCAGATCGGATATCTGTCCTCTACAATCCACAAAGCAGGAAAAAAAGATTTCGACAACAGCCAGTTTGTCCAGAGCTTGCTGGCCCAGTAAATTCAGGCCAGCATTTAACCGTCTGATACTAAAAGACGTTTCCAAGAACGCCAAAATTTCATCGCGGCATCTGCAGATAACTTGAGCCTAAAGTGGATCATTTTCAGTCGGTCACATTTTCCTCTTTTAAATGTCTCATTAAACCAAACAGGTGTAAATGGAAACAAATTAGATGGAGAACTGCTGGCTCCTTAGCCATTTGCATTTTATTGCTAACTAGCTGAAATACCCAGCGTTGCCCAGGAGCAAAATAAAGTGTTTTTATTTTTTAATTGTTTGAGAAAAATCTAATTAAAAAAAAAAAACACAACTTTAAAAATAAACAAACAATGAAGACTCACTAATATGCTTGTCTTGTGGTCTTGTATGTATGTTATCATCTAGTTGATGGTTGGAACCGGCCAACTCTTTTTAATTTCAAAAGCAACAGGCGGGCGCTTAAACATAAAGAATGCTGGCAGTTGCCTCCAGTTTCGCCCTCTGGTGGTCGTTTCGAGTGTCAACTGGATGATAACATGCATACAAGACTGTAAGATCACCACCCCCCCTACCCAGAAGGGGGCGCATTACGGTTGATTTCACCCTACAGTATTTTTAGTCAACCAATGAGAAACATGTGTACATGTTTACATGTAAGTTTACTTACATGTAAGTTTCATGAAAATCACTCCAGCCATTCTGAAGTGATGCTGGAACATACATACTGTACATACACACACATAACATACACACACACATAGAGTTTTACAGATATAGATAAGGAGCCATTAAATGCAGCTGTTTAAGACTGAAATATACAATTAACAAGCGAGACCACTACAATGAAACATCAAAATGTCACTTGAGCAATATGTGCTTCATCAGCAATAATTGACTTCACATTAAGAAACTGGGTTGGAGCAGAAACCCCTGCAGAAACTGCGGCCCTCCAGGACCGACCCTGCCCACCCCTGTCTTAGGGGATCCAACACAGTGGGTCTTGTGATAAGTTGGAGTGTCGACTTTCATTCAGAAATCACGGGCGGCTGCACAGGACTTTGATCGGGTGGTGATGTCGTAGAATGCCACCATGGAAGAACCGCGAGAGAAAATGGGAAAGTATGTATTCAAATTTATCACCTTTATATGGAGGCCCTGTCTGCTTGAAGATCTATTGTTTGCCTGTTCAGATATGTTGAAAAAGTCAAGTTTCCATCTTTTTCATTTCTTTAGATGACTGTATTGTAATTGGCACCCTTCAAAATGGGCTACAATAACATCAATTTATAAAGAGAACATTAAAGAGAAAGGATGGGGGAAGATGTCCTAAAATTGACACTATACATTTAATCAGAGCTAAAAAACAAAAACGTGGAGTTCAACTTACTGTATTAAAGTGGATTATTATTAATGGCCTGTGAGGACAATTACTGATTTTTTAGTTTCTTGCAGAAAATTGAATGTTAAATTGGTAAATGCATTATTAGCTGCCAGATGGTTGTTCTTGTTGAATTCCTGAAGGAAGCCATGACTTTCATTTGGGAAATTTGAAAGCCACACTGCTCAGGTCTGTAAGCTGTGTTCCATCCATCCTTCCATCCTCTTCTGCTTATCCCAGGCTGGGTCACGGGGGTAGCAGCTTAAGCAGAGAGGCCCAGACTTCCCTCTCCCCGGCCACTTCTTCCAGCTCTTCCAGGAGAATCCCAAGGCGTTCCCAGGCCAGCCAGGAGACATAGTCCCTCCAGTGTGTCCTGGGTCTTCCCCTGGGCCTCCTCCCGGTTAGACGTGCCCAGAACACCTCACCAGGGAGGCGTCCAGGAGGCATCCTACTCTGAGCCCCTCCCGGATGACTGAGCTTCTCACCCTATCTTTAAGAGAAAACCCAGACACCCTGCGGAGGAAACTCATTTCAGCCGCTTGTATTCGCGATCTCATTCTTTCAGTCACTACCCATAGCTCATGACCATAGGTGAGGGTAGGAATGTAGATCGACTGGTAAATTGAGAGCTTTGCCTTACGGCTCAGCTCCTTTTCACCACGACAGACCGATGCAGAGCCGCATCACTGCGGATGCCGCACCGATCCGCCTGTCGATCTCACGCTCCATTCTTCCCTCACTCGTGAACAAGACCCCGAGATACTTAAACTCCTCCACTTGGGGCAGGATCTCTCCCCCAACCCTGAGAGGGCACTCCACCATTTTCCGGCTGAGGACCATGGTCTCGGATTTGGAGGTGCTGATTCTCATCCCAGCCGCTTCACACTCAGCTGCGAACCGATCCAGAGAGAGCTGAAGATCACGGCCTGATGAAGCAAACAGGACAACATCATCTGCAAAAGCAGTGACCCAATCCTGAGTCCACCAAACCGGACCCCTTCAACACCCTGGCTGCGCCTAGAAATTCTGTCCATAAAAGTTATGAACAGAATCGGTGACAAAGGGCAGCCCTGGCGGAGTCCAACTCTCACTGGAAGCGGGCTCGACTTACTGCGGCAATGCGGACCAAGCTCTGACACGGTTGTACAGGACCGAACAGCTCTTATCAGGGGTCCGGTACCCCATACTCCCGAGCACCCCACAGGATTCCCGAGGGACACGGTCGAATGCCTTTTCCAAGTCCACAAAACACATGTAGACTGGTTGGGCAAACTCCCATGCACCCTCCAGGACCTGCTAAGGGTGAAGAGCTGGTCCACTGTTCAGCGACCAGGACGAAAACCACACTGTTCCTCCTGAATCCGAGGTTCGACTATCCGGGACCCTCCTCTCCAGAACCCCGAATAGACTTTTCCAGGGAGGCTGAGGAGTGTGATCCCTCTATAGTTGGAACACACCCTCCGGTCCCCTTTTAAAGAGGGGACCACCACCCCGTCTGCCAATCCAGAGGCACTGTCCCGATGTCCATGCGATGTTGCAGAGGCGTGTCAACCAAGACAGTCCTACAACATCCAGAGCCTTAAGGAACTCGGTATCTCATCCACCCGGGGCCCTGCCACCAAGGAGTTTTTGACCACCTCGGTGACTTCAGTCCCAGAGATGGGAGAGCCCACCTCAGAGTCCCCAGGCTCTGCTTCCTCATTGGAAGGCATGTTAGTGGGATTGAGGAGGTCTTGAAGTACTCCCCCACCGACCCACACGCCGAAGTGAGGTCAGCAGCGCACCATCCCCACCATATACGGTGTTGACACTGCACTGCTTCCCTCCTGAGGCGCGGACGGTGGACCAGAATCTCCTCGAAGCCGTCCAAAGTCGTTCTCCATGGCCTCTCCAAACTCCTCCCATGCCCGAGTTTTGCCTCAGCAACAACCGAAGCCGCGTTCGCTTGGCCTGCGGTACCTATCAGCTGCCTCCAGAGACCCACAGGACAAAAAGTCCTATAGGACTCCTTCTTCAGCTTGACGGCATCCCTCACGCGGTGTCCACCAACGGGTTGGGGATTGCCGCCACGACAGGCACCGACCACCTTGCGGCCACAGCTCCGGTCAGCCGCCTCAACAATAGAGGCACGGAACATGGCCCATTGGACTCAATGTCCCCACCTCCCTCGGGGCGTGGTTGAAGTTCTGCGGAGGTGGGAGTTGAAGCTACTTCTGACAGGGGACTCTGCCAGCCGTTCCCAGCAGACCCTCACAACACGTTTGGGCCTACCAGGTCTGACCGGCATCTTCCCCCACCATCGAAGCCAACTCACCACCAGGTGGTGATCAGTTGACAGCTCCGCCCCTCTCTTCACCCGAGTGTCCAAGACATATGGCCGCAAGTCCGACGACACGACCACAAAGTCGATCATGACCTGAGGCCTAGGGTGTCCTGGTGCCAAGTGCACATATGAACACCCTTATGCTTGAACATGGTGTTCGTTATGGACAATCCGTGACGAGCACAGAAGTCCAATAACAAAACACCGCTCGGGTTCAGATCGGGGGGGCCATTCCTCCCAATCACGCCTTCCAGGTCTCACTGTCATTGCCCGTGAGCATTGAAGTCTCCCAGCAAAGCGAGGGAATCCCAGAAGGTATGCCCTCGAGCACGCCCTCCAGAGACTCCAAAAAGGGTGGATACTCCAAACTGCTGTTCGGTGCATACGCACAAACAACAGTCAGGACCCTTCCCCACCCGAAGATGGAGGGAGGCCACCCTCTCGTCCACCGGGGCAAACCCCAATGCACAGGCTCCAGTGGGGCAATAAGTATGCCCACACCTGCTCGGCCTCTCACCGGGGCAACTCCAAAGTGGTAGAGAGTCCAGCCCCTCTCAAGGAGATTGGTTCCAGAGTCCAAGCTGTGCGTCGAGGTGAGTCCGACTATATCTAGCCGGAACCTCTCGACCTCGCGCACTAGCTCAGGCTCCTTCCCTCTCAGAGAGGTGACATTCCACGTCCCAAGAGCCAGTTTCTGTAGCCGAGGATCAGACCGCCAAGGTCCCGCCCGCCACCACCCAACTCACACTGCACCCAACCTCCTTGGCCCCTCCCATAGGTGGTGAGCCCATGGGAGGAGGACCCACGTTACCTCTTGGGCTGTGCCCAGCCGAGCCCCATGGGTGCAGGCCCGGCCACCAGGCGCTCGCCATCGAGCCCCACCTCCAGGCCTGATGTGCCTTGTGTACTGTGGCACGCGGCTGGGGGTGGTACCCAGCTGGGACGCCCAGGAGGACCGGAGGAGGGCTTGCACCTCCTCCAGACTATGAGGGGGCAACCGCCCTGGTTGCTTTGGGGGCCACGGGTGCAGAGCTTTGAAGCTTAACCCTGTAGGGGCCTGTGGTCACCGCCAGGGGGAGCCCCAATGCCTGGAGAGCCCTGGTCCTCACAGCACTTCCACCACACCAGGAAGTGCTGGGGGGAAGAGGAGCAGGGACACCCGGAGTGCTTCCGGGGATACAGCCAGCACTTCTGCCACACTGGGGTGTGTCGGTGGAAGATTGCCGGAGCACACCTGGAGCACATCTGGGGGGACAGAAAAGGGGCCACCTCCCTTCATTCAGTGCTGGAGTCGGGTGGAAGAGAGACGAGGTCTGGGAGAGGAAAGAGGCGGTCTGAAGACAGGAAAGGCATACTGTGGTTTTGGCCTGGACTGGGGTGATTGGTGCTGCGGCACTGGGTTGGTGCACTTTTAGAATTGTAAATAAATGTGTGTTGGACTTTGATATGATGTCTGTCTGCCTGTGTCCGGGCTTCTTCCCACAGTATGAATGTCTTATAATGACGTTTGTTTCTAATATTGACACAAGTCACAGCAACAATTACGCAGTGCTCTGTTGTTGGAAGCAGGCTGATGTTCATTCTGCTTTGATTACAGTAAGACGGTGTAAGCCGCATGTGGTGTTTTACTAGGTGACTGGGTATTCGCAGGTAGCTGTTCCTAACACTTATAGAATGATGGCACAGTGCCTGGACCCTGGTTCATTTCTAAGCTGCGTTTCTGTGCTCTTCATCTGTAGACTCCTGGATGCCACCAGATTGCCCAAGGTCTCCAAGGCCTTGTGATGGTCCGCCATCCTCTAAAGGGCTCACTCTTACTTTTTTTCTTGCTCTTAGTGTAGGCTCATGTCTGCTGTGTTGTGATGTTGGCAAAGTGCCTATAAAAAGTATTCACTCCATTGGAGGTTTTCACATTTAATTATTATTAAACAACATTCAATCACAATGAATTTAATTTGTCTTTTTTGACACCGATCAGCAGAAAAGGACTCTTTGTTGCCAAAATGAAAACAGATCTCTCCGAAGTGGTCTAAGTAAATTACAAATATAAAACACAAAATAATCGATCACACAAGACATTCTGTCTTGAGCTCATTGTTACTAAGGCAGCATCCAACTTGCTGCTCCATGACGGCAAAAAACAATAGAATAGGTCTGAAAACTGAATCAGTGTAAATTCCGTGCTGATTTTGTCTCTGTCTATGGAAAATGATTTATTATTCTGACATACTGCAAAGGCATGTTGAGGGCACTAGAAGGAGCGACACAAGGTCCTATCTGCAGCAGAAATCTTATACGCATTAATATTCATTAAGTGTGAAAACCCTCATTCTGCCATTTCTGAGTTAGCAAGAACATCAGCCCAGAAGCAATCAAATCATGATGCTAATTTGCTCCCTCTTGCTGGACCTTTTAGGTAATATATGAGAGTGCAACGAGAAAAAAAATTTAAGTAATGGAAGGCAAAAAGCTTAAGGACGGCCTCTCACAGCTGCCTACTAATACAATTTGGAAGTGGAGTGCACCTTGATAATACAGTTAAGACTGCTTAGAGATCCGAGCTATCTGCTCCCTGCCAATATTGTTATTGTCCACCTCCTATGACTTCAGGGTCTGTAACTTGAAAGGCTTCACCAAGGCCCCTTTTGTATAAGAAAGAAAATAAAATATATATATATATGTCATATATATATGTAATACACATACACTGTATACTCTATACTGTATACAGTATATAATTGTTACTGAAAACATGTCGAGCATTTGCTTTTTCTCTCCTCTTCTTAGTTTTCCTTCAGCCGTTATTAAGAGCTGTGTACTTGAGAGTTCTGCTGGCTGAAGCTGTTTGTACCGATTGTCGTGATGTAGCATTTTTAAGCCCACTTAATCTCTAATGGTTCAGTAGACCAGAGCAGATTAGCCAAATCCTGCTGACAGTGAGTGGTTTGTTTTTACTGTTCACCTCAATCACCTCATTGAGTTGCCAGTGCCAGGACCCTCCTGCTGCAGTCACGTCAATAAGTGCATCGGTCACTGCCTTCGCTTTAATGTAATTGAGCTCACTAGGACTGTCACAGCCAAGGCAGGAGTGGAATAAGGGATCAGGGAGAAAAGGCCGAAGCTGCTCTCCATCCCCTTGCTTTAAATTGCACTATTGGCTCGGGGACAAAATGTACTAATCACTCAAAAGTAGATGGAACTCTTTTAATTACATTGATAGAAAGTAGAGGCTCATTGGCTCATTACATAATACATTCTTAAAGGGCACACAAGGTAATATTTTAACAAATCTTTATCAGATTTTTTTTTTTTTTTTACTTTCTGTACTGCCATACATCATAAAACACTGACATAGTTAACACTGTCAGCACTACAGTACGTAGATGATGCCTTTTGAGCATTTTAACTGCATGGAAAAAGAACTCAACAATGATCGCTCAAGTTATGGAAACATCAGCCACTGGGCATTCTAACATTTTCATACTGAATTAACCCAAAGTAGTTCAAGTTCAAAGTTTATTGTCATGTGCACAGTAAGGAAACACGTTTCCCTGTGCAATGAAATTCTTTCTTTGCTGTCCACACCAAATGACAAAACCAACGTATAAAGATAAACATAAATAATAAGTAGCAGACAAATAATAAGTAACAGAGGCAGCATAAAGTATAAAAACAGAATAGACGTATAAAGTGTAATTGTGCAGGTAGGTGTGTGATGGACAAGTCAAATACAGTTGTGTGAAGAAAATAGAATGAGATGAACCATGGTTATGAACTCCAGTTAGTTATTTAGGAGTCTAATGGCCTTGGGAAAGAAAGTGTTCTTTAGCCAGGAAGTCCTGCATTTTATATTTCTATACCTCCTGCCTGAAGGTAGAAGTGTTAACAGTTAGTGTTGGGGGTGGGTGGGGTCCCTGAGGATCGAGACAGTTCTCCTGCAGACTCTGCAGTTGTACATGCTCCACAGAGAGGGCAGTGGGATCCTGGTAATCTTCTCAGCAGTCCTTACTACTCTCTGCAGGCATTTGTGGTCCATAGCAGTAGTGTTGCCGTACCACACGGTGATGCAGCTGGTCAAGATGCTCTCAACAATGCAGCTGTAAAAGTTGCTGAGGATCGTAGTCGACATACCAAAAATCCTCAGCCTCCTCAAAAAGTACAGCTGCTGTTGAGCCCTCTTGACCAGCTTTGAGGTGTTAAGTGTCCAAGTGAGGTCCTCACTGATGTAGACGCCCAGGTATTTAATGCTGCTCACCCTCTCCACTTCAAGCCCTCGGATGAACAGTGGCCGGTGAGGTCTCCTCTCCTTCCTCATGTCCACTATCATCTTCTTCATCTTGTCTGTGCTGAGGGTGAGGTTGTTGCCCTCACACCATGACACCAGACTGTCCACCTCCCTCCTGTAGGCCGTCTCATCCCCACCAGTGATGCGTCTAATCACTGCGGTGTCATCTGCAAACTTTAGGGTGATGTTATCTTTGTGGGAGGTGACACAGTCCTGGGTGAACAGGGTGTAGAGGATGGGGCTGAGGACGCATCCCTATGGGGTGTCTGTGTTTGTGATAATGGTTGCTGAAATCATATTACCAATCCTGACACACTGGGGCCTGCCAGTCAGAAAGTCTAGGAGCCAGTCAAAGAGGGTGGGGTGCCGGCCAAGTGCAGACAGTTTATGGGGGATAACCGTGTTAAAGGTGGAGCTGTAGTCAACAAAGAGCATCCTGATTGTTCTCCAGATGGGAGAGGGAATAATGTAGTGCGGCCGCGATGGCATCTGAGGTGGACCTGTTGGGCCGGTAGGCATACTGCAGGGGGTCCAGAGTGTCCGGTATGCTGCTCTGAATGTGGGCCAGCTCCACTCTCTCAAAACACTTCATGAATGATTGGAGTGTGTGCTCCCGGCCAGGCAGGTGGGTGGGCTATTTTTAGGAAGGGGGATGATGATCATACAGTAGTCTTAAAGCAGGACGGAACAATGCGCTGACTGAGGGAAAGTTTGAAGATGGAGCAGAGAACATCAACCAGCTCATTGGCACACGCTCTGAGAGCCCGCCCAGGAATGTTGTCTGGTCCTGCTGCCTTACGGGGGCTGATCTTCCTTAGTGCTTTGTGTACCTGACCTGAAGAGACCGTTCAGAAGTTTTTAGAAATGCAGCATTCTTAAGAACTAAACAGGAGGACCGGGAGATAAGTCCTTCAAAAAGAGATGTTAAGTTTGAAAAAGAAATTCAGCTTCCAAGATGTTAAATTGTCAGGAGATAAAATGAAAAGACTCAGTGTCCAAAAATTAAATATTTAATCCAACAACTGGAAACAACAAAAGTTTCTGCTTCTTTTTTTTTCCTCCACACCTTCTCTATCCCTACCTAGTGGCAAAACTACGGAATACAACACAAGACACTTGGTTCTTTCTTTCTCTTTCTTTCTTTCTTTCTTTCTTTCTCTCTCTCTCTCTCTCTAAGTTCTCCCGCAGATGAGTTTGGACTTGGTTTTACAGTATCATTTCTGGTATTTTATAATGTTGGTCGTATAAGTCCAATGCGGAAAACTCACACTATAGGCCAAGGGATTATGCTATGCTAACGCCCACCTGAGAGAGTAAACACGGAGCACATTGCCTTTTTTTCTATGTGGGTGCGGCACTGCGCTGTATCAGCCTGTACTCCTAACCTCTCTCTCTCTCTTTCTATTGTGCCTACTGACCACACAGTAATACCCAAACTACTCCAAAGCAACATTTGCACTGATTTGTGCTTTTTGTATCTCACTCCATTATACACCTTTATCGTAAGAGCATCCCTTATCTACAATGAAGAGTTCAATCAGAAGAAAATATAAATCTGGTTTTAAATTAAAAGTAGTTGAAGTAGCGAAAAAACTGGTAATTGCACGCTGCAACAAAATTTGATGCAAAAAAAAAAAAATTACCGGTATGTGTCAAATTTTTGAACGGGTGTATAAGTTGGGGTTTGATATTATGCTTGTTTTTTCGGGTTTAAATACCCAACTTATATGTGAGCATATATGGTAAATGGCCTCCCCTCCTTTAATGTGCCGCTTACCCTAACTCTTCTGTTGGCACGGAAGCTCCCTGGCTTGAGTGTGACATAACTGACCTAACTCTATATTTGACTACATTATTTTATTAGATTAAATTATTTACTTGAGATCCCACCTTCTTCTGAACTACTACCACCTGAACCATTATGCACTGCAGAGTTGAACAATGTTGCTCCTGTGCAGCTAAAGGAAATAGAAAAACGTATTTCTAAAAGGAAAAAGCAGTAAAAGTACTCTACAATGTTTTGGAACAAATGCTGTAATTTGGTTAAACTTGCAGGTAGAAGCAACACATACTTATGAATCCACCCAAAAAGGATCAAGTCAGTATACACTCTGAACGTCAGTAAAGCATATACCCTAGGAGCCATGCTGTTTTAGAGCTTTTGACTTACCTCATAGTTTCAGTTAGAGAAATAGACCCAGTTTCAAGAAGTGCATCTGCTGGGAGTTTATATCTATGAAGTTTAGGAATTTTTCAGAGTATGTCTTCCATCTCTTGAAAATATTCTCAGTTGAATCAGTGTCCCTCTACCATTGCCAAAAATACCCTGGGTGCCATGTCATCTCCCCTTCCCAAGACACTACGCAAAAGAAATTCTCTACGGCCTTACCAATTACTTCCACACAAAAGCCTTAGCTTTGGTCACTGCTGTAGCTACCACTCCATTGACAATCAGAGATATTTCATAGAACACCCTTCTATTTATCAGTTTCTTTCACCAAAGGCAGCTTGAGAGTTACTCACCGGATTTTAGGGGCAACTCTCACAAGATGAAGAAGACGGCCCTGAAAATTGTCTTCCTATAGCCACTCTGAGCACACCCTCACTAAGTGTTTGGGTTTTCCAGTCTGTTCAGCAGATATTTGGACCTTCTTAACCAACTTGTTAGCCAATGGCAACCAGTTAACAGCTCAGTTGCCTGCAGGCTTTACCCGAGTATCCAGAAGATACAGCCTTAGATCAAATGACACAATTAAAAAGTCCAGAATTGACTCAACCAAAGGTTCTCTGGTGCCAGGTGCACTAATAGGCAATCTTTGATCATGGTGCTTGATATGGACATCTAAGAACAAATCACCACTTGGATTTGGATCAAAAATACTGTTCCACCTATTTAAAGTACATCCCTAGAGGAATCTCAGTTCTTGATGTGAGTGTTAAGTCTCCCAATAGGAAGCAATATGTAGAACCAAATTCATTCTCTCCATAAAGCCTATCTACTCTGAATAGTTCTTAGGTGAATATCTGCAAATATTAGTCAAAGCCAATCGTCTTTATTCATGCATACACATCCTAGCTGTATATATATATATATATATATATATAAGGCAAATATCTGGGGACTTAATAGTATTAGAACATAAGAAATTTGACAGATGAGAGACGATTAAGTCCATCAGGCTCATTGTTGTAGTTAATACTTAACTTCACCCAATATCAAATCCACAAACGTCTTAAAGTTTCTGCTTCAGCTACAGCACATAGCTTGGTAGTTTGGTTCAGACTCAAACAGCTCTTTGAGTAAAAAAAAAGTTCTTGCTGGCTTCTGTCCTAAATGCACTTCACTTTTATTTCCACAGATATCCTCCAGTACATGATTAACCATTTAGTTGAAAGAATTATACTGGATCTGTTTTATTGATGCTTTTCAGAATTTTGTAGACCTCGATTAGGTCCCCAAGAATTCTCCTCTGCTTGAGGCTAAACAGCTTTAATTCTCCAAGACTGTCGGAGTAGGACATTTCCTTAAGTCCTGGGATGTAGCCCGTTGCTCTCCTCTGCACAGTTTCAAGTATGCAAAGTCTTTCTCGTAGCGTGGTGACCGGAATTGTACGCGATACTCCAGAAGTGCATTCACTAGTGGCCTATGTTATCGGAGTACGTATAACTTTTTCACTGCCTTTTTAATAGCTTCTGCTCATTGCTTAGATACTGAAAATGTTATGTCATCATAAACCCCTGATTCCTTTTCAGAAGTTGCTTTCTTTAAGACAGCTTTCCCATCTTGTATTTATAACTGACTTTATAGTCTTCTGTGTTAAACTGCAATTTCCA
This sequence comes from Polypterus senegalus, assembly GCF_016835505.1. NCBI lineage: Eukaryota > Metazoa > Chordata > Cladistia > Polypteriformes > Polypteridae > Polypterus > Polypterus senegalus. Next base: position 46,849,691 of record NC_053168.1, on the reverse strand, counting down.
AGTGTTCGACCAGTTCTGAAGCTTGTATAATTCTTCTTGCGTTATTTACGCTGTCATTTTTCAAATTTTAGGTGTCATCTGTGAATTTCACAAGTTTGCTAACTACAACAAGAATTAAAGTTATTAATGTAAATCGGAGAAAGCAGAGGTCCAAGGACAGACCCCTGAGGGACTCCACTGATGACCTCAGTCAATGTACAGCTTTCTTCTCTTATCTGTACTCTTTGTCCCCTGCTGGTAAACCAATTTCAGATCAAGTTTTGTTGGCTATCTTTAATGGCAACAGCCTCCAGTTTCAGAACTAATCTTTGGTGTGAGACTGAAGGCTTTTTAAAAGTCTACTTAAATTATGTTGTATGCTTTGCTTTTGTCAAGTACTGCTCAACAAAAATCTAAAAGATTGGTTTGGCAAGCCCTTTCATTCAAAAAGCCATGCTGGCTGTTATTTAGTATATCATTTTCATATTGGTACTTCCCACAGGAGCCCACCAATGGCAAAAGTCTAGAGAGGAGAGCCCACCCTTGCTTGGCAAATCTGGTGTGGTGTGTAGAGTTTAGTCTGAATATTCTAGTTGATATTTTTCAACCTCCTGCACAAGTTTCAGTTTCTCATCCAACTCCTCCCTTTCACCTTGCAGGTATGAAGCCCACTCTGTGACACCATGCAGCTTCTTTAGGCTGAACTCGACTGAATTTCATGGCCTCCAGGGAGCACAAGATTGTCCATATTTTGATTATTGTAATCGGGGGCTTACCTTTATATTCTTTGACAAACACTAGCGCATATAGACCAGTGTCAAGTGATAGAGTGAACCAAGCAACACTATCAATCTCTGACGGACAACAAAGCAGCCAAACAAGCCACGGCGCGATTTTACCAATTTTATTTTTACTATCTCTTCATTTGAAATAAATATGTAGCTCTTCATTTGAAATGACACAAGACAGTTTAATGAGCATGTTGCAAAATGTCACCAGAAAAACAGTCAGTTTTGTTTGTTGGCATCTGAGTGACAACATTGTGAACATGCAAATGCATCATAATGCCGTAATATACAAAACACAAAAGAAAGATTTATACATCGTAATTTACATGAGTCATCCATTTGCTTACTGACAGTACTGAGAAAATGATAAGTGAGAAACCTCTGTGGTAAATGAAGTCCCTGAAGCGTGAAGCCCATGCACATTATAAGCATTCCATTATTTTCTGTGGACCTTACGAGGGCTGAACGACTGATACGCATTCCCAGATATATCTTTATTTTGTTCTGTATATATTGTACATTTTGCAGACACTATAAATGTGCACACATAGACAATGTTTTAATGCCAAGCATCATGGAAATTGTGTTGATAAAAAAATAAAACAAAATCAAAAAAAAAAACCAAGGGCTCATATCGAAATGTCCAATACTCAATGAAGAGGCTCTTTAAGATACACAAAGCTACGGCAAATAGGGCTCATCGTTACATCACTGTTCACCAGCCGCCGATATCCAGAATGTGACAGACATTTTAACCCACAGTGAGGTAGGTCAGATTTTAATAAATGAAAAAAAAAAAGTATTTGAAAGATACAAAAAAAAAAAATAATAATAATAATAATGACAAATGCTTACCCAAGATATTTTTTGTCTTTTGCACAGCATGCTGTGCACTTTTGTTTTTTAGCCCCTTAAAATAATTGTGCTTTCCACAATAATCTTGGTTTAATCGATTGTAATGGACACCATAAAGACTGCAAGGTGTCACCTTACTGGGGCGACGACGTCTAGAGTAAGGCTAAAGGAATGCTATCGAGAAACTTGTTTATGAGGGGTTTTGGTGTTCTTTTGGTCTTCTGCCCAAAGAATTAAATAAACAATGCAGTATTAAAAATCATTTTTAAACCATTGTGTTTTTAATCTGCATCTAAAAATGGTTTTCATTTTTTTTTTTATTAGTACTATTGCGTTGTAATGAAATGTGTGATGCTTTAACAGAGTACCACACCAAACAGACACCTTTGCTTGCATGTGATATACTGTAGGTGTGGATTTCTAAAATTGTGAATAAAAAAAGACTGCATTTGAATCCCTGATTACAGAACAGAAAACAAATTATAATACTCTAAATACAGAACTTCAAAGTTTTAAAAAGTACATAACATTGTGGACACGGAAGCTGCAACATCTAGTAGAATATAGCTTATGGTACTGGGTACTTTTGCTGTCTTCATGCGGTTCTATTAAATATGAATTCACATTAAAGTAAAAGATTAAAGTGTTTCTATCCACACAGCACCCAGAATACAGATGTTCCAAAGTTCCCAAAGACCTGAATGACCTATGTAACAGTGCTAAGTCGAGGTAATGTTGTTCCACCTGCACCAGTCTGTTTCCTGGTTCTCTGTATTCTTCATCGGCTTTGCCATCAATTACATCCCTGCAGAGGTGGCGGATCTTCAGATGTCACTCAAGACGCTTTAAAGGTCTACTTAGCATACCGACTTTTGTTGAGTTATTAAGACAGAATACAATGGTCCTAAGGGATGTGTTTCCAGACAAACGTTTGGATTATAGAAATCCCCGTCACCTATGTGCCTCAGAGCAGCAAGAGAACAGAAAGTCTAACCTGTGTTGTGTTGTGTTTTGTTTTGCATTGCCTCAGTCCTGCCAGATTGGTAATAGCACCAAATATACAACATACTGTGAGAAGCAAGCGTTACTCCTTTTGCTGCCTTCATGTAAAAAACTTGCAGTTTGTAGAGTCAATGTAGCAGTAAGAGGTGCATTTCAGCTCTCCATAAGACCTGGGGAAAGAAAAAATATTTCATGTACAGTTGAAGTGAAAGGCAGGCCGGGAAGTTCTAAACACATTGCTAACCTGCTGATGTACATTAAGCATATTATATAATGTCAGCGTTAAGAGAATACTCGAGCCTTGGATACTGTGGCCATTCACGGGGTTTTAGGTGAATGCTATCTGAGTCCAAAATGGGTGCTAAAACCTAAAACTGTAATTTCCTAATGGATCATCGCTCCCTGAAGACATTTGACAGGTCAAAGTCAAAGTGAAAAACTCAAAGCAAACTTTATTGTCATCTCAACCATATATAAGTATGCAGATAGACGAAATTGCGAAGCTCAGGACCCACAGTGTAACAACATGAAGTGCAAATAAAAAATGAAAATTAAATTAAAAATAGAATTAAAAATTTTAATTAAAATTTAAAATTAAAATACAAACAAGACAAGACATTGTGCAAAGACAAGATTAATGCAATGTATGGTATTATGCAATCTAGATACATAAATATAGTCAATAAATATGTAATATAATAAATACGTAATAGATATAGATAATACAGAAATTACCAGTGTATGATAATAGTTGTTTAAGACGTGTAAACAATGACAGGTCAGAATGTTTCACAGCAGAAGGATATCAAAGAATGTCAAAGTGCAGTGTGCAAAATACTTAAAGGTCAGTATGAGATTCTACCTGCACACTCGTCTTTGCCGTACAGTGGCCTGCATGTATAAACGTTCTGTTTTTAGAGGTGGTTGAGGCCGTGTGGAGGATCCCAGGGGCCAGCCTGGTGTTAAGGAGTCTGACAGTTAGGGGCTAAAAAAAATGAAAAAGTAGATATTCTGCTACCTGCAATCCAGTGTCATAGGAGGAAGGCACCTGAATGACCCTCACAAAGAAAGAAAGAAAGAAAGAAAGAAAGAAAGAAAACTTTCTTTTCAATTTCTATCCTTCAATTTTAAGATCTTTATCTCTTTCTGTAGGACTTATCTTAATGGATTTAAAAAAACATATCTTCAAATTAGGATTCTGCTACTTGTATATCTATGTTTTGTAAGCACATACTGATTATAAATTATTTTTTATATATTAGTTAATTAGTTATATATAACTATTTCTAACTTGCTGTTTTTTCTCTTGTAACTCTTCTTTTATATTGTGTAAAGCACGCTGAGCTACATTTCTCGTATGAAAATGTGCTAAAGAAATAAAAGTGTTGTTCTTTTTATTGTAAATTATGTGGCCACATGCTATACAATATGTGGAATATGGGGCATTGTTGAATAATAAAGGCCCCAAATTACACTGTTAGGACTGTCTTACACAACAGGAAGATATTGTAATACAAATAATGAGCAGAACATTTGATTTAGTGATATGTTGGGTAAACCACAACAATTGACTATTATGTTTGGGTGAAAGTGTGCAGCCACTGTGGCCCTCCAGTATAGGGAATGGACAAACTGCACTGCGCCATTTATACCAGTTCAAGCTGAATTTAATACGTAACCCAATTAAAAACTGGTCTTGTAAAATATATCTGCATCTAATCCATAATATCTGATAGTATCTGTCTCTGCTTCATGTCAGTTCATTTATTGCTTCAGTGAATGTTTGGTATTCCTTTATTGTATCTTTAATGTACTGTCTGTCTGTCTGTCTGTCTGTCTGTCAGTAATGCTGTATTTCTGTGGTTTACTGTCTGAAGGCATATATGAGTTTAAATGAACTGCAAACATAAAATTCGAGTTTAAATGAACTGCAAACAACATAAAACTTCTGCAGGTTAAATCTGATCAGGTCTAAGCTATTTATCGTTACAGAGCACAATGCAGCAAGACTTGTTTCATTACATACTCAGGTGAGTATTTCTTTAAATTCCATCTACATCAGGCCTTAGTAACTCAACAGTAAACATCTGATCACACAACAGCGGGTGACTATACAGCCACATAATGGCGGGCATGGTAAGTGTCAGGCCACAGTGTGCATTGAGTCTGCTGGAGAAGCTGATGGTGAGTGAGTACCACTTGCGCCTTTACAACCTGACCGAGCTCAGAAAGCAAAAGCGGTCAGTTTCATAAAGGTCTGGTTAGAAGTCTACAAAGAAATGTTGAAATTAAGTAACATCAAACCGAAATGCTTGACCAAATAGTACAGAGAGTATGAAAACAGAAAAGGACACAAGAGGTGTGTTCAGCGTCAATGATAGAAAATTACATATCAAAAAATTCAACAATCCAAAACATCCAGAAAATAAACTATTCTTAGACTATGCAGAAAATTGAGCAAATAAGATTGTCTCCTACTGAATGATGACGACAAGTTTACTGGAGCTACAGCCATGAAAATCAACTACCAGTAGTTTTCAAAATATTAGAGCAAAACTCACTTTGCAGGGGCATGTTGGGAGCAGCACTGATAGCACGTTGCTGCACCCACCACACGACAAACCAACTGGATTGGGTCCTGAGTATAGTGGGTGACACCTCAGCACCACACTAGAACAATATGAGATTTCTTTTAAGGTGACTGGAGTGCCACTCCTGCCACCAACCCCCCATGTTTTCCCTGTAAGTTGGAGGACCTGCTTGCATGGCTGGATGCAGATCAACGTCATACCCAGGACAGAGCAATCGTAGGTTAAGGGCCTTGCTCAAGGGCCCAGCAGAGTAGAGTCAGTTCTGGCATTTATGGGATTCAAAACGGCAACTTTCCGATTGCAGGCACAGATCCTTAGCCTGACAGCCATGCGATTGTTACAGACAGACTTGAATTGTAATTCCCTGATTTCTCCAACAAATGGAAGTGATAAAGGGTTACAGCTATGGCAAGGCAAATTAACATTTACAGATACTGTACTTCAAAATTCATTTTCAGATACCTTCAATGCATTTAAGAGTATCTGCAAAAACAACTATTTCAAGATGTCTTAAATTCCTTTTAAAATGTGTGAAATATACTAATTCAAAATATCTTGAAATGGTTGTCTGGTTTTCCATGCCCATTTTACCTGACTGGTCAAAAGCTTTGGCAGCTGACTTAAAAACTCATGTATATTTTCTCCTGGATCCTTATGTGGTCAGATGAGTTGTGAGCACTTAGGACTGTATGAATGCTGAATAATGTACAGTACATCACACTGGTTACTGTACTGAATTTTTTGTATTTAATTTTTCTTAGGAGTATATGTTGCGGATACTATTACAGTGTATGTAATGCATGTCTGGTAGCTTTAGTGGGAAAGTGTGAATAAGACTTTTGCTGTCTTTGAGACAAATAGCAGTAACACAACTAAGCTAAACTAGCGTGATTGGTTCAAGAAAGGAAGATTCACCTGAAACTGTTTAAATTAACCCAAATCTGTTTGAAATATTCTTGTTCTAAAGAGCAACTTATTTATACAGTACACGTGGATGTCTTAAAAAAGCTTTTTATTTCTAAAACTTTAGAAAGTACTTACCCAGGAAGATATGTTTTGCAAGTCTGATAACCAAAGTCTTTGCCATCACACTCTTCAACCCCATCATGCCGATATCCATCCCCACAATAAGCATGTTTGCATTCTGAAAAAATGTAATATACATGAATAATATTACAAACAATATTCATCCATCAATCCATGTTCTGGACTCCCTTATATACATTACTAGTTTAAAGTCTTGAGAAGGCAGCGTTTATCCCGGTGGCACTGGGCATAAAGATACAAATTACATTCACTCTTATGTGCTCACGTGTGTTATAAATGAGTTCCAATTGTAGCAAATGAATAAGCACTCGACTTGCAGCAGTCATTTTTTACCAAGGTATAACTCTCTTAAATTTAGATAGGTATTGCCCCTTTGACACTAGATCTGGGGGAGTAGCCATGGGATGCACGCTACGTCCCCCGGAACACTTGGTGGCAGCTCACCTGGGTTGCATCAGGGCCACAGGCATGGGACTTCGGAGCACGTGGTCGCCGCCAGGGGGAGCTGCAAGACTTCCTGATCCCGTGTTGGCGGTAATGCAGTCCCACCCGGAAGTGCAGCCTAACTTAGGTTAACTGCCACCTAAAGCACTTCCGGGTGGGCTATAAAGGGAGCTTGCGGCCACTACTCAGGGCGCCAGAGTCGAGAGGAGTAGGAGGACGAAGCTGACTGCGAGGAGTGGAGGAAGAACTTTTGTTTTGGGGTTTTGATTTTAGTGTTTGTGTGCTTTTTGGGACTATGCTGTGCCTGTGGGACACGGGGAAGACGTACCCCACAGGTGAAGAAAAAGAATCTTTTGGTTTAGTTTTCACATGCCTCCGTTGTCAGTCTGTGTCGGGTCGGGTGCCTATATAGCGCCTTTCACAACATATATAAATATGTACGTATGTATAAGACAGCTAAAAAAGCAATTCACTGTAAAATCACATAAAAGTCCTTTGATCATAATAAAAAAAAACATTTCAGTCGGTGGTGTCTCGTTATTTTCAAATTAAGTGCCGCTAGGCTACAAGGTCAGGAATCAGCAGCATGCCTACAACTTACTGATGCAGCCATCAGTAACAATCTTGTTGCCATCATCACAGTCTTCATCATTAAGCTCCTGCACAATTCCATCCCCACAAAAACCTTCCGGTTCAGGGCTTTCAACAGACTGGTATGGTGTCAGCTGTGGGGAAAAAAAAAGATAAAGGTTGGTGTACTGCAGTTTTAATTTCTGAAAACTGGTGCTCTGGGCTTTATGATGGCAACAGAAAACAACAGAAATTGCACTTAAATCGATGAAACATTTAGAGTGGCTTTATATATTTGGTTAAACTGAATGAGATAATGAAAAAATTAACAAAGTGATCAAACCTTAATTTCCCATAGACAGAGAAAATTAAGATACACTACTACACAAAAGCAAAATGTAGGACTCAAAACAAGTGATGAGTAAACCTCACTGAATTGGCTTTGCTGCAAGTCTGCAAAAATGTTTGGAAACTTTGCTGAACTTGCTGAGGTGCACAGAAGTCAACGGGAAAGGACTAAATAAACGAGTTCTGAGTGGAATGTAATGGTGGAGTGGTCATTTAAGTGTCCCTTGGGTCTAGAGGTGTGTATGCCAAGTATGCTAGAATGACTATAGTGGCCAAAAATGTGACCTGAGCTGTGAGGCAGCAGCGCTAAACACTGCGCTATCCTGCCTCAAACAATAAAAGATACAGATGGAACCAAAACCCCAAAAAAATGCAACAACTAACATTAGATATCATTGCACTCATAGAGGTCTAATCTTCGAGGCAGTGATGGCCTCCACCACAAAGCAGGTAGTGCAAGCCAATCTTAGAGGCCTGCCAGATGTGCGCCTGGTCCATATAAGAGAAGGGGTTGTGACGCAGCGCAGAGTCAAAACAAACCTTAAACCCGGTGAAATAATAATAGAAGAAAAAAATGTATTACTGTTTACAGGACAATTCTATCTATTTGATGGAAGAGAAAAGTGAAAAGCTTCTGCACAGATAAATCGGATGTCGCTGGCATGTCTTTTTTCATCTATCAAAAAGATAGAAACATCTTGTAACAGTTATACAGTACAGGCCAAAAAAAATAAATAAAACCATTTCAGGTGACTACCTGTTGAAGCTCATCGAGAGAATGCCAAGAGTGTGCAAAGCAGTAATCAGAGCAAAGGGTGGCTATTTTGAAGAAACTAGAATATAAAACATGTTTTCAGTTATTTCACCTTTTTTTGTTAAGTACATAACTCCACATGTGTTCATTCATAGTTTTGATGCCTTCAGTGAGAATCTACCAATGTAAATGGTCATGAAAATAAAGAAAACACATTGAATGAGGAGGTGTGTCCAAACTTTTGGCCTGTACTGTATGTATCTTTTGTTATTATTCTTTTACAGGGTCTCACAAGTTTTGTGACTCTGGGAGGGATCGGGTTGCTTTGGGGTTTGTATTGACTTGGGCACCATAGAACATGGCCAATTGTGTATGCGTTCAGCCTGCACCCCCCACCACTTATATGGTCCCAGCACGCAGCTGCCAGGACTTGAAGATCAGCTTGCGTTTCTCCGTACTGGCAATTCTTGCATGATGTGTGAAGAAGATTGGCCGATGATGTGCCTAAAAGACGTATGCTTACTGTATGCAAGTGTGAAAATAATGTGCAAGGCTGCTAAAGATCTGTCATATCATGCAGGCCTCGCCAATCAACATGTGGCAATGGGAAAAAAATATTCATCTAGGCAAGCCGTTTGGAGAATTTCTAGAAAAATATTTGGGGAAAAAGGTCACTAAAAAACACAAATTTTGTCAATCAACACTAGTGACAGTAAAGTATTTAATACAATATTCTTTGTATGTGTGACATATGACAAATAAAACTGAGCCTGAACATCCTATATAGTAGAATGTCTTCACAATAAATACCAACATCAAAAAAATAAGGAAGAAAAAAAAAATCTCTTTTTTGGTAAAGAATCACAGGAAAACCAAGGAGCAGCATAGTTTGAGTTACTGTAACAAATTAAAAAATAAAACTGGAAAATACCTGAACTGGAAACCATCCTTCCGTATCCTTAAAATAAAGTGACTTTTGATCTCTTCTGAAAGCCAGTGCATTGTCAGTGTTTAGCCTGTCCAGTTCATCTTGATTATTTACCACAAAAATCTATAGGATAAAGAATGTAAATCAACTATTATAGACAACTTAAAAAGAACTTTAAACTATATAAAAGTATTTCATGTTTTAAACTGACATTTTGGACTTGAGAAGAAGCACTTTTATGCACAATGGTTACAAAACCATACAAGTCATCCCACAGTCTCAAAATAAAATAATCTAATCAGCAGTTTCTTTGTCTCTACTTTTATACCTACTGGCATCAGATATCTTTAAAACAGAAAAAAACGTAAAGATTTTTAACAATTGGAATAGGCAGGGTGGATGGATAAACGGATGAGTGTTTTTATGACTATATCAGTGAATTTTATTGTGTTCAATGCATTCCTCTATTTGCCTGGAAGTTACAGAAAATGGAAATCCATCAACAGCTTTTAATGGTAAAGATGCTAGGTCTTTATCCATCCATCCATCCATCGATCCATCCATCCAATCATCCATTTATTTTACTGTAATTTTTTCAGCATATAATCACAGTCCTCCTCAGTCTTTTCAGGTAGAATGGTGGCACAAGTCAGGAAACTGCTCTGGTTAAAGAACACACATTCACTTTGTTGTCCATTAGTCCTCAGTGTTACATCCATCCATCCATCCATTATCCAACCCGCGATATCCTAACTACAGGGTCACGGGGGTCTGCTGGAGCCAATCCCAGCCAACACAGGGTGCAAGGCAGGAAACAAACCCCGGGCAGGGTGCCAGCCCACCACAGGGCACACACACACACACACACACTAAGCACACACTAGGGACAATGTAGGATCACCAATGCACCTAACCTGCATGTCTTTGGACTGTGGGAGAAAACCCACTCAGACATGGGGAGAACATGCAAACTCCACTCCACACTCCGGGAAGCGAACCCAGGTCTCCTTACTGTGAGGCAGCAGTGCTACCCACTGCGCCACCGTGCCGCCCTCTTCAGTGTTCCCCACATACTAATTATTTTTGCAATGTAACACTATTGTTTATATCAAGTCCATGCTAGTGTTAGAAACCCATTTTTGCAAGGAGTTGCTATATGATGTGATGTGTCCCCTGTTGTCAAGTAGTTGCCAGGAATGAATAAAGTGCACAGGACAAGGACAGTACCCAGCAAGGTCCCTAAAGAGCAAACATTACACTGCCAGTGAAAGTATGAATTTATATAACAATAAGAAAGAACTGCACTGTTTGGGGACACGAGGCCTTTCTGTTGTGGTTGATGCTCTGGAAACAGATTATGGCACCCTGAGGAGAACCTGGAGATATTTGCTGAAAACACTAAAGAGCAGGCATCCCATCACATGCCAGGGATTTTTAATCTTCTATTCACAAAGAGAATGAGGTCATGGATGGCTGGATGGAATCCAGTTCACCTCCATGCTGGCAGATGACAGCAGGCTGCTGATAGCTGGGATGGGCTTTTAGGATGCCCTGAATACCTGGCTCTTCAAAGGCTACTGATGCCACAGAGGTGCACAGAACCCAATAATCTATCCTGGTGATCATATAGGCAAAGAATGGCCACCATAGACTCTGAAAATAACTCTAGGACTTGACCAGATGTTAAAACATGCCAAGGATCTAAAGCAAGCTTGAGGCAGAAGTAAACTGAGAGTAAAGTCCAGAGAAGAGATGGCACTACAGGGTAACTGGTGGGACAGAAAGGCTAGGATCAAGACTCAGATATAGGGAAAAAGGTAGAAAGGGGGTGCTTAGGTAGTACAGAAGAGGAAGGTTAGTGGACAGCTCACCTTATCTAGAAGACAGACGTCTAAGACTTGTTCAGCCAGGCCCAGAGTGGCATCAGGGATTGGGTTTGTTCTAATTGTTCTTATTTTGCGTGCTCCCTTGTGTGCTTTATTCTGCAATAAACACCATTGGTATAGCTTCTGGCCTTGATTTATTTATTGTAGATGTGGAGAGCTGCCACAAGTGTGCCCTCTACTGTTACTAATGATGCGTCTTCATGTACAGCATATGTTTATGGTACTACATTTCTACATAGATTGATCAAGAGAGTAAGCCTCTACAGACATGTGGTCAGCCTCCACTGTATGGAAATCCAAACACTTACCACTGGCACTTTAGGGTAGTTGACGCCAGGCAAAGGCTCCTCATATGGAGGGCTATTCACAGTTACCGGTGGGTTACAGTAGCATCGGCCTGGAATTCCAGGAAGTCCTTTCTCACCTTTTTGTCCCATTATTATTCGACCTAGGAGTTTCAGGTGAAAAAGGACAAACTGAAAGCAGTTGTTAAAAGAAATAAAAGAAAACCAATAACATGTTATGGAAATGTTATAAAACGCTAGTCTACTATACCAACCGCATTGTACCATTTAAAATAATTTCAGGCACATATTGCAAAAATATAAAGATGGCTGACATAATTACTGATTCACTTTTCAAAGCCTTGTTTAATTAATAATGACATACATTACTACAACCTTGGAATTACAGCATCCACGTTTGTATGTTTATTATTCCTTCAAGTACAGAACAGCTAGTATAACCTTTTATATTCTTTCTACTTTTCTACTGGATCAGTACACTCCACAGTCTCTTGTGAAATGATTTGCACCACACTACCTCTCTCTCACTTTTACAATTAAGACCCCGATATCCGTAAGTCCAATTGGGCATTGGCATTAAACCAAATCTATTTTTAAGCATTTAGACTGCACAGTTAATATGCATTAGAAGGTACTGATTTTCTGCATTATGTATAAAAATCTGTATAAAAAATCAAAAAATGAACAAAAATGAAGATAATTATTTTAAAGCACAAAGAAAAAATGAAATTAACACAATAATAAAATTAAAATACGATATAGCAAACATGACCGATAGTGTTTCTTCTCAGCAGTGTTTTTTGCGGTAAGTTTAATGTAACTTGCCAGAATGATATTTATTACCTACATGGAGTCTGATTAAAGTGGCTGTCACATTTAGGAAGTGGTAATCAGAGCTGGAGGTTTGACAAACTGCTGATGCAATCTGCATGAAGACTCTTGGCATGGCCATCCGTTGTTTCAAGCACCACGGCGTCAAGCTGATTTTCACACTGAGAGTTTGTTAACTACAGAAATCGATGCACCATCCAAACATAATTTTTATTCTATTTATTGTATTTGTGGAGAAAACTGTTTAATAATAAATGCTGTATTATAATTGCAAAAAAACGATTAACACACCATCATTTTTCACTTAGTATTTCAGTGACACATTTGTGGGGAATCGTTACTCACTATCAATCATTTTAATGATGATAAGTAATGGCAGCCACATCTTACATCATCAGACAGCTCCAGGCCAGATCTGCCGAAGCGAAGGTTCTTTAATAGCATTGCAGTGTGAATCTTTCTGTTGATCTAAGCCACTCCAAGTCATCTATGGTCCATTTTCAAACATTGTTAATCTGAACTAATCATGATCAAAGCAATAATGATCCAAGGAAGAAGTGCCACTCCATTACTAGGCACATTCAGGCATAAGTCGACACCTACACACATATTAGGTCAATTTAGAGTCATCAGTTCTCAGTTTCATCAAGCTTATAGTCTGAAAATTTGACTAGTCATACATGATCCTTTAAATATCATCGTGAGGAATGATGGAAATTCATCCATTCAATCCCTGAGCTCACTTATTCCATTACATGGTAGTGGGGAGACGGAGCCAGACCAGCAGGTGCAAGGCAGGAATAAAACTTGGATGTGACTCTGATTACTCATTTACGCTGGCCAAATTAGACTTGTCAATCTGCTTATCTTTAGGATATGGAAGGAAGCTTAAATCTGGAGAAAAGCCAAACTGACGAAGATAGAAAGTGTAAACTTTGCACAAAAATCAAACTGAAGTCCTGGAAATGTGAGCTGAGATATCAGCACTGATCATTGTGCCACTGTGCAGCTCTTTAATATACAATAATTTTGTCTTGATTTGTTAATTCAGAGAAAACTTAATGTGATCCTGGCATTTGGTCACCTATTAAAGGAATACTCCACACAAAAAGGATATTTTTTATATGTTACTCACCCCATGTACTGAGGGCTGAGAAGAAAGTTTAATCTCATGTTTTATTGCAGAAAAAAGAGAAAAGAATTTATGATAAAACAGGAGCCAATAATGATGTATGATAATGCTGTACAACCACAAATGAAGAGAAAAAAGAAAATCTCATGTTACTTGTGTGGCATGGTCCACATGTCAGTTATCCAGTCGCATGATGGAAATGTGCACAGCACATGTCTTTTTATTAAATATATCCTTTCAGAAAAACAAGTGCACATCAAAAACAGGAAAATAAAACCTCATGGGAACTGCCTTTTTAAATTCAAGACTGGAATCGACCAATGAATGAGAAGGAGTGGCGGGTCTTTAATTCATAAAGGCAATCCCACCAAACTTTAGTTCCCAGTCTTTGACTGGTGTTAATTTAGGATAAGTTTAACAATATTGTGCCATAAAGGTATTATGCACATTTCAAGCATACAGCTGGATAACTAACATGTGGATTATACTGCGTGAATAACGTAAGACTTTTCAGATTGTTATACAGCATAACTCATTAATGGTTTCTATTATATCATAAACTTTTTTCTCCCCATTCTGCATGAAACGAGATTAAAAATTTTCTTGGCCACCAGGTGGTAACATTTAAAAATACATAATATTGGTGTGGAGTTTTCCTTTAACACTGTTGTTTCATTTTTAATACAATTTGTATTTGCTTCTGGTCTTCTCAGATGCCTTTTTCTATGCTGAACCCTCCTATTTGACCACATAGCTTATTTCAATTTTAGTTCAACATTACAGATGTAAACGTAATTTGTATTTCATTCAGTCTTAGCTTACTTGTTATGCACTTCAAATAAATGCTACAAACATATCTAACGAGGAACAAAATATCTGGCAAGGCCTTAAATGCCTAAGATTTTGCTCTTACCTGATCCAGGAAGTCCAGGTGGGCCTGGATGACCAGTAGCTCCAGGTGGACCAACAGGGCCAATTGGACCAGCATGCCCAGTTTCTCCCTTTTCTCCCTAAAGACATACATAAAAATGCATGATTTTAAGGTCTGGTAATAATCAAACTATTTGTTTTTGTATATTCATGACCAAATACATCAAGCTATTACATTTTATCATTAATGAAGACTTAGAAATAAAATTTACTTATCATTCATGGGAAGCCAAAATAAAAAAAAAAATCCAACTTGAAGTTCTAAAAGCACATCTTCTATCAGGACAGAATCCCAGGGGAACCCCTAGCAAGTACAAATGTACTCCATGGGTGAAAGAGATAAATGCCTCACTCTTATTTTTATGTAGGCCATAACAAACAGATCCAGAGTTTGACTTTTATTACTTTAAAGTTTCAATGAGCTTAATATGTATGCAGGTCATAATACTCCTAAAAACATTCATTGCTTCATTTGCTTGCTTCCTTAGAACTGTAAAGTATTTAGCTTTCTAATAAACAGCAAACCAGAGTGAATTCTGACCAAGTGTTTTATTAAAAAGGCCTCATGGCTGCTTGAATCAGCTATTTTCCTTGCCTCTTGGCTCCTTTCGAGTGCTGTCCGTTCCTGATCCTTCAAAGAACCAGTTATGACTGATCAGTTAACAGTAACCAAGTCTGAGAGTAGTGACATTTAGCTTCTTTCTTCTCTGGAAAAACAGGGGAAGCATAAGAGAACAATTAACTCTGCTGCCTCAGAGCTCCTGGAGACTAGGCACAAATCCTGGCCTGGTTACCATGAGGACTCTGCACATTCTCTCCATGGGGCGTTTCTTGCTGGTTTTCTATCCCAATCACTTACTTGTGGTAGGGTACGAAGGTGACTGTTTTTAGACTGTTTATTACATAGAGCGTAACAGAATGCCCCAAATCCCATACTCATACCCCACTGTCTGGGTTGACTGCTAATATACAGTACTTCAATATTTAACTCTTTCTTTTACATCTGTGACCCTATAATTAGATGGACTACCAGAACAAGTGAGAGAAACAGTTACACATTTATTCATAATTAAACTTAAGTATCCCAATTGTGCCAAAAACATAAGCAAATTCACAAAGAGTGTTGGAAAATAATACAACCTGATAATAAGCAGTTCACCTTGAATCCACAATGCTTACTACCAGGTGGCTCTCTGTCGTACAATGATTGCTCTCTGTTCCAGCTTGGTCTTTGCTATGCTATCATATGGCTATCGAATGGAGTGAGAAATGGCCTGTCCTCCTCCATGGATGGAACAGCGGAGAGATGCTGAGGAAGATGGTATCTCCACAGGATGGAAAATGGCAAATGAGAGACTGTAATGTGAAAACCTCCATTTATTACGGTTCTGTAACCCATGAAATACCTCCTGGACCCAAGGCGGGATTAAGACCCCCACAGGCTCCTGGGTAACTTAGCACTTTAACAGAAAATTGGCCAAATTTTGAAAATGCAGAGCATGGACACCAGGCCAGTTATCACAGTATGGTATTTCTTACTTTGATTTTGGCATGAGACTCGATTACTTCATCACCCCTGGGAGACTGGGGTCACCTCAATCATTTTGGTGTTCAGATACTCCATTGTTTCATCAACAGGATTGGTGAAAGACCACCTGATGCACTCAGAACACCCTGAAGGTAGATCTGCTTCTGCCTGGTCCATTTCAGGGATGCAGCATTCAACCAATGAAACCCAGACCCTAGTTCAGCTGCATTTTTTTGTGCATGTATAACTCCACTCCAATTTTAGACATGAAAGAAAGGATGCACCACTAATTAAGCCTAAAACCGCCTTCTCAAGCTTGCTTTTCTTCCACAGTCATGCATTTACTTGTCCTTCCTGTCTAGGCTTTCTTCCTGGCAGGAACCAACCCCAGATAGAGCACCAGTCACTCACAGCAAGAAAATTTAAGGTAGACAATTAACTTAACCTGGACATCTTTGGAATATGAGAAGAAAAAGGAGTATCTGGAGAAAATACATTGAGCCCCCACAAATATTGACCCGACTCAGAAATGGGTCCCTGGATGGATGGATGAATGGAAGGAAGCAGTTTTTGACTCTGGAACACACTTAAAACATAATTCTTTGGTGTTCAGTAAAGACAAGAACTAGCAAGGAACAGACACTGTGAGAGAACAGACAAGGACATAATGACACAGGAGATCATTTAAAGGGGACAAGGCAAGGTGGGGCAAAATTACACCAATTTTTTTCATACTTTTTTTTACAAAGAGATTAGATAATGCATAGAAACAAACTATTATTAGAAAACAAGTCAAATAAAATCATTAGCGTAGTGATAAACCGTAAAGTAAATTGTGGAAGTAAAAAGAGCAAATTATCTCAAGTCTTTACTTCAGGGGCAGTTACTTTCTTTCTTTCTTTCTTTGTAGCTTTTGCATTTTATTGCTGCATAATCACCGATAGAAAAGTAGTGGAGTGATTCTTGTTGCTGCTATCCAGCTTGTAGACTTTTATGTCTAACTGATATCTTTTTGGCCATGTAGCCCATAGATGGAACATACTGCTGTAACTGACACACGGTGACAAATACAAAAAAAAAAAGAGGTCTGTGAGCGTATGAATGCAACATAACAAGCTATGTGCAAATCATCAGTGAATGGCGTGGAGATTACAAAATAAAATGAGTCCAGCTCCTACTATTCTTGACTTTGACGTGAAACATGAGTTGGCGCTTTGCTGAAAATAAACCTGGTCTTAAGAATGTATTCCAAAGTAATACAATAATTTTGTGAAAGAGCTATCTAAGATTCTTTCCTCTCAACACCAAATTTATAAGAAACATTATCTGTCCACCCATTTCCTGAACCTTTTCAATCTCAGCAGCTTAATCCTGACTACTGAAGCAATAAGAGTGATGTAACTCGGTTGATTTTGCTTTAGTGATATTGAGGTAGGTCATGGGAGGCAATAATAACATGAAAGCTTGAGCCTGAATGTTCACAGAAGTGTCAGGAGACTGTACTATATATCTTCAGTTATAGGAAGATGAAGGAAAGTGAATAGCTCCTAGTCAATGTCATGGTATTCTCTGGATCATACAATACAGGAAGTGCAGAGGAGCAACGAGACGCAATACACAACCCTGTTTATACCATAATGTATAAAGTGAGGGGTCATAGGACCAATATAGGTGTAATGTGAAAGTGATCAGAGCTCTTTAAGCATTTGAATGCGATGTTAAGGATTAATATTCATTACTGGCTCCTTTGTGTGTTTTGCCTTTCTCATAATTACATTATGTGAAAAAAGGTAACTGGTATACGATAAAGAAAGGGTGTTAGCTGAAGGTAGGACCCCTGAGCTTCTGCCTGGTGAAATTTACATTTGATATGGAGGTTATTTAAAAAAATATGATGTTTTTGGTCTGCGGTGGGCTGACTCCCTGCCCAGGGTTTGTTTCCTGCCTTGCACCCTGTGTTGGCTGTGATTGGGTCCAGCAGACCCCCGTGACCCTGTAGTTAGGATATAGCGGGTTGGATAATGAATGGATGGATGTTTTTGGTTAATAGATAGATAGATAGATAGATAGATAGATAGATAGATAGATAGATAGATAAACTGTCCAAAAAAGCTAAGCAGGTTGTCTGGTTTAAAAATTACACCAGTTTTTTAAGCCCTGCATTACAGCATGTTGCACGTACCTTTAGCAGAATATCTATTGTAATCAATAAACAAACACACATAGGAAAAATCTATGAGTTAAGTTAAGTTGTGTTTGTAAGAATTACTTATGAATGCTTTAAAATTACTTCAGTTTTTCTCAGGTGCCTCCTGACTGCCTGTACAAGAAACCCCCACAAATGATACACCATTCAGCTGATCTTGATGTCTAGCTCTGCCAGATGTTGAGCTCTAGAAGCAAAAAGCCTTCATGTTCAGGGTCATTTCTGGACCATGTTTTGTACAGGAAATTACACCCTTATGATAAAGAGTAAATCACTAGGTGTTTTCAGCAAAAATACAGTAAAGTATCTATCTATCTATCTATCTATCTATCTAATCAGAATGACTTAAAGTTGTCCATGCCATATTAATTGACCCCAGGGCTTTACCCCCTAATGAGACACAAGGGGTCAAAGTTACTCCTTCTCATACTTTAACTTAAAAACAAAATAGGGATTGATAATACAGGCATGTGGAGTGTCATTTTATGCTATTTTGAGGTTCCTGATCATGACTATAATACTTTCCAAATTGTATTCTTTACCGGTTGGTCCTAGCCCTCTAACTCCCAGAAGTTTAAAAATGACAAATTTCAAACATGGGGATATGGAGGATTATTTTAGACTATTTCAAGGTTAGTGATTACAAATATGATGTTATTTTTGATCCTTTACTAGAGATCTAACCCTCTATGGACCTCTATCAGAGGGTAAAAAATGACATATTTGTTTTACAACTGAGAATATTTAGGTGTTAAACATTTAAATTGAAACACTTATTTTAATATTTAAATATTAGATGCAACCACTGTATTATTGTTTATTATATACTTTTGAGCTACATCATTTGTATGAAAATGTTCTATGTAAATAAATGTTGTTGTGGTTCTATCTTTGAAGTAAATCACCACATTTCTTTTGAACACCCTGAATTTGGGGGGCTTATGCTAACTCAGACTATGTTTTCACTACTACTGTATATAATGTTGTGATGGCGTCATGTATAATGCTAATTCAGACTTTTTGACATACTGCAACTAAGACAACCATTACAACATACTGGTAGGCTTTAACATTACATAAATAAAATCTCATAGAAGAAATACAGTAAGTAAAGGCTCTGACAACTGGAATATAGCAGAAATTATAAATATTCGGAAAACAATATTTTATCAAAAAAAATCAGTTTTTTTCTTGAAGCAACAAAGTTTTCATTTACTTGCAAAAATTACTGACTTATTGTGATGACTGCTTATAATATATAAAGCTTAATAACATACAATTGCTCTGCTGGTTACCTGCTTCAGTTGAAGAGTAAAACATTTTTATGTGGCTTGTTTGTCGCATGAGGTAGCTAAATGATTAATTTTAGTATGTTGTTCAGCTCACAATTATGCAACCCAAGAGTTTGTAACTATATTTAACCAAATCAACTGCAAGATTGAGTTTCTATATTTTTAGTAGATAGAGATGTCACTTCATCAATGTGGTTAGGCTCCAGTTTAGCTAGAAGCTGTTGCCTTGTTCAGATCAAATGAAAATTACTTACTTTTCTTCTTAAAGCTTAGTTTCCTTAGTGAAAAAGAGCAAAGTAAAATATATTTTAAAGCTATGTCAGTTGCTTGCTCACTAAGAAGCAAGTGGGTGGCACGTCAGTCTTGTCCCTGCCAGTATGGAGTTTGCATGCTGGGTTTTTCTTCCTAAACAAAGCATGCTGGTTATTTCACTCCAGTCTGGCCCAGTGTGAGTTAGCTCTGTGACAGACTTGTATCCCTTTCAGGATTGGTTCTTTTTTTAAACCCAAGAATGATATGATTTTTTTTTCTGGTTTCATAGGGCTTTGTATTAAAATTAAAAAATTCAAAATGTTTATAGATAATAAAATGATTGACAGAATTATATTAAAGGTATGGAGAAAAGGCAATCAACATGAGTGGTACTAAATGGAAATCTTGTTACATGAGTGATAAAATGTTCACTAAAACCTAAGAAATATGCCACAGATATATTTATTTTGTGTGTTGCATTTTTGTCAGTTGTTCTGAGGAGACACGTAAGTATGAATTTCATTCATTATACTATGTACATATGACAGTAAACTTGACTTGAATAGTGGGATGAAGACCTCTGTAAATGTGATGGCTTCTAAAAACCTGATTTCTAAAAGGCCTGCCCACGTGGTTTAGATCAATCTTCATTAACCAATGACACCATGGGAAAGACACAGCAGAGGCACTGTTCATAAGGCTACTGGTCATAGTGATTGACCTCCACTTTCACATAAACCTCCAAATTAAATGCACAAGCTAATCATAAATTTATATTCTATGTCATAAAGGGTACACAGCAATCCATAGTATGAGATATTTGAATAGCCTTTGTCCATTACTTGTTAAGACATAAAGAAATAAACTACTATGCCAATTCAAGCATAAGCACTTGGCAAACTCAAAATATATTTCTCAAATTGTTCTAGGAATATTTAGACGAATCAATCTGCTATCCTGGAAGCCAGCCTAGCCACTTCTGACAAAATGGCATCCTCCTCAGTTACAGGATGAGACTGGAATATCCTTCCTCTTCCCAAAAGAACAGCTGTTGAGCCACATACTACAGAATACAAGAAGCTATAATTGCTTGCTTTTAAAGTTAATTTACTGGATGTCCACAGATTACTTTTAAAAATTAAATATGTTTTGTTTTAAAAGAAAAAAAGGTAAAGTGACCTGGAACATAAGTGCTTCATACATACATACATACACACACATATATATATATATATATATATATATATATATATATATATATATATATACGTATATACACACATATACATACATATATACAGTATATATACATACATATACATATATATATATACATACATATACATATATATACATATATATGTCCAGACACCTGCTTAATACAGTTCAGAGTTGTGGGGTTGTAGCTTTGCCTATCCTGATAGCACTGGAAAATAAGGTGGCTGCATCACAGTCCATCACAGAGCACAATCAAGCACACACCCAAATTGACTTGAAGTTAGAGTCACCACTGATGGTGACATTAAAAATGCATTGTCATCCTTTCTCTTAGTCAGAGCTCACAGGGAGACAGGGAGACTTGCAGCCCATCGTATGACAATAGGGAACAAAGGCCAGAAACGTACCTATGAAACTTATGTATGAAAATACATTTATAAATAAACATTACCTAACTGAGCATTTTGCACATTTTCTTTCCGCTTAATATTTTTTATTAAATTATCATATGCACTGATACAAACTGTAAGGCAGGATAATCTCAGATGTCTATGTCATCCTGTCCCAGTGCCTCACCATAACTTTCCCAAGCATGCATTATTACTTTTATAAATTATTTATTTGCACTATAATAAAGCTGATTGGTGAGTTTCCAGCCAATGCTTAATCACTGGTTTTGCCACCTGCTTCCATATGAAGTTCTAAATGTAAATGTTATCTATAATCATTTTTCCTTATATGTTTTCCTTTCCATACACCTCACCTACTGTAGTAGCACTGAGCAGAACACAAAGTCCCCTGGTGAATGCTCTTTACTTTCAACAGTAAAGTCTGCAGCCACTCAGTATGTTTGTGTGAATCAAAGGAATAACCAATAGATGACCCACTTCATCTTCTCTAAAGCATACACTGAGCGGTCACTTTATTAGGAGCACCTACCTTTCCAATCTCCTTGACAGTTCATTCATTTATTAAAGTGCCAAGTTAGAAACACATTGTAAATAGTAGTAAATCTTTCGTTATTCTCAATATTTCATAGGGTCTGATGTTTTTCTAATTCAGGAAAAGGGAGGTGTCAGAATCCTTTAAGATTTATTTTGACTCATAATTGTGCAATTAGCCATGCAGCGTAGTTACTAGAGAGTAAGTGCAAAGAGATCAATGCTATATACTTTGCATTTATCTCCCTACTTGAGTTTTGGAGTGCCAGCAGTAAATGTATGCATAGAAGTGTGTGCCAACACAGCTACAGAGCCTGTGTATTTACTCATGGGGCTGTCCCTGTCACAAATCGATTTATCTACATAGCAAGAAGCAAAACAGGCTTAATCAAGCATAGAAGGTATAACTTACAATAAACTTATGCAGAACAATAAAGTATTTTAACAATATTCTCATTATGGTCAGTTAAGGAACACCTCAAATTAAAATATTTTACGGGTAGTCACATATTGAAATCATGTATGGAGTAAATTATTCACACATCTGTGAAACAGGTTGGGCAGTGCCGTAAAGAATGAGCTTGAATACACTTACCATACACAGATGTCAAAGTTCTGCACGTATATGATCAGGTAGGGCAACCCTATCCAACATGGCTGCTAAAGCTCTATGATGGGACACTGATCTCACAAAACATCTTGGGGTGCTGGAACAAAAGTTTACCTAAGCCAGTTGCGTGGTAGATTTTTAGGAAATCTTTTTGATGAACATGGTTGCAACTGAACCTAGAAAATTTGCTGTAAAAATTTCTTTAGGTTATTTCCCTAAGCAACACCATTCATGAGCATATTAGAATCAGCATCCTTACTGGGGGTTTTCCCACATGGCGGATGTTGTTTTCAGTGGAGTCTAATGCCCAAAGTCTGATAGTTTAGCCTCAATCTCTAAATCACTGTGTGATACTTAGAAAGATCCTTAACCTGCTCCAAATGCAACAAAAAAAATCATAAAAGTAATTGTACTGTACCTAATGTATGTACTTGTAAACTGCTTTGGAGTGATGAGCAGTTTGTGGATGATTGTGAATGACCTGAAGAACACGTAGCCAATGACAGAAATGTGGTTGGAAACGGCTGCTAAAGATGACTGATACAACTTATCCAGAGTAACAGCCAACTTAACATAAAGTTTATGAACAAAGAATAACAGGATGCACACCTACTTATACCTTGTCACAATTGGTACAATTGGTTTTACTTGTGCTATAGCTAAAACAGAAGTTCAAGCGGGTACGAATATGATGAATACCCAGGTAATTTCATAGGTCTTCCCACTAAACATCAGCAGTATATGCTTATAGTATTAGTGCAACGACATGGGATGTTTATTTCATGGTGCACATTTGGTCTTTATTCTATTACTAGAACAATGTCCAAATGCCACAGGATGTGAATATCATTACTGATCAAATGTCTGCTTTCATGGTTAGTTAAACCCTAATTTCAGTAGGATAATGCCCAATGGCATAAGGCTTTGAAAATCCAGAAATGATTCCAAGAAGCAGACAGTAAGTTCAGTTTAAAGTACTGACCTACATATTCAACACATGTCAATCAAGAAAGCAACTGTGGGAAGGTTTGGATGAAGATATTTAGGGAAAAGATCATCACCAGCTAAATGGCAGACATTTTGAGCATATTAGAGTGGAAACTGGCAACTGTCCAGTGCTCAGTGATTGACACTTAGACCTGACGAGCACAGGCTGTTGGGAAGGCAAATGGGGAACAGTATGGGAAAGATGCTTTATAAATTAAATCAAATCAAATCAGTAGTAGATACACTTTTTGTGCTGATTTCTGGGGAAAATAGCAAGTCTAAATGAACATGAAATTGAACAAAGTGTGTTTTAAGGATATCAGAAGTACTGGTCCATAAACACACCAGGGTCATTGCACTTGGGACAATAAGATGCAAAAGCAAAATGTTATCTGATCCACTTGCCCTCTACAGCTCACCCCCTCACACTTCCTCCAGGCTCTCTCTCCCCCTTTCTCATTTCTGCACTCAAGCATGTCATCAACACCTCAATATGCATAGGGACACTTCACATAACATTCAAACAGGCTGTCAGATAACCTCACTACTCAAAACACCCAACCCACATTCAACCCATCTCTGGGAGTCTATCACAGACCAGTCTCCCTTCTTTCTCTTTATCTAAAACTACTGAAAGTGCTGTCTTCACTCAGTTCTCTTCTTCTGCACAACAATCTGCTCAATCCTAATCAATTTGGCCTCAAGAGGGGCCAATCCACCCAGACAGTGCTGTTGATTGTTGATGACACAATATGGTTGGCTAAAGCTGCCACTATGCCACCTGTGCTCATCCTTCTTGAGCTATCTTCTGCTGTTAATAACGTAAACCATCAGATCCTTCCACCTGACCTCTCATTACTGGGAATACTCTCCGACAGTTTGAGTCTTATCAGGAAGATCCTGTCAGGTGTCAAAAAGAGGCGAGCTGTCAGTCACATCAGCTGAGCACTGGGATGTCTCAAGGATCAGTTCAAAGTCCTCTCCTCTTCTCTGTGCACACCTCCTCTCTATGTCATATTATCAGTTCTACAATTTCTCATCGCACTGCTCAGCTCCCCTTGTCATTCTCTCCTGAAGGCAAAGCATCCTCTGAAGGAATCTCAGCATGGATAAAGGAGCACCATCTCCAGCTTAACCAATTAGCACATAACCTTGAGGTGACAATTGATGACCAGCTAACTTTTGCTGATCACATTTCAGTAGTCTTCCTTTCATACAGATTCAATTTGTAGAACATCTACACTATCAGACCATAGCTGACCAGATCCGCTCAAGCTGAGCTGCCCACATTTATCCGAACAGCTGACTCCCTCATTGTGTTTAGGAAGTCCTCAAGAACTTTCCTGCTTTGTGAATAGTTTCTTTATTGCTAATGGCTTTTGATGTTAGATTCTCTTTGTATTTAAGGTAAGGCAAATTTATCTTGTACTTTAATTAATTCAATGGTTGCTTAGTTTTAAAGTTCATAGTAACTGATGTTGACTCTGTTATGCTGACCTCTTTGCATAAAAGCGTTTTCTAAATTAATTCAAATATAATTGCAAATAATTAATTGTAAATATAATTAATAATTAAATTATAATAAATTATAATAATTGTAAATTATAATTGCAGCAATATGTCAGGCATCCCTACTGCTAATTATTTTATACTATATAATGAGTTACATTTTTTGAAGAACAAAAGAGTGGTTGAATATTCAGGTTTTTTTTTTTTAACATCTTTTTGGCTTGTTCCAGTAAAGTAGTTCGCTTAATGCAAATTTCAGAAGTGGCGCAGACATGAAACACATGGAGGCCCTGAACAATTTTTCATAGCCACGCCACATGTGTATTGTGCTTTCTGAAGTGAAATTGATCATTTTATTGTTTCTTTATTGCTTTTGGCTTTATAGGCTTGGCATGATTTGGCTGTTTTGATATTGTATGTTTGTTTTATATTGGGTGCTAAGAATACAACAATGAGATCAGATTGGTGTTTTATGACAACATAATTGTGTTCTATTGTGTTCTAAAAAAACAAACTTACATGTTTTCCTCTTTTGCCAGGTCTACCAGTTGGGCCTCGATGTCCTGATACTCCAGGTTCTCCCTTTGGACCCATTTCTCCCTTGTAAAAAAAAGAACAATCTAATTTTAAAATATGATACCTCCTTTACTATACAAATATTTCAAAACCTGTAACAAAAGTTACACAGCTTCTGAAAAATATGGACCTTGTATTTCATTAGAGAATAACTCAAAATTAGACAATGCAAATTAAAACCATAACTTTTGTTCTTTCATGTTAAGGATCAGTGCTGAAATTTGTGTCAAACTGTGTTTGGTGATCATTCTTAACTATACAGTTATGGAAACATGAGCTTTCACATTGAAACCAAACATGCATTTAAAACCACACTGCGGTAAAAATGTATTGAAAGCTTTTCAAGAGGAGACTTTCAGGATTTTGTGACCTTTCAGCATCTTGGGTGCTATGCCTAGAAGTTTAATTCATTCCCAGTATGAAGAAGTAGCAAATTTCACAGATGATGACACAGACCACTTTCTGAAACCTCTTAAAAAGTGACAATATAACAGTGGTAGTGATTATAAATGCATTTTAAACAAAAAGATGACCAGGAAAGAGATGAAAAGAAAACTTCCAGCCAGTGTGGGCACCGGGAACACAAACCTTTAGGGGTACATCCTACTGCTAGACATTCTAAAGTAACTGCCAGTATATGTAATGCAGTTATTCATTAACATCTACAGATAAAGAAACAGTTTACTTTTTGTGTTTTGGAAGACATTTAATATATTTCAGTAGTATTTTTTTCTGATATTTCTGACAGCTGTTTTGCAATATCCCCAGAAGTGCACCATTTTTGAATTGTTTGACTTGTTTTGTGTTGGATAAGAAAATGCATTTATTTGCTATGTGCTACTATGTATTTTCTTGCATTGATGCATACTTACATGCTTCACATGCACATGCCCCTAAAGTAATGTCAGTTTCCATTCAACGACAGCGCACTCTATGTATACTGCTCAAAAGAATTAAAGGAACACTTTTTAATCAGAGTATAGCATAAAGTCAATGAAACTTATGGGATATTAATCTGGTCAGTTAAGTAGCAGAGGGGGTTGTTAATCAGTTTCAGCTGCTGTGGTGTTAAGGAAATTAACAACAGATGCACTAGAGGGGCAACAATGAGACGATTAATGGTAATGGTTAATGATTGTCTGGGGAGGCATATCCATGGAGGGTCACACAGACCGCTACAGGCTTGACAAAGGCACCTTGGCTGCCATTAGGTATCAGGATGAAATCCTTGGACCCATTGTCAGACCCTATTGCTGGTACAGTGGCTCCTGGTGCACGACAATTCCTGGCCTCATGTGGTGAGAGTATGCAGGCAGTTCCTGGAGGATGAAGGAATTGATACCATTGACTGGCCACCACACTTTCCTGACCTAAATCCAATAGAACACCTCTGTTTTGGTCCATCCAATGCCACCAGGTTGCACCTCAGACTGTCCAGGAGCTCAGTGATACCCTGGTCCAGATATGGGGGGAGATCCCCCACAACACCATCTGTCATCTCATTAGAAGCATGCACCGATGTTGTCAGGCATGTAAACAAGAACACAGGGGCCATACAAAGTGCTGCGTACAATTTTGAGTTGCTGCAATTAAATTTTGGCAAAATGGACTAGCCTGCCACATAATTTTTTCACTCTGATTTTTGGGTCGTCTTTGAATTCAGGGCTCTGTAGGTTGATCATTTTCATTTCCATCAAACGATGTGGCATCCTTTCGTTCCTAACACATTACCCAGTCTATATCAGTATAGATATCCAGGAGGATTTCTTTTTCCCATTGAGATCTGATGTGTTTTCAAGGTGTTCCTTTAATTTTTTTGAGCAGTTTATATAAGGTAAATGGCCGAATTTCATTATCAGTGCCAGAATTTATGATTGACTTTTCATTTTTTTGATTTGTAACTTCTAAGATATGTTGGTCTCATGTTTGTTTACTTTATCATTTTGATTTGCATTTGACAACAAATGTGTTTGAGTTAGTCCTGGTTAAAAATCCGATTGTGTCACACTTCCACCATCATGCCACCCACAATGGCACAGATTATTCCATTTAGCAAATGTTCAAGTAATAATGGACACTGATGGCGTGCATGTGTTCCATCTTGACTTTTAAAATGGCATGTACAATGCTCCACTCTTGTTACAGTATGTACTGCCCTGTAAAACCCCAAATTTGAATTTAAAAAGTTACAAACCTTCTGGCCCAGCATTCCAGGTAGTCCCATATTTCCCTGTAAGACAATACGTTCTTTAATTATCAAATGTAAGTGATGCACAGGGTAACAAACAAAAAATACACCAACTAAAGGGTGTTAAATGGTACCATTTTAAAAATATATGTTCATCACTCTGTTTCAATTTGTATCACTAAACTATTTCTAGATTAAGAATTGAATTAAAATGAGCATTTAAAAAATTTTAATAAAACATAGAGATGACTTTCTTGTCACTATCATTTTATTTTGTTATGGACATTATGTCTTATACTAAATGACCAAAATGAACTTGCAACTTAGCAATCTGAGGTGTACTCAGGTTTGAGCAGTTCACTCTTGATCTGCAGATACCAAGAGAATGCAGAGATTTGTGGGGCTTTGTTTTTTAGCTTGTCCATGGTCAGCAGTCCTCCAAGAAGAGGCCTGTACTGAGGATTTTCTCTGGGAGATCATCCAGCAGCTGGAATGTATGATTTGTGCATGTGCATTCACAATTGGCAATTACAGAATTTTATTATAGCATGGGTAATAATACATTTTACACAAAGATATATTTAGTTGTATTTATATGTGAATCCAAAATAGTTTCAATTGGAGCCATGCTTTCATTAGTCAGATCTTATCTTGGCATTTCCAATAGAGCTTGAACATCTTGTTGAAGCACTGGCTTTTTCCTTGAGTGGCACACTCAAGATGTATTAAGCCCATTTTCTCAAGACTAAAGTGTAAGGCAACTTAAACAGAAAAAACACTCTTGTTATATTCATTCATCACTTTTTGAAGTCACTTAGAGTAATCCAATTCAGGGATATGAACACTAATAAACATTTTAAAAAGCTGCTTGCATACCTTTTCACCTTTCAGACCTTGCTCTCCTTGTTCACCTCTAGATCCCTTAGAGACAACAATTGAAAAACAATCAGTTTATATCTAGAGCAGGAATCACAGCAAACGTTTTTCAAGCTGAGTAGGGAAAAGTGCAACATTAATACAATATGAACCTTCCCTGAATAAGCGGGTTAGGGAGATTGATGGATTGAGGATCACATAACTAATTTAAATTTTAAAATCTATAGAAAGTATATACTTGCTCAAAAACACCTTAAAAGCGGGAAAAAACTATATTGTCAAATAAAATATTTAAAAAGTTTTCACTTTATTTGGTAGAGATTCAGATCCTCACTGGACTGATGGATCAGTTTATTTCTGGGTAGAGATTATTTATGGAATCAACCCAGAATCCATTATGAATGACACAAATAATTCTCATCCTTAATATATCATGCAAAGGATCCAGATGAGACAGATTCACTTCAAATCTAAATTATCTCACTAAAAATTGCATTTTTACAAGAACAGGACAAAGACTGTGAATGTATATCAGGATATAGAAGAAGAATAAGTCATAAAATTGTGTCAGTACCTTTTCTCCTTTAAATCCAGGCAAACCCTGTGAAGCATCAATAGGATATGTTACTCCAGAGAGAATCTACATACTTTACCATTACAGAGTATTAAAAAAAGTACAAGCCTTCCATTGTACCAAAATATATTGCGCAATCATAAAATAACTCTATACTGTATAAAATATCACACATGACAGAAAAAAACCTTCTCTTCTGCAGTGCAGCCTCAGAAATGAATGAGGAAAGAGTTGCGGGTGATACAACAAGATAACAGTCCTCTATTTCCTCTTACAGCAGAGACGACCTCAACCAGTCGTAAGAGCCATGATGCATCCAGGCCTCACCTCCACACTCTGCCTAATCAGCTCCTGGCGCTACTTCAGCAACAAGCAAACAAAGCAACAGAGTCATTTTGGACCAGCCAAGGAACTCAACCTGCACATTTACAGCATCCCCAAAAATCCAAGCAGCTTCTCCGAGGAAGAATTGACCTTTTTTTCTTTTGCTTTCAATCTTCAAATTACACAGGGTGGTCTGTGGCACTCTTTTTTGTCGGCCTAGCTTGTCTTTATTTCCAGGGTCCTACTATATAAAATGTACGTAAATTACACACATTAATTCTTTGTCATCCTCTTATCAGTGTCCTGTTGTGGCCTTGGAATGAAGCGTGAGATATTGACCTCGTGAGAGAGAGACCGAATGACAAACCTCGTCTTTTAAGTCATTAACACTAATCTGCATGGTTGTAAAACTGCTTGCAAGGTGCCGGCCATCTAACCTTTCATGAAGAATCATTAAAAGCGATGAGTTTGATTTTATTTTCATTTCATCCAATATCAAGTGTGTTTTGCTTAGCCTTATCTCAGTATCATTTTTCTCTTAAAGTAAGGCTATTTAAAATTAGCAGTCTTTGGGGCATGTATACAATATATAAGAGCTGTTCAACAATTAAAAATAGTTAATTATTCACAGTGGAAAACAGAGAATAAAGGTGATGTGTGCGGATCTCTCATTTAACTTACATACTCCTCCTTTTCATCTTTGGAGCAATGATCTTTAGTGTAATACAGGACTGGGAGGAGAGGCACTTATTCTGGCATAATCAGGCACAAGGCAGGAAAAAGTACCCCAGTCCATCATAAACAATGCGTTTATGCCAGTCCCCAGCATATAAGTAAAAAAAAATCAACAAAACTAAGAAATCAATACCTTTTACCAAAATAAACTAAATGTATATTTTAAGGTCCAGCTTGGATGACTAGGAAATAACTTTTCTCTTAACTGATTGGGAAACTTTAGTTATTTTTAAGAGGCAAAAAGTCTATTTAAACAATAAAAAGAACTATTGTCAGAAACAAACCAGGGGTAATAACAATTACTGTAAATGCATTCATAAGTCCATCCACCCATCCATTATCCATCCTGCTATATCCTAACTACAGGGTCACGGGGGTCTGCTGGAGCCAATCCCAGCCAACACAGAGCGCAAGGCAGGAAACAAACCAGGGCGCCAGCCCACCGCGGGGCACACACACACCCAGCACTAGGGACAATTTAGAATCGCCAATGCACCTAACCTGCATGTCTTTGGACTGAGGGACGAAACCCAACGGGGAGAACATGCAAACTCAACGCAGAGAGGACCCGGGAAGTGAACCTGGGTCCCCTAACTGCGAGGCAGCAGCGCTACCAACTGCCCCACCGTGTTGTCTGCATTCATAAGTAATAAACTTAAATTATCAAAGAGGTCTGAATCATGACAGTCCAAACCAAAAATATACAAGTCAGGGGACCTTAACAAAGATTGGGAAAAGTGTTACCTCAATCATGAAATGCACAAGACTCTGAATCAGAATTAAACATTTTTAATGATGAAGCTGAATGAAGAGTAACACCAATTACATTGTCCAATAGGCTTTGGACAACTATAGGTAGTCAAACGCTACAAGGAAATGCTGGATGCAAACAAAAACAAAAAACAGTCAATAGTTCATTGGTGGGAGTTGGCCATCTGCACTAGAAGACCAGCAACCACAGATTCTGCCACCCAGCATAGGGGTGGGCAACTACAAGGGACAAAAGACGTGGCAGCTACTGGTTGGATGTGTTCAGCGGTTTTACAGCCCAGATAGGAAAAAACAATGAGGCACAATAACAGGCTGCTTGAGTTAAACTGATACATGGCAACTACACAGCCAGAGACATTTACTAGAGATGAAAGCTAAAATTATTTCTCAAACAAGTCTGTTTACACCTTCAAACATAATACAAAGTGGTGTCTGTTTTGTTTCTGGCATTTTCTAAACCAATCAAATAGCATTTCAGAAGGCACGTTAAAGTTACTAACCTTGGGCCCTATTGGTCCTCGTGCACCTGGCAATCCCATTAGACCTGGATCTCCCTTTTCACCCTGAAATATGAAAAATGAAGAAATGAAAAGTGTGTTGGGGAATACATTCATTAAATAAATACAACTAAGGCATCTCAAATGTTGTTTTCCTGTCATCATGGATAGTGTGGTAGAAGATATTGTACTATAAGCAGCTATTAATGGAACAAGGCACATTTCATCTGATGCTGGTAGTCTGCCCTCAGTGCTGATAAATTATAAGCAGCAACATTGCGGATGTTCCTATATTGTCATCTGAAAATATCCCAAATGTATAGGAAACACTAACACCCTTGATTAGCACATTTAAATCAAATGTCCACAAACCAAATCTTGGATATCAAGTTGCCAAATGTATTTACAGTTTCTATTACTAAAAAATATTTAAATATATGTACCAGAACATATGTCATCCAAGCATCCATTTTCTAATCTGAGGTGTTGAATGCAGGGTTACAGAAACCCAGAGCCTACGCTGGAGGCATTTCAAACAGAGCAAGAGTGAACACTGGCTGAGGTCAGTTCACCACACGACACACTCATGGATGCACTCAGATTTGCTCACATCACAGTTGATATTTGCCAATCCATCTAACTGCATATCTTCAGTCTGTGGGAGGAAACTGGAATATCCAGAAAGAAAACGATGGAAACAGAGGGAGAATATTTCAACTCTACACGGTGGTGCTGCAAGCTGGGAATTCAATCCTCTATCTGACTTCACACCATGCCACCAATACAAATCTTTAAAACACAATTTCAGATATAGTGTATCATTTTGGTAATCCATTAGCATTACATATCATGCATTTGTAAGCATTTTAGAAGAATCTGTTGTCTTGGTGCAGTTCACACCCAACTCAAATGGGACTTCTTGTATTCAGATAGGGGTTGCATGATGGTGCAGTGAATAGCACTGGTCCTTCTTGATTCTGGAGACCTGGTTGGACTCAGTCCAGTTTGGACTTTTCATGCTCTCTCTGTACACATTTTTTTTCCAGTTTACTTGCAGATCTCAAAAGTAGTGGAAGTGAGGTAAATTGGTCCAGTGACGTGCTCATTGCATTCTGTCATCTGGCAGTTCCTTCCTTGCATCCTAAGATGCTGCTGCTTGCTTCAGAAAATGTATAAACCTTAAAGTGAAAGCATGTCCATCAGCCTTCAGGGCACCATGAGACTTTTAAGACAGAGGCTTTGATTCTGAGAATGATACGATTAAAATGGAATATCGAGAGTATGAGTACGGCCTTTACAAGGGATAAACCTTCACTGAGCTGCATTTATATGATAAATAAAGCAAATAATGTTGGATTCTATAAAGGTTGAACAAATACTAATAACATACATCAACAGTCCATGGCTATAACACGTGCACACAACTAGGAAGCTGAAATTACTTGAATAATGGCAAATACAGTAATTAGTTCAAAGGAAAATCGACATGCATAGCCATTCTAGTGTTTTGCACACATTTTCTAAACGAGTGATAAGTGATGTTGAGTTGTGTCACAGAAGCACAAGGTAAAGGGTTTGTCACGGATGACTACCTGCATTGAGTTAGTCCATGTACCTGCCAATGTGTACACTCATGTATTTTGTCTTTTATGTCAGTACCTCTTTCCGGCTAACAAACTTAAGAGTCTGCTCCATTAAAGGCTCATAAGGGTATCGATTATGTTGAGCATTTGACATTTAATACTAGCTGAGCTCACCATTATCTAAATGTGTTATAACAGTCCCCTTCACTCCTTCGATATTTTCTCGAGGTAGTTTTCCCCTTATATTTTTGGCACTGTTTTACATATTCTGGTCGGTTTTCTCTAAAATTTCTGCTGTGAGATTATTATTCAGTTTCAAGCCTGAAGCTTTGATGATTTTAAACATTTCTGCTGATC
Source organism: Polypterus senegalus (assembly GCF_016835505.1). Classification (NCBI taxonomy): domain Eukaryota; kingdom Metazoa; phylum Chordata; class Cladistia; order Polypteriformes; family Polypteridae; genus Polypterus; species Polypterus senegalus. Next base: position 46,816,277 of record NC_053168.1, on the reverse strand, counting down.
TGTTTTCTTACTATCAAAATGTAAACAATGGAAAGATTACCATTAGGAAGATATTATGGAAGTTGTTACAGTTACTGTTTGTCTCAACCGAAGGAATTATTTAGAAAATGCATGTGGCATCCAAACTGGAGAATATTTCAGCTCCTGCTAATCTTGAAAGACTTTTATCAGATGTCAGTAGGCTGTGCCTCTAATGCTCAGCTGCTTCCTTAAGGCATTTCAAACTGACCTATATACTTTTATTGCCTTTTCTCATTACTTTGGGAACCGCTGCTGCACACTACAGAAAAGGATCTGAGATTTCCTCTGTTATTTGGAAATTTCCTTTGTTTCCAATTTTTTGTAGATTTTCTGCAAAAGTAGAACTTGCATTCTCCTTACAGTGAACAATTCAATAAATGCACTCACTTCTTTCCATGAATTTTATCAAGGCTTTTTCTACAGTGAAAATGCAACTGGGAGGCAGAGTGGCATACATGCAATAAGCAGACTGGGGTTCATGTCCCAGGTGTTTCCTGGCTCCCTGGGTGGAGGGTGAATGCTCACCCTGTGTCTGCATGGGTTTCCCCTGGGTACTCCAGTTTCCTTCCAAAGATATGTATACAGGTTAGGAGAATTGGATTTTCTAAACTGGCCCTATCATGTCTGTGTGTGTGTGTTCGCCCTGTGATGGACTGGCACTCTGTCCAGATGTTGTTCCTGCTCTGTGCCCAATTATTAATAGAACAAACTCCAAATGCCATGTGACTCTTCCCTGGATAAGTGGGTTAAGTGATGGATGGATGATTGGAAATGAAACTTACTGGTCTGTCAATAAAGTGTGTTTAGTTGTTGATGTGGGCTTGTGCTTACATTGTAACTTTTGTTTTCAGACTGAAGTGAGCCGAACATCATCTGGCCTTACTTAGTCTTCATTTATGACAGCAAGAATTCCAGTCTAAAGTCTAAAGTCATCATCCAAATGAATCAAACTGTGAAATCACTCAGAGCAGACTCTAGTTTCAGCAGGCACAATTGCTTTGAAAATACTTGACAGGCAACACTAAACACCACCTCCTGTTTAGGACCACTCAGGTATGTCTGTCCCCCAAATACACACCTTCACCGAGAAGTTGTATTAGTATGACAGTCACAATTGAGACTAGCAACAATGTTTTACTCATTGGAGCAAATTCTTGAAGCTTGCCTAATACATTTCTTAAAGATGAATTTTGGATAAAAAATTGTGTTAATTTCATTCAACCAGATCAGCCAAAAGACTGAACATTTTGCTTTAAGGCCATTGATCCCAACCACACTGGACACACTCACCAGTGATTTATGTTGGTTATAGCAAAGTTTAATGTATAAATATAAAACACTAGCCAAAACACCTGATTTTTGATATTATATATCATATTAAATGAAACTGAACACCCTTTCTTTACCCAGAAGAGAATAAGTGGATGGCTTGTATAAATTAGTTTATTTTATACATTGAGGCATCAAAGTGTTTAGACATATGTCCAGATTATTTAATTTAGAAATTCTTGCCAGACTGGGAAAACATGTTGGACCCAGCTGTTCAGGGAAATGATAGTTTTTAGGTAAAATAAGAAATTGTTTTCCCAGTGTTTTATGGAAGGCAGGTTAGGATTTTTCCAATTAAGTAACATAAGACAATGAGTAAGCAGTTTAATGTAAAATATGGCATGTTATCTCATTGTATGTTTATCCAAATAATGCTAGGTTAAGTTTAGGAGTAAATGTAAATACAAAATTACCTGCCAAATAAACAAGAACATTTTCCCCAAATGAACTGGAGTGTATGGGATGTAGTTACATTTTTACATGACTGTAGTATGACACAGGCTGACTGACCTTTGGCCCACTTGGTCCTGGCCAACCTGCTGGCCCTTGTCTTCCTGGAAGGCCTGGTGGGCCTGTTCTTCCCTAGAAAGGAAAATATTATTTCCTGATTAATTTTAAAACACAAACAGAAAAAGCACTATTTAGTCAAAATCAGAATTCTACAAGTAATGTAGTAATAAAGATAAATGTGTTAAAAAAACAATCCACCTGACTAAACTCTTGACACCCTTCCCTAACCCAGTAATGAGAGCTACATGACAAAACAACCCCGTTTGAAGCGGTTCCTCATATCTATTAATACAACAGAAAAGGTTTGGCAGAGAACCAGCAGGCTTATTTTACATTGGCATTAATGAACTCTTACCGAACTGTTGAAACCTTCTTCACAGAGAAAGTATTATTTTTTCCCAATTTAAGATTGTATAAGGTATTATTTTCCTATTGATTTATGGTGTATAGTTTAAGATTCTTCTAGTTCAACAAACTAAATCTTTGCAATGGCGACATATTGAAGGTATCACAATACAGTGCAGTATCTTTATTTTACTACGATATGCCTGAGTTATAGGGGTCGTTTTCTATTTTCTGTACTCTGCACGATGTATCCATCAGTTTGTAAGTGTTGCTCACTTGGAAAGAATTTTCAAGGGCAAGTAGGGAAAGGGAAAGCAAGCACTCAAGGGAATAGTCAGACATGTTTCATATAAAAAGAAAGAAAACCAAACTAAAAAGTGCAACCCTTCTTAAGAAATTTGTATGGGCAGACAGAATATGTCATAAGCCAATAACCCTTTAATTGTAAGTGTTTGGAAACAGAGTCCTACAAGGGCAACACAAGGAGAAACACTGTGGTCCTCAACAATGCTTTCCTTATTCACCCAGGATGGTAGATGGCATGGGAAAAGTTCTATATGGAAGAGTTGAGGTCCAGTTTTCATCCTGAGCACAAAAATGATCCTGGGGACAGATGAGAAGCAACTTCACAGTAAGTGTAGAAGGTCTAGATGTAAGCTGTGGGATGAGGCAGGCTCTTAATGAAAAATATACTGAGACAAGAATTAAGAGAAACACAGAAACATCAAGGAATCAGAAAGGGTGTCGTTTTGATAGTGAAAAGTGAGGAAACCATCCTCCAACCAAGTGGTACAAGACCTATACTACACAGGCTCAGAAGGACCTATTTATTTATTAGGTACGATTTATAACATATCTTATGTCATTTCCCATTTAATGTACTAATAAGCTAATTGAATGAAGGTGTAGCAATAATACGGAATAGATGGTGAATGTTACCTGCAGCATGATAGAATCAAAAATGGTTTGAGCAGAGTAAACTAGCTTGTGGACGGTCTGGATTTAGCAATTGGAACTAGATGGAACAATTGAAAGACTCCTTTACTTGTTTCAAAATAAGTGTAATCATTGCTAAATTAATTGAATTGTCTTTGTGAAGGTGACTGCAGAAATGTTGGTTAAACAACTGATCCCAAAAGGTGGATAAAAGCTCAGGAGGAGGACCTCAGAGCCTGGCAATTTACCTTTACTCATAAAAGTTCAGTCATTAAAAGTAGGAAGTCTAATAGAGAAGATTCTTCCTAGTTAGTTTAGAGAATTCCAGACCTTCAAGAAAACAGTTAAAGTTAAATGGTGAGGATATTTTTGGATTTAATTTTTTTCTGACTTTGGTATTATGTTTTATAATCTTTCTCACATCCATTTAAGGGTTTTAAGCATGCATATTTTAGTTTCAGCAAATGTATTTGATTTTAAAATGTATGTAAAGGAGTTCAATTATTTCAGTGTTTGTTTCCCAGAAGGTCATGACCTGCAGTGTCACCAGCACATCAGGTTAGAGTTTGGGGAGAAGCATTTCCTGCTATTTGAGACCGAGGATAGCTTCCTTAAGACTTTGCTTGTGGATTTCTTCCAATTAATTTCAATAAAGTGTATCAATTACAGAGGGTTAATTGGTAATGAGTTATGATTTAATTTTGATGGCCAAAGTGGAAGTTAATGAACTGCATCTTCTAAACCCAAGATCAAGTAACTTGTCCCAAACGCAAAGTATGACGCCCATGTGAGGTGGAGCCCTGGAAAGCAGGGATTTAATTCTCGTTTAGGGCAAGTATGTAATGACTTGTAATACTGCACAAGAGCATAGAAACTTAAAGAATTGGTTATTTTTTATATATTTGGTGTGATATTTTGAACTGGGCTTGGAGTGACCTATGATTGGTTTCTTAGAGTAACAGTAACTGTACGTACTTCATGTATGGTAACATTGTATTACATTTGTACACCTAATGTATATTGAGAAAAGTTCTGTGACTTCATGAAGAAGGGAAGAATCATTATTTTATGCAGTGGTCTGAAGATCGGAGAAATCGGTCTGTCAAATGGAACACAGAACACGTTACTCTGGAAAGATAGCTTTCCTAACGGCTGAGGTGACACAATATACATAACAACAATGTAGTCAGTTGCAACCCTCACCACCATGGACAATACATCTGGCATCTATGTTCCAATGTCAAAGCAGGAAAAGTTCCTAAATATTTTTTATAATCATATTTTTGTAAGAAAAATAGACTTATTTTAAAGTTTTTATTAAGATTTGATTTTCTCAACAAGTCCATATTTAAAGTTTGAATGAATAATAAGCAGCCCCATTTTCTTATATAGTATGGTATGGACTGACCACCAACTAGCACAAACAAACTTGCACCTAATAACAGTTGTTGTGAGAATGCACATGCTCTTCACCGGCATGACAGGGCAGAGACTGAACCCAAGACTTTGGAGCAGGCAGATAGCGGGTCTAACCATAACGCCACCTACTGACTGACACTTACACCCAGTGTAACGACAGTACAGGACGCATTTTACAGGTAAATTACTAAATAATTGAAGGATACATTTTATGAACAGGATTACTGTTAATTTAAACTGGGTGGAAGGGTGGTGTAGTGTTTAGTTGTTCTGTCTCACTGCTATGCAGATCTGATTCATCCCAGGAGTTGGTTATTGTCTGCCTGGATTTTAGATGTTCTTCCTCTGTCTGCACAGATTTTCTCTAGCATCATTTCAAAGATATATATGTCAACATAACTGGTGTTTCTAAACTGTGACAGTATGAATGGATGTGGTGTGTTCTGTGATTGACTGGCAATCCATTTAAGTCTAGACTCTGTCAGTATAGACTGCGAGCCTATATTAGAATGAACAGGTTCATAAAAAAAAAATGAATAAATGAAATCAAACAGGATAAAAGCCAAAGCAGATAAAGCTTGCAAGAATTAAAAGAGGAATGCCACAAGCCACTGTAATATATTTGCTTGTAAATTTAAAATTTTAAAACAAGAATTATAATTGGGTTAGTAAGCCCAGGATTGGTTCCTGCTTTTGACTGATGTTGCTGGGACAGTCTCTTGAATCTTTGAACTCTCAGTTGCATTAACAGCTTTGAAAATGGAAGAATGGACAATTTTTTAAAACTAAAAACTGGTGCTTCATCAAAGTCAAATCTTGCTTAGAATACATCTACTGCAAAAATAAAGTAATCAATTCAAATATTTCCCCATATTATTCCACAACAAAAAGTTAATAAATTCTTCAGAGTCTTTATGGCACTATTCCATCAACAATATGTCTCTTTTTTTTGGTGCAATTGAAACTTTAGACAAAATGAAATTGCGTTGGACAAGCTAAATGAGTCGTGTAACATTATGTGTCTCTGACCAAGTTTAGCTATAAGCATATATAATCTGCGATGCAGGCGGTGTCTGCGTATGTCTGGTTCCCTTTAAATTTAGCACTAAAAAGTCTCTTCTGATCCAACATACCACAGCTGCACTATTCTTGAGGCGCTGAGAATAATAAGCTCAATACTTGCAACTCAATGCATGTGTCCTCTGAGCTATATAAAGTAGTCTTTTGGTATGTTAGATCACTGAGCTTGGGGATTAACTCTTCTATTACTTATTTTCTCTTTTTGTCTCTTTCAATCACATTCTGACAGTATGGTTATCTGGGACTGAAGCATTAAGTCCTTGAGGGGTCTGGTGCTACTCAACTTCCAGGAATGCTTCAGTCGGCGCAAATGTTGTTTCATATATATATATATTGCAAAACAGGGGTGGGCAAAAGGTAGGTTTACAGTTGTAAGTATGCAAAGCTGGCCTTTTGACCACATATAAGATTGTACCTAAGTGTACTGTTCCATTGTGACATTCTTTCGAGTTAATAAAGTTAATAAACCTTCTGAGTTAATAAAACTACTGCAATAATCATAACCTGCATGTCTTTTTCCATATGAACAATTGCAAACCTACTTTTGTCCCTGGTGTGTGTGTGCATGTGTGTGTATATTTATATCACAATCTGATTATTTCTGTAGTCACCTACCAAGTAACGCCTGTGGTTGGTCGGCCAGTTGGCAGACATCTTTCTGTTGCGCGAAGAAGACGTGTACTCTTTGCATTATTTGACAGTTACTCTATAACATAGACACATATCTGCATGGCGGACGGCTGGGGATCCTTCCCAGCCGGGATGCCTGGAGGGATACCTGCCCTGGACCACAAGAGAGCACCCACCCTAGTCTGCATGGGGGCCACTGGATCAGAGCTTAAAAGCTCAACCCTGTTGGGGCCCGTGGCCACCACCAGGAGGCGCCTGGCAGATTGCGGAGCCCTGGATTGCAGCAGTTCCGCCATACTCAGAAGTGCTGCCGGAAGAAATTCCAGGCACACCCAGAGTGCTTCTGGGTGCTAATGCTGGAAGATCGTCATGTGGAGCACCTGGAGCACAACCGGAGCATTATAAAAGGGGCCGCCTCACTCCATTAGACGAGCTGGAGTCAGGTGGAAGAAGATGGAGCTTGTGTGTGGAGGAGTGAGGGTGGCAGAAACAGAAGAAGAGAGGGAGAAAGAAGGGAAGGACTGAGAGCAATAGTGCTGGTGGGTTGTGCACTGTGTGAGGTGCAAAGGACTGCATAGTGATAAAAACAGGATTAAACATGTGTGCTTGAATACATCAGGTGTCGTGTCTGTCTGTGTCGGGCATCTTTTACAATACAGTATATATATATACTATATATATATATACTGTATATATATATACTGTATATATATATATATATATACTGTATATATATATATATATATATATATATACATATATATATATAAAAAATATATATATATATATATATACATACACTTTTAGTCATTGTTCATATGTGTTGTCTCTTTAAAGAGAATTTTTCCTTTTCGTCAGTTGCCTAATTTCTGAACACACTAATTTGTAAACGACACACCTTCACCTCATAATTCCACACAACCAGACATTTCTGCAGACCCAGACTGTGTTTTGGTTTGTCACAATTATAATACTTTTTTATCATTGGATAGCATGGCCTGGATAAATAAAACTTACAGTAAACTACGCCAAACAAGATTTTCCTTATTACTTTATTCATGAGCCACCTCCGAGGTATCTTGCTGTCTCTCTCTCAAAGCCAAAACAGGGAGTGAGAAATGGAATAACAATATCTTTCCTTACAGTTGAAAACATAATAAATAATAAACTCTTAAACTTATGGGAAAATACTGAATTATAAAATATAACAGGCTAATAGCATTTATTGCTTTTCACTCTTACACTATGAAGATCTGGATTCCAGTCTCAAACAACATGTCCTCCATTTAAAATTACTTGATACCCATAGTGTTTAGTTGGTCTGAAGAAGCAGTATGCTTGTATATCCTTCAAAAGCTGATGTGTAGTACATTAAGTACCATACAGTGCCATGCTCATCTAGTATCTTTTACTCAGATAATTAGTGACAAGTCAGACTAATAATGATCTCCGTACAAACCCGAATGGCTTCCTAGAATGGATTTACTGTTGATTCAGAATAGTCATTGAGTTCAGTTAACAAGATTGGCCAAACTGCAATGACACTAAATGACCACAAGCTTGCTAGAAATAACAAAAAGAAGCCGCACACTGGCAAAACAGAAATACTGCTGACAATCAACTAAAGAGTCATAGTCTTTTTAAGTTATTGCTTTTTTCACAAAATTATGAGATTCCCCTGCTTGTTATATTATAATCAGGCACAAGGCAGGGACCAGATTCTTTACAGAGCAGTATCTCTCATAAACTCACTGAAGCAATTTCAAAAAATTAACTAACTTATTCTTCATGTCTTTTGAGATGTGATATTCAGATAAAAGCCATAAAGATTTGAGCTGAACATATGAACATGAGAAATTTAGAAAAGTCCATTAGGAAAAATTCTGACAAGAACAAGCTGTTCAGTCCAAGAAGGCCCATCAATCCTCTCCAATTATTGCTTTTCCAACATCCATTTTCCAGCTGGCTCATGATGAGTGAAGATGAATTAGCTTGCATCCTAATTACCCAAAAACCTATACGCTCAGCCTTTACTTACTGTTTGTCCTATTGTTTGCTAATTAGCTGTCAAAAGCATGTACAGTATGCCACACGGACTGTAACCAGGATAGGATATAAATCTATGTCCTTGGTATTATGAGGCCAAAGAGCTAGTCAATTTTTTCTTCTTCTTTGTCTAATGTTTTTTGTGCTAACATAAAACTACAAAAATACTTTAATAGGTATGACCTACATAACAATCTTCACTTTAGGCTTTAGGAAAACACAATATTGAACACAAAATGCCAGAGATATTGATCAAAAGATTAAAGGACTCTTGTTAGGCTGTCCTGCATATGCTTATAAATTTTGTAGACTGGCCAGGAATGGGTGGGCACTGAGTCAGCCTAGGTCAGGGGTAGGCAATGTCTGTTCTGGAGGGCCTCAGTGGCTGCCGGTTTTTGTTCCAACCCAGTTTCTTAATGAGAGGTCAATTATTGCTGATGAAGCACTTATTACTCAAGTGACATTTTGATGCTTCATTTTAGTGGTCTTCCTTGTTAAGGCTCCCCACCCTTAATTGCTTATTTCAGTCTTAAACAGCTGCATTCCCTGTTTTTAAAGGCTCTGTATTAGCAATGAGATGGAAATGACAAAGGAGCATGCAGTTCTCCATCTAAGGCTTCAAATCATTTAGGTAATATTCTTGGAAAAGAAAAAAATATATGATAAAAGAACCTAACATTACAGACTAACAAGTCATACAATTCAATAAGGTCTGAGATTGGCAAGGATTGGTTTCTAATTAAGTAATTGTGTTGGAATGAAAATTTGCAACCACTGCGGCCCTCCAGGACCGACACTGCCTACCCCTGTCCTAAGCTATAAGAACTGTGATTATTATAGGACAAAGTGGGCATTGCCCATTCTACTAGGATTGTTAGTGGCACCCCAGGCCTATTAAGACAGCAGATTTAACAGAGATGCAGCAATTCAGCTTCACCTTCCTCCAGCTTGCATTCCAAAGTACCTCGTAAGTGAATGAACTGCAGTACATACCAGTCTCAGCCTGGACTTCATTAGATAGCAAAGGTGCAAGTCAGAGTTGAACAGAGACCCATTCAGATTAAACAGTGCCAAATGCGCATTTGGATCCAAACAAAGAGCTATAATTTAATGAATAACAACTGTAATAGACAAAATAATGCACCTATGGGAAGGCGCTGATTTTGTAACTGGAAGCGACTTCAATCCAATCATGAGTGGTTACATATGTCTTTAATGTGTGGAACTCTTTCTAAAATGACCTTTTGCTTTCTTTAGCTGATGAGCCACTTTCTCTTTGGGGAGCTGAAAGCCAAGATTCACTCTGTCAAGTCAAGTTCTCTGAGAGCAACTGAGCCCAGTCTGAGAAGACTGAGAAGCAGCCATTGCTTCAAGAAGGGGACTTCAGCATCTAAACTCTTCTGCCAGAAAAAACACTGCTTTTCCCTAAAAAGTTGCAGATGATGCATCAAAGGGCCTAACTGAGAAAGAACACCATTAACAAAGGACCATGTCACAAAGAGAGAGAGAGTACACTCCAACACTAGAAGAATCCTCCACTGGAACCAAGAGCAACAACAGCAACATCTCCACACAACATCAGACATCACTGTTAAAGGCTTTGTATTGTAAAACTGTTAATCGGTTACAAAATAAATTAGACTTTTAAATATCCAGTAAATAGGCAGCCTCTTCGGTGTTATACTGTTGTCTGTCTCATCTCTCTTGCTGTGTCCTGTTGTATTTGCCAATATACTGTATATGCATTTGTCATATTTCATTAATCCTTGTGGTTATCAATAAATTGCATTATTAAGTTTCTTAAAATGAGTGCGCTTTAGTTACTTTGATATAAGTCTAACGGCCAGAGTTTGCATTCTTCAGCAGAGAAAGGTAAGGTTAATAAATTAGGAGCCTTACCAAATTATTTAATTAATTACCGACATTGTTAAAGACAAAACGGAAACTTAATTACTGAGTTACATTCCCTTCTATTTCCTACAGTATGCTGGACTTTTATTTTGCCCAATTATCACTGAACGTGGACCGCCCAGTGTTTTCTCCAGAAATACTAATAACCAGAAATTGTGTTTACCTCTCCTCCACTGTGAACTGATTATATCTCAATTATAATATTAACAGACATATGTTGTTCGGATATGTTCATGTTAATCGAATGGATATCAATCTGTTTAATTATGTGTTTATCATAATCAGCGTTTTCATGTAAATAAGTGTTGCATGGTTTAACTAGGCTGGCGCCCTGCCCAGGGTTTGTTTCTTGCCTTGCGCCCTGTGTTGGCTGGGATTGGCTCCAGCGGACCCCCGTGACCCTGTAGTTAGGATATAGCGGGTTGGATAATGGATGGATGGTTTAACTATTTCTGCAATTCATTATTACTGTAAATTTTGCACCAGGCTCACAAGCTATATTTAGTCAAGAGTGCTAAACTAAAAACAAATATTACATTGAATTGAGTATTGCGCATATCGGTGGGAAAAAGAGGGAGAAGAATATTTTAAAATTAGGCAGCCTGGTTTAGTAGCAAAGGTGTTGGGCTTTAAAACCTAAGGCTTCTAATTCAATCCCCAAAAGACTAGTAGCATGATCCAGAACAGGTCACCTAACCTGTTGGTGCTCCTAAATAATTGCACACATTACTGATCTTATAAGTCATCCTGGATAAACGTAACAGCTAAATAGAGTGGCCAAACTAAAACTAATGAGAATACTGGAATTACTGAGAAATGCTTCATTATATTGAAATGTGTTATATAACTAAAATTTAGCTCTATTGTTTCACGCACAAATGACAATATTAATGTCTTTTTAGTTCAGTGTAAAAAAAAAGGAGACTTCCATGGACATTGTTTCAATTATGCGCAGTGACTGAATTTCTTCTGAAGGAGTTCTGATATTTACACACTTTAATACGCATAAGGAGATGTCTGCTAGAAGGGTCAGAAAATGGATAAAGCACATTAGACACAGGAGCACGGCCATTACCGATCAGCTCTGTAATATTAACGCACAAACTGCCTATCCTGAGAACAAACACCACCAGACCACCAAACCTGAATGTTCTTAGAAACTAAGACAAGTACTCGGAGAACACTTACGCAGATATGGAGAATGTTCAGCTTCTACACAGGCGATGACTGGATCAGAGTTAAAACAGAACTTGGAGCTGTGAGACAACAGCACTTATCACTGTTCATCCAGGCCAGCTCATTTGTAGCATGCTTAGTTTTTGCTATTTGCACATGTAAGCAAGTGGCCAGAGAGAACCTTTTCACATATGCAAGAATAAAATCAGAACCTAGGACCATCATTGCGTAATCCAGTAGGTCACAAAGAAATGGAAAAAGCCACAGATTCTCAAGCGTTGGTATGTAGATATACATAAGCAGGAGGAATGTCCAAGAAAAGTGCAAACGGGTGAGAGCTCGTGATTGTTGCAGCATCACGACCACATAGCTGTGTGGTTAGCAAAATTTGATCACAAAACATTAAAGCAACAGGATTAGTGGGAGGCACCTTGAAAGATCAACTTTACTTTATGACACAAATAGATGGCCTTTATTAAAGTGAGATCGCCTCTGCTAATTGGGACAGTGCCAGAACTGTAATACTGGGGGTCTCAGGCTATTCATCATTCAAACAAATGGTAAACGTTCTGTAAAGAAGGGGTAAATTATACAAGGCAAATGTACCAAGTCATTAAATATAAAAATAGTAAGATGTTGTTTGAAAGGAAAATAAAATCAGTACGCTTCACCAAGTCCTGCAGTTGTGGTATCTCTAATTAAATGACGGGCTGTAAAAAGCAGTGTGACCTTTTAGTATTAATGGAAATGAACTGATTTATGATACTGTGAATGTAGGAAGGAGAATTAGGCAGACGATACCACAAGACACAGGATACAGGCTGAGCTGTAAGAGTCCCTGCTTCCTCCAAGATTTAATACATCAGATTGAGCTTTACTAGTTCACCTTGGGCGACAGGCTGACATGAAGGAACCTAACATAATTGGGCAGAAATAACAACCAGTTCTTTAATTAACAAAGCAGGTCTCAAGTCTACGTTCATCATTTGATGGTACTAAAACCTGCTTTGATGATTGAACCTTTTTTTCAGCAAATTTCAAATGCTCTTATTATTTTCAAAGATATGAGGTCCATGTGTATATTGAATTTTCCTTCATAGTTTGGCTTGGACACTGTCAGAATCTGCAATTACCTCCATGTTCACAGTGATGTTTCCCTGGGTACTCCCATTTATCTCTGATTTGTGTGAAGTTGATAGATGACTCCAAATTTGGCCTTTGTGGGGTACATGTGTGACAATGTGCTCAAATGGACTGGCTCTCTGGTTAGAACTGCACCTAGTGCTTCTGAGATAGGCCATATCTCCCCGCTACTCCTCAAAGAGAATGAACAGGCTTAAACATGGATCAAAGGATATACTTCCTTAGAAGACTGGCGTCCTTCAACATCTGCAATAAGATGCTGCAGATGTTCTATTAGACGGTTGTGGCGAGTTCCCTATTCTATGCAGTGGTGTGCTGGGGAGGCAGCATAAAGAAGAAGGTCGCCTCACGCCTGGACAAACTGGTGAGGAAGGCAGGCTCTATTGTAGGCACGGAGCTGGACAGTTTGACATCTGTGGCAGAGCGACGGGCGCTGAGCAGGCTACTGTCAATAATGGAAAATCCACTGCATCCACTGAACAGGATCATCTCCCCCACACTATGCGACTCTTCAATTACACCCAGGGGGGTAAACGTTAACATTATACAAAGTTATTGTCTGTTTTACCTGTATTTTTATCACTCTTTAATTTAATATTGCTCTTTATCAGTATGCTGCTGCTGGAGTATGTGAATTTCCCCTTGGGATTAATAAAGTATCTATCTATGTATCTACCTCTATCTAAAGGAAGTAGAATTACAACTCAGAGTTAGGTGGGGGTTTAGCTTTTCCCTTACAGTTTCAGTGACTAGAATTTAATTTCTGGTTGGAAGCTGTCTTTTTGAATTTGATAAATTAAACCCATCCATGTAGGCCCGGTTTGCTTGCATAATCATCACCATTGTCATTCTGCATTTTATGGCAAGGGTTGCAGTAGCAATAGCACAGCTGGACTGACCAGGCCTCCCTATTCCCAGCCACTTCCTTTAAATCTTCCTGGAACATCCAGACACTATCAGGGCCGAGATGATAATCTGTCTAATGTGTTCTAGTTTGCCTTATGGTCTTTTGTTGTGTATCTCTCAAGGAATCCTTCCAGAAGGTTTTGGCGAATTCTAATCTTGGTGTCATAAAATGACTTGACAAAGTTTACATGTGTGTCCTCCTGCATTTCAAGTAAAACATTAATGAGGTAAACTTTTTAAAAAGCAGCATCTGCTGGTGACATAAAAACAACTTAATAACAGTTACCATCAATAAGCTTTAATAGTTTGTCACCAGTTTTGCTTCTCTTCCAATGTGAATTATAGGAAATGTATTCCCTATTTTTTAATCAATGACAAGTTATGTAAATGCATGTCTTTATTTATATGTATAATGACAGCAGGGCCAACTAGTGATTTTTGTTAAACTTCAAGAAATGACAAGATGTCTAGACTTGGCTAAGCATTGTAGACATGTGTATCCCCCTAGGTATCAAATTAAACAAACTGTGAAAATCTGTGAGGAACTTAAAGGAAAAGCACCTGTAATGCCAGTGGAAAAATGGTTTTGAGAACTAAAACTTTATTCAGTTTTTTCTTTGAAAAAGAAGATGAAATCAATGTACTCACCTTTGATCCAGGCCTGCCAATTTCTCCCTGAAAAATAAATATTGTACACGCTTAACTTTATACAGCGTCAGGTTCAAATGAGCTGTCGTGTGTGTATAGCACAGAGAGAGACAAATGAAATTCTTACTTGCTCGTTGACAGGAGTGTAACAGTAGCAGGAGGTTAACTACATTTTTCAGATACAGATTCTTTTTTTTCATTGCTTTATATAGCAATTTCCCAGCTTCAAGTAAGTCAAGTTTTAGAAATCCTGATCCTTAATGTGTTTATGAAAATTATGGAAACCTACTGTGATATAATGTGGCATATGTGAGTTCATACTTACATGCACACTTTAAAAAAATGACATAATATTACATTTCCAAACCCACTTAATCCAATTTTGGACCAAGAGAAGCCAATGGATATTCCAGTGGTGTTTGGCACAGGGCAGGTACTGTAAAAGTCCAGGATGGGGTACCACTTTGCCACAGTAGCCTAGTTATCATTTTGCACACACTTAAATCAGATCTTCAACTCCTAAGCAAAGGAAAGCTTAATATCCTGGGAAGCAAAACCTTCTTGTTTCCTCGTGGGCCATTTAGGCACAGAACTGATCTTTGTTTTGGCTTGAGGTCTGTTTCAGACCACACGTTTAATTACATTCTCTCAAGTAGACCTCATCATGTCCAGACGTATCTTGATGTTTTCAAATTCCTAGTAGAAACTTATCTTTTTACATTTATTTACCAAAGCTGTTAGTGAGTGCACAATTTCTGTTTTGTTCAAAAATATAGTTTCCAAATGAGTCTTCCACACAAAGATATTTTTGGATTTTTCCTGCCTTTAGATAATATATCATTTTGTGTGTTCTTTGTTGAGTATGGTGTCACTAGTCTTGATCGGGTGCAGTATGCGATTGCTGATGCTGGGTTTGTGCATGCATTGGTTAGCGGCACAACCATCACTACCTTAGGAAAGCAGGAGAGTGGCTAATGCATCCTGTGCGATTTTATCAAGGGAACACACAAACACACACACACGATATATATAATTGCATATAATGCTGAATGTAATGCAAAATTAAGGCCCTTATAAGCTTCCGTACTGTGAATTGATGCAAATACCTTAAGCATAAACTCAATACCATCTATTTTGGGTATATATATATATATATATATATATATATATATATATATATATATATATATATATATATATATATATATATATTCACCAGAATTCATTTATATTTGTATAGATTTACCATGACCAAACCGGACACTATGCTAGGGGCTACAATTGGAATTGTTTTGTGAATTAAAATTCCCACATCTCTGGTTTTCTTTCCATAGTTAGAATAATTTATTTTCTTATGAAGCTGATCCCTACTTGGGACTTTAAGGATTTAAGATGCAAGATCACGTTTTTCTCTCACATTTGTGATTAAAATGTTTAACATTTCAGTGTACAAAGTGTACTGATTGATCTGAATTATACTGTTTCTGCTTTCTACAAAACACTTTTTGATATTAGATTAAAATAAAGATTTATGCTAATTTTAGCTTTATCACAAATTGTATGTCTTCATTACTGATCATTGCATCAGAGCTCTTATTGATTAAGGCTAGACGCCTGAGATCAGAAGCTATAGCTCTGGAAACACTAACCCCCCAAACCACTCTTCTTAATATGCTCGGCTTCCTTCTTCTCTGAACGTTCCTAAATCTTGCCTCCTCAAATGAGGCTCAGCTCAAACACTTCATAGTTCTTGTATTAGAACACTCCAAGAAACATAAAAGAGAGACATGTAATGTTCAAAACATGCAGCAGTGAACTAAAGACTAACTGAGATATATTTTACTGATAACATTGCCAACATCTCATAAGTAGTTAACTATATTGCATTAAAATATGTAACATTTTCAGTGAGTGTCTGCCAGTGGTAAGGTTTAACAATTGGTATTATTCAAAGAAATGGCTCTGGACGTGGCAGCTTTTCCATTAACATATATGATAGCTCAAAGCAGAGATACTGTCTTCTTTTTAAGGTATCTACAATTACTTAAGTGTTTAAATAGTACAGAATGTTTTGCCTTAATAATTGCATTCAAGTGTCATTATCCTCTGTGTTAGTGAATTGTTTAAAGACCTAATTTTCCAATTCAGCCAGTGATTCTCTTTGTGATTCTTTTTAGTTCCTTTATCATGCCAAAATATCTTTATAACTCTGAACATGGCTGACTACTATTCTATCATACAGCATTTAGACTCCTTGTATACTTCTTCCAAGAAATTGTTTGTGGAGCTTGCCTTGAAATAAACCAAATTATTCTAAGTCGGAATTGCGCCATGCTGTAGTAAACTCATATCCAGAAGAGCTTAAACAATGGAGGTATACTTTTGGCTTTCTGAGGAAAAGATGCTAGAGAATGTAATTAAGCAAACCAATCTGAGACGTGGGTCCTTGGCATTGGGTCTTTTCAGGGATGCAGTCTGTCTTCTTTTTTTCCCTTTTAGTGCAAAAAAACTGTCCTTCGGGGAAACAGATGTTTGCAGATGATGTAAGAATGGGTCAAAAAGCCAAAATAGACAAAGCTGAACTGGCTGCTCTGTTAATGTGACTTCAACAATACACATCTGAGCAAAATGGTTGAAATGGTTGTCAAAATCAACACCTTATTCTCCCTTGCAACCCTAATTATACATTTTATGCTTCTTTTGACAGTGGAGTAAATTCAGTTTGTCAAATCAAATCACTAATTAAACACAATTTTTTTTTTTTTTCCTTTCTTCGGGATATTATTTTGAAACCAATTAGTTCTAGTCCAGTGTTGTAAGGCAGTTGCTGAAATCATCCTTAATTTCTCCATAACAGTTTGATTTGTTAGTGCATCTCCCCACAGTCCAAAGTACAAGATGCAATGCACTGTCCACACAGAAGAGAGGACTGCAGAACTGAAGCTGCACTCCTCACAGGACACATTCATTTCTTGGACAAATAAACAAGCATGCAGATCAATAAATGACCACACTCATCTGGATAACCATCTCTTGGGAATTGTTGCAGGTCATTCAAATTAAGAATCAAACCGCCATGTCAATAGTTTCAACCCCAAGGGAGTCAGTCTGGTCACATCCCCCAAAGTTCTAATCCTCAGCACCACACTGATTTTAGATTTACCATAGAAAGGCTGGTAGAATATGTAGCCAAAGGGCAACTTAAAAAGTTGAGGTAATCTCTTAAGTATTATGTATTTATTGTGTCAGGTGTGCTCGGTTGTCTTTCTTGTATTATATTATGGCAATGCATGGTACTGTACATCTTGCTATCACACTGTGCCACTTTCACACTGATATTGTTGTAAACCAAAATCAGATACTCCCAGTTTGTCCGAGATTGAAAAAAAGAAAAATCCTTTAAAACTTACCTTCTCCCCTTTTGGTCCCATTAACCCTGGAATTCCTTGAGGGCCCTAAGGATTAGGAAAATAAAAATTTAAAAAATAAAAAAAGCATTCAATATACTTTAATATAATATGGATCAACGAGGAAATAAAACAAACAATTTGAGTCCATTCCCTAAGATCTTTTTCTTATTCTTTGAAAGACACAGAGTACTCACAGTAATGTAGTTCATCCAAAGCCTCTAGAGGTTAGTTGGCTGCAGCAATGGAATTATTAAGTGCTTTAGGAGAATGCAATATGCTCACATATTTAATTTAGTTTTGAGCAGAGAATGATACATGGATCTTCAGAATTTTCAAAGGCATTGATAAAGCTGACCCAGCTGAATTCTTTCAGTTAAAAAAAATGAGTAGCTTGCTAACGGACATACGTACAGGTATAAGGAAGAGTGTATTCAAGGCAGAATCTAGGAAGCACCAGCTCACACAAAGGGTTGTGGTAATCTAGAACAAAGTCATGGAGTTGGGAAAAAAATACTGCCCAGCTAACCAAGTGAACTTGAAAGGCTGAGATGTTTCCTCCCTTTTACCAATTTTCAAACTGTAGTGCAGGATAGTCAATAGCAGCTGCCAGGCCATATTAGGCCCAAGGTGGCATTGGTCCATCCAGAGGGACAGCTGGCCCACCCAGTCAGAGCTGAGAGAATTTTATTATTGGTGCCTTAAGAGGACAAAAATAATTAAAACTGGAATTGAAACATACAGTTAGGTCCATAAATATTTGGACAGAGACAACTTTTTTCAAATTTTGGTTCTGTACATTACCACAATGAATTTTAAATAAAATAACTCAGATGCAGTTGAAGTGCAGACTTTCAGCTTTAATTCAGTGGGTTGAACAAAAAGATTGCATAAAAATGTGAGGCAACTAAAGTATTTTTTAACACAATCCCTTCATTTCAGGGGCTCAAAAGTAATTGGACAAAGTAAATAACTGGAAATAAAATGTTCATTTCTAATACTTGGTTGAAAACCCTTTGCTGGCAATGACAGCCTGACGTCTTGAACTCATGGACATCACCAGATGCTGAGTTTCCTCCTTTTTAATGCTCTGCCGGGCCTTTACTGCAGCGGCTTTCAGTTGCTGTTTGTTTGTGGGCCTTTCTGTCCGAAGTTTAGTCTTCAACAAGTGAAATGCATGCTCAATTGGGTTAAGATCAGGTGACTGACTTGGCCATTCAAGAATTTTCCACTTCTTTGCTTTAATAAACTCCTGGGTTGCTTTGGCTGTATGTTTTGGGTCATTGTCCATCTGTATCATGAAAACGCCAATCAATTTGACTGCATTTAGCTGGATTTGAGCAGACAGTATGTCTCTGAACACCTCAGAATTCATTCAGCTGCTTCTGTCCTGTGTCACATCATCAATAAACACTAGTGTCCCAGTGCCACTGGAAGCCATGCACGCCCAAGCCATCACACTGCCTCCACTGTGTTTTACAGATGATGTGGTATGCTTTGGATAATGAGCTGTTCTCCATACTTTTTTCTTGCCATCATTCTGGTAGAGGTTGATCTTGGTTTCATCTGTCCAAAGAATGTTTTCCAGAACTCTGCTGGCTTTTTTAGATGTTCTTTAGCAAAGTCTAAATCTAGGGTTTCTATTCTTGTGGCTTATGAGTGGCTTGCACCTTGCAGTGCACCCTCTGTATTTACTTTCATGCAGTCTTCTCTTTATGGTAGACTTGGATATCGATACGCCTACCCCCTGGAGAGTGTTGTTCACTTCGTTGGCTGTTGTGAAGGGGTTTCTCTTCACAATGGAAATGATTCTATGATCATCCACCACTGTTGTCTTCCATGGACGTCCAGGTCTTTTTGCGTTGCTGAGTTCACCAGTGCTTGCTTTCTTTCTCAGGATGTACCAAACTGTAGATTTTGCCACTCGTAATATTGTAGCAATTTCTCGGATGGGTTTTTTTTGTTTTCGCAGCTTAAGGATGGCTTCTTTCACCTGCATGGAGAGCTCCTTTGACCGCATGTTGTCTGTTCACAGCAAAATCTTCCACATGCAAGCACCACACCTCAAATCAACTCCAGGCCTTTTATCTGCTTAATTGATAATGACGGACTTGCCCACACCTGCCCATGAAATAGCCTTTGAGTCAATTGTCCAATTACTTTTGAGCCCCTGAAATGAAGGGATTGTGTTAAGGAAATGCTTTACTTGCCTCACATTTTTATGCAATCGTTTTGTTCACCCCACTGAATTAAAGCTGAAAGTCTGCACTTCAACTGCATCTGAGTTGTTTCATTTAAAATTCATTGTGGTAATGTACAGAACCAAAATTAGAAAAAAGTTCTCTGTCTAAATATTTATGGACCTAACTGTAAGTCATATATATGTATTGTACCTTTCAAATGTATTTTTTCATTAAACTTAATTTGGAACACTTTGATATGATAGCTTAGGCTACTGGCACAGCGATGATTACTGCACACATCATTTGACCCATTCCACCTTTTTAAAAAAAAATTCTAAACTCAGATAACATTAGCTAACAATACAGATCTATGCCCAGATGTGTTATGGCCAACTAGCTATTTTAATAAATAAGAATACAACCTGAAGAAACTCCATCGTCACCACTCCATCATGGTACAAGCAGCGCTTGAAGTGGAGGGTACTTCTAGTTTTTCCTGGCGTACTCACCAGCTGACTTGTACATTATACTCTCCACATCTTCTTCCTTTTTTATTTAATACAAGCATGATTTTGACCTCCCATTATCTCTAGGAATTGTATTGTAGTTGTCATTAAATATCATGGCCCAGGATGCAGTCTGTTTCGCAATTTGGCTCACATTTCATTATTGTGTTTTTCGTGCTATTCTCCTGTCCTGCTGGGCGCCAATAGGATGTCTCTTAATAATGTTAGTTTGGTCACAAAAGGGCAACAAGTGAATAAAAATAAGAAAAAGCACCATTACAAAATCAAAGAGAGTGGAAATACACAGAAACACATACTAGCAGATTGCAGCATCAGAAAGCGAGTGCCTCCCCTTCAGCACCTGTAGTAAGTAAACAGCCTGTTGATGGAGCTAAAGATAACAACAATATTATTACAAAGAAGTTACTGGACAAAAATGGCAAAATGCCAGAAGGTGTTGGCTATTAGCATAATGAATAATGAGCAGGATGGACATAACCTAATAGAAAATGGGCTTGACAGAAAGTTACTGGACAAAGGTGGCAAAATGCCATTAGATGTTGTCTCTTCGCATAAGCAGGAGTGTCAAAGTACATTATTTGTGTTAAGCTATGCATAAAACTGTCTCAAAGCTCACTCTGAGGACAGAGCATGGCTGTTTATCGTTTAATAAAAGTCTAAAACTGAAACCAAAAAGGTTTTTGGAATCTGTAAGATTTCCTGACTTTGGGTATTATTGGTTTAAGTTTTTATTATATGATACATACACCGAAGATGCAGACTTATTTCCTTTTAATAACTAGAATTTGAGCATATTCCAACACGTGGAGGTCTATATTTTTCCTATTATTTATATAGTTTAGAAGAATTGCACACATTCATATTGTCTCCCTTTTGGGTCCCTCTTTCATTATGTTACATGCCTATAGCCATCTATGTTTGGAAAATGAAGAGCAAATTATTTTACTATTTAGCTGAAATCTCTGAGAGGCTGAACCTCTACACCGTGAGTGCCATCACTCATTTTTGCCTACTTCAACCACTGGGTACAAGCACATGCCTTTGCCTCACAATGCAGAATTCCTTTAGTTAAAATAAAGTACAAGGCTGCCCGCTGATTTGTCAACAATGAAAAACCCAATTTCTGAGTGCTGCAAAGAATGGAAAGTCCTGATGGTTTTCAGCCAAGTAATAAAAGCAGTTTATTTCTTAGGATACAATATATCAAAAGATATTTTCTGCTGCAAGATACAGAGTTGTTTTAGGGACCCAATGCTTGAGAGAATGTTTACTACAGATGGCTGCTGATATTCAATGCACCCTAGCACACTTGTGAGAGGCACCAAGGATGTAACAACCTTAACCAACCTCGATAAATAAGAAGGCATCAAAGCAATCAAGAATGTAAAAGCAATGGCTGTGGGACCGTTCTTAACCAGAGGAGCTGTGATGGCATCATTGATTTATTCATTAGGAAAAATCTGGAACATCTAAAAAGTAGTTGTGAATATTAAGTTGTTTGGCACCTAACAGGACGTACTGCTTTGTAGCAGTTAGTATAGTGGCAACGATGATTGAAACAAAGGCAACATTTTAGAAGTGATACAGTTTGTTGCAAAGTATGACAAGAAATCACTGAGTTGTGTTACACAGAACGAGTCACTGGAGTCACTATTATTATTAATTACTATTATGAAGAAATTTAAATGACCCTTATTTCGCTCTTACAGCTGATGACTACAAAGATAAGTCAAATATACAGTGCGCCTGGAAAGTATTCACAGCGCATCACTTTTTCCACATTTTCTTATGTTACAGCCTTATTCCAAAGTGGATTAAATTCATTTTTTTCCTCAGAGTTCTACACACGACACCCCATAATGACAACGTGAAAAAAGTTTACTTGAGATTTTTGCAAATTTATTAAAAATTAAAAAACTGAGAAAGCACCTGTACATAAGTATTCACAGCCTTTGCCATGAAGCTCAAAATTGAGCTCAGGTGCATCCTGTTTCCCCTGATCATCCTTGAGATGTTTCTGCAGCTTAATTGGAGTCCACCTGTGGTAAATTCAGTTGATTGGACATGATTTGGAAAGGCACACACCTGTCTATATAAGGTCCCACAGTTGACAGTTCATGTCAGAGCAGAAACCAAGCATGAAGTCCAAAGAATTGTCTGCAGACCTCTGAGACAGGATTGTCTCAAGACACAAATCTGGGGAAGGTTACAGAAAAATTTCTGCTGCTTTGAAGATACCCAGTGAGCACAGTGGCCTCCATCATCCGTAAGTGGAAGAAGTTCGAAACCACCAGGACTCTTCCTAGAGCTGGCCGGCCATCTAAACTGAGCGATTGGGGGAGAAGGGCCTTAGTCAGGGAGGTGACCAAGAACCCGATGGTCAGTCTGTCAGAGCTCCAGAGGTCCTCTGTGGAAAGAGGAGAACCTTCCAGAAGGACAACCATCACTGCAGCAATCCACCAATTAGGCCTGTATGGTAGAGTGGCCAGACGGAAGCCACTCCTTAGTGAAAGGCACACGGCAGCCCGCCTGGAGTTTGCCAAAAGGCACCTGAAGGACTCTCAGACCACGAGAAACAAAATTCTCTGGTCTGATGAGACAAAGATTGAACTCTTTGATGTGAATGCCAGGCGTCACGTTTGGAGGAAACCAGGCACCGCTCATCACCAGGCCAATACCATCCCTACAGTGAAGCATGGTGGTGGCAGCATCATGCTGTGGGGATGTTTTTCAGCGGCAGGAACTGGGAGACTAGTCAGGATAAAGGGAAAGATGACTGCAGCAATGTACAGAGACATCCTGGATGAAAACCTGCTCCAGAGCGCTCGACCTCAGACTGGGGTGACGGTTCATCTTTCAGCAGGACAACGACCCTAAGCACACAGCCAAGATATCAAAGGAGTGGCCTCAGGACAACTCTGTGAATGTCCTTGAGTGGCCCAGCCAGAGCCCAGACTTGAATCTGATTGAACATCTCTGGAGTGATCTTAAAATGGCTGTGCACCGATGCTTCCCATCCAACCTGATGGAGCTTGAGAGGTGCTGTAAAGAGGAATGGGCGAAATTGGCCAAGGATAGGTGTGCCAAGCTTGTGGCATCATATTCAAAAAGACTTGAGGCTGTAATTGCTGCCAAAGGTGCATCGACAAAGTATTGAGCAAAGGCTGTGAATACTTCTGTAAATGTGATTTCTCAGTTTTTTTTATTTTTAATAAATTTGCAAAAACCTCAAGTAAACTTTTTTCACTTTGTCATTATGGGGTGTTGTGTGTAGAATTCTGAGGAAAAAAATGAATTTAATCCATTTTGGAATGAGGCTGTAACATAACAAAATGTGGAAAAAGTGATACGCTGTGAATACCTTCCGGATATATCAGGAAAAGTTGCAAGGCTTACAATAAAGGAAAGGGCTGTTCAGTTTATGTCCACCAATGAGAGGAGTGCACATGCCAAATCAAAGAAAATACTAGAAGGGATCGAGCCACTGCAACTAGATCCTTCTCTCAGTGTCAGCTTTACTTTTACACTTTTACACATAGTATTCATGCTGAAATGTAAGGTCAGGTCCAGAGTGCTGATCTACAGTACTGAGTCAAAGTCCACCCAATTTCAGAATTCTGGACTCACTGTAGATTGGAGGGATGGCAAATGTCTGATCTTTACACACTGCTGGTATGCTCTGAGAGGTTGCCTTTTTATAATTCTTCTTGTATTGACTTATGGAAAATTTGCCTGGGGTTTTTAATGTGTAATGTGTTTTGAAAATACAAATCAAGTAAGGCTTCATGAATACCATCCATTATCCACCCTGCTATATCCCTTCCACAGGGTCACAGGAAACAAACCCTGGGCAGGGCGCCAGTCCACTGCAGGGCACACACACACACACCAAGCACACACTAGGGACAATTTAGGAGCACCAATGCACCTAACCTGCATGTCTTTGGACTGTGGGAGGAAACCGGAGCACCCGGAGGAAACTTAAAGCAATATAATTATAATACAGATAACACACAAAAAAGATTTTTCTACATTTTAATCCATCTCTTAATATAACTTATCTATGATACATGAGTAAAACTGCTACTACTAGTAAAAGCAAAACAATTAGTATTGGGTGGCTATATAAAGATATTTAATGGCAGATGAAGCTAATTTATAAACACTTTGTACCTTGGGTCCAGGAGGCCCAGATGGGCCTGGCATACATGTAGGCATTGTAGAATTCTTTTTTTCTTCATTTTCTTTGTTTTCTTCATTCTTGAAGAGAAGAGAAGAGGCATAAACATGAACAGTTGGAAATACACACCAGTTGTCTAAAATTCAATTCCTTCATGGCCAAAGTTGTTTCTCTTCCAACCCATCTGTTAATTAGAGGCCCGCTCTTGCTGTTGAAGGAGCATGGCATTTCATTTGATGGCTTGCCTCCACTATCCGTCTAAACTTTTGGGGAATTCCCAGCAGTGCCAGGTTTACTGTTTTAATAAACTTAGAAAGATGCTAATTGCTGTCTTAGCTTTAGTGTACAGGAGTCAGTCAATTGGAAATGCCATTTAACAATGAGGAGGAAATCAAAAAGGCAGCCAAGAATGAAGCATCTAATTGAGATCAGTTGGCGCTTTAGTCTGTTTATTATAATGCTGCTGCTTCAACACAATTGAGAAAAACCACTGAATGATTTAAGTGTATTGACTCAATCCTGTTTAGAAATTACTTTTTTTTTGATTTCCTCAGCAAAGTAAAATTTACACTGCCCTGGCAGTATAAGAGCAGGAACAAGCAACCACAGCAAGAAGTGACTTCCAAATAAAACTGAGTTTGAGATGTAAACCACCAAACAGTGTAGTCCTCCGCTGAGTGCAAGAACGTGATGTTTTTAGTGACTAATCAAACTGAAATGATCTGAATAAGACTGATCAAGTTTTGTGAAGTTCCCCCATCACTATGTGCCAATCCTTTTTCTCAACTGCAGGGCATACAAGCAGGAACAATATACAGTATAACTCAGCTAAATGGCTACTGTGCTGTCCTTAATTAAAGTGAATAGTTACTACTTTGAATGGTAAAGGAAAGTAAGATGTACTGAGTGATGGAAAAGCTATTGTAAGTTCCTCCACTTTGGATTCTGTGTGCCGTGGCATTTCAGACGCCCTTGAAATAGACTTTGTTGTGGCATCTGAAGTGGACATGGGTATATTAGTGAAAAGCTGGACAATTATAATGTGTTACATGGTATTACATACGGAATAAGCACCACAGTGAGATGAATTTACGTTATTTACAATACGTCAGAAAACAAACAAATAGCACCAGTCAGTCAGTAAGAGCAGCACTGAAATCATACTGTTAGTCGGAAACGGAGCAAATAGCACCACAGATACAGAAAGCCAGTGCGAAAGAGTAGCACTGAAATTGTACTGGGAAAAATGGCGGGGAGGGGTGCTCTGCTTGTAAGGAGCGTCAGTGTTGAACCGTGATGCCATCTAATGGACGTTGGCGATGGTAACTACAGCGAGAAGCGATATACAACCGATGCTGCGTTTGGGGAAAATGGTGGGGGAAGAATGCTGTCTTTTTAAGGCGAGTGTGTTCAGACATACTTGCATATAACGGATGTTGGCGAATGGAATACAGCACTATCAGTGCGTGTGGGAGTGTGACGTGTGGAAACGCGGGTGTGTCAGCCGGTCACACGCACTGGGTCATTCACGTTTTAGATCCATACGGCAGTTCCTCTTCACCCGATCAAAGCAGTCGGCCTTCTCATACTCGGACACTTCCGCCATCTGTTGGCAGTTTAAAGAAACAAGGGTAAAGAGTGACGCACAGAGACCAAAGCTGACGCTGGGTGGCACCGCGGTGAACGTCTGTTGGAACGTGTGGCCATCTTGTTGATGATAAGTACAGGGACGTGTGCCGAAGGTTTTGTCGGTGAAAAGGTACCCTGTGGTTCACCACGAATATTTCTCTGAAAAACATACCCCATGACCTTCTCCTGGTCACAAAGGAGACCCATCCCCAGTTTGGTGCCGATTGGACGCCTGGTGCAGATTTGTATGGCGGACAAACAAACATACATTATTATACACACATACAGTACATACATCGACTCTGCTTTATGTATTAGATAATAGACTAGAGCAGCAGTTCCCAAGTTCATGCCTGGGGGACCCTTGTAGCTGCAGGTTTTTACTTCAACCAATTTCATAATCAGTGTGCCATTCGTATTTTTAATGCATCTCATCTTTAAGTGAGCTGCTATTTTTAATTCTCTTATTCTAAGAAATTCTGGAATATTTGTATTTTTGCCAACATTGCAAAGTTTGCTTTGCTGTTTTCTTTGTAGTTTTCCTTTTGCAATAGGGTTTGCATCCTTAATTGTATCTAAATGCTGACACTGCATACTGAATACTAAAAGGGAGCAATTACTTCAGTGCCATTTTCACTTGTCTGGTCATTAAGTAACATTTCTTACAAATTAGCAGACAAGTGAAAACCGTAATGAAGTAATTAATCCCCTTTAGCATTCAGTGTTGTTTGTGCCTATGTTAGCACTGCTCATTGCTAACCATCAGCATTTGGGTACAGTATTTATAGGTCACATAAAATCACTTAAATGCATGAAAATGATTGGAGTAAAAAAACCTCAAGCCATGAGGCCTAATAAATTACGTACTAGAGCATTATTTTATGGATTATAAAATAATGATTGGGCAGATTCGTGGCCTGGAACCCCTGCAGATTTTATTTTTTTTCTCCAGGCGTCTGGAGTTTTTTTTATTTTTTCTGTCCTCCCTGGCCATCGGACCTTACTCTTTTTCTATGTTAACTAACATTGTCTTATTTTAATTTCTTATTTTGTCTTATATTTTTCTTCATTATGTAAAGCACTTTTTTGTATGAAAATGTGCTATATAAATAAATGTTGTTGTTGTTGTTGTTAATATCTTCTGTTTTAATGTGAATTACTTTGCCAAGTACACTATACAGACAAAAGTATTGGGACACAACTCTTGTGACCCATTGCAACAGGTGTATAAAATCAAGCACCTAGCCATGCAGTCTCATTTTACAAACATTTGTGAAACAAAATGGGCCATTCTAAAGAGCTCGGCGACTTCAAGTGTGGTACTGTGATAGGATTCCACCTTTACAATACAACGTTTTTTGAAATTTCATCCTGGCTGGATATTCCACAGTCAACTGTAAGTGATCTTATGGAAAGTAAAAGCATTTAGGAACAACAACAACTCCGTCACAAAGTGGAAGACCACGTAAAGTCACAGAGTGGAGTCAACAACTGCTAAGGTGATTCTATATCTGAAGAGATCCAAACTTCTGTTGGCATTAAATTAAGTTCAAAAACCGTGTGGCAAGAGTTATTTGGAATGGGTTTCAATGGCTGAGCAGATGCATGCAAGCCTCACATCAGTCCAGTGCCAAGTGTTGGACGGAGTGGTGTAAAGCACACCACCACTGGACACTGGAGCAGTGGAAACATGTTCTGTGGAGTGACATATCACACTTATCTGTTTAGCAGTCAGATGGGCAAGTCTGGGTTTGGTGGATGCTGGGAGAATGTTACCTGCCTGACTGCATTCTGTCAGCTGTGAAGTTTGGTGGAGAAGGGATAATTGTGTGGGGCTGTTTTTCAGGGTTTGGGCTAGGTCCTTTACTTCCAAGGAAGGGCAGTCTTAATACTTCAGCATAACAAGACATTTTGGACAACACTATACTTCCAAATTTGTTTAAGGAAGGCCTTTTTCTATTCCAGCATGACTGTGTCCCAGTGCACAAACCAAGGTCCATAAAGACATAGTTGGATGAATTTGGTGTGGAAGAACCTGATTGGCCACCACAGAGCCCTGCCCTCAACACCATCAAATGCCTTTGGGATGAACTAGAATGAAGATTGTGAGCCAAGCCTTCTTGTCCAACATCAGTGCCCGACCTCATAAATACTCTACAGAATGAATGGGCCCAAATTCCCATAGAAACACTCCAATCTCTTGTGGAAAGCCCTCCAAGAATAGTGGAAGCAGTTATAACTGCAAAGGGGGGACCAACTCAATATTAAAGTCTATGTATTTGAATGCAATGTCATTAAAGTCCCTGTTGGTGTAATGGTAGGGTGTCATAATACTTTTGTCCATATAGTGTTCATTTGAATAGACTCAGCCAAATATTGGTGTATTAATAAATTCAATATACAGTATTTTATTAACATGTCACATACTGTAGATATGTTCGATTTTGTATAGAACCCACCATTTAAAATGGCTGACATACTGTATGAAACACAGTAGTCATTAAATAGATAGATCTTTTAAACATGTACATATATATTGGCATCCATTAAATACGACCTTCTTAATCTTAATGGAGCTTTTGACATTATTAACCACAACACCCTAATATGGAGCCTAACAAATTAAACTGGACTAGCTGCTCCTCTCTGATTTTGGCTTTCTTTGGTGTCAAATTCATGTCGCTCAACATTTTTCATCTGTGACATCCCTCATTTGTCCATGCTTATTTAACTTTTTTGTCCCACCATCATGACCTCATGTTCTTCATTTATGCTGAATACGTCCTTCTCTGCTTAAATATCACTCTTGGATGGACAGTAGATATAGACAAGTTTACTGCAGGGCTCAAGGACAAAGTGCATAAAATGTGTGTGAACTTCCAACAGCTGGATATGAACAAATGTCTACAGCTCTGCACAAAACACCTGCAGATTCTACACTAAACCTTGGCTCACTGAACTTGTCCATTCGTTCTCTCTTAACAGCATTCAATCTACCAATTTAATCATTCTTTCGATGATGTATAATCATTGCAAATACCTCACTCTACCTATTTGTGTTTGTTGTGTAACTATGCAGGAAAGATAGGCAATACTAGTCCATACTGCATTATGATCTCTGAACAATACTTGCTGGGAAGAGGCTCCCAATTTGTCGTTTAGCGATAAAAAATTCTGATGAGTTGCTCAAGATTGTACTCATGGGGAGCTGTGTGATGGATTCTGCTTGACATTTTGTTTCCTTCTAATTTTCTTCCCTCTCAGAAGGCTTTGTTGAATTTAGAGATGGAGCCATCTATTTCAATCTCTGCATCTCTTGAATACACCATTAATACATTACTAATTACTGTATATTAAATAACACAAAGTGCAAAATGCTTCTGCCAAGGTCTGAACTCAAAGAGCTTATTAACTACACAACTTACAGTATATACTACAAAGGCTGATATACACTCACCGTCAAATCTCTGTCACTAACTTACAAGAGAGTGAATTCAGTTAGTCTAGGATACCCGTTGCGACAGTTGAACTACACTGTGTGCACAATTATTAGGCAAGTGAGTATTTTGACCATATCATCATTTTTAATGCGTATATTCCAACTCCAAGCTGTATTAACTTGAATGCTTATTGGATTTAAGCACGTCAGGTGATGTGTATTTGTGTAATGAGGGAGGGTGTGGCCTAAGGAGATCAACACCCTATATCAAGGTGTGCAGAATTATTAGGCAGCTAGTTTTCCTCGGGCAAAATGGACCAAAAAAGAGATTTAACTCACTCTGAAAAGTCAAAAATTGTAAAAAGTCTTTCAGAGGGATGCAGCACTTTTGGAATTGCTAAGATATTGGTGTGTGATCACAGAACCATCAAACATTTTGTTGCAAATAGTCAACAGGGTCGCAAGAAACGTGTTGAGAACAAAAGACGCAAATTAGCTGCCAAAGATTTGAGAAGAATCAAACGTGAAGCTACCAGGAACCCATTATCCTCCAGTACTTTCATATTCCAGAGCTGCAACCTACCTGGAGTGCCCAGAAGTACAAGGTGTTCAGTGCTCAAAGACATGGCCAAGGTAAGGAGGGCTGAAACCCAACCACCACTGAACAAGAAACATAAGTTGAAACGTCAAAACTGGGCCAAGAAATATCTGAAGACAGATTTTTTCAAAGGTTTTATGGACCGATGAGATGAGAGTGACTCTTGATGGACCAGATGGATGGACCTGTGGATCAGTAATGGGCACAGAGCTCCACTCCAACGTGGAGGTGGGGTACTGGTATGAGCTGGTATTTTTAAAGATGAGCTAGTTGGACCTTTTGCATTGAAGATGAACTCAAAATCAACTCCCAAACCTACTGCCAGTTTTTCAAGACACTTTCTTCAAACAGTGATACAGGAAAAAGACCATGATTTTTATGCAGGCCAATGCTCCATCACTTGCATCGAAGTTCTCCACTGCGTGGCCAGCCAGTAAAGGCCTTAAAGATGAAGGAATAATGACATGGCCCCTTCCTCATCTGACCTAAACCCTATCGAGAACTTGTGGGCACTTCTTAAACGCTAGATTTACGGGGGAGAAAAACAATACACCTCTCTGAAGAGTGTCTGGGAGGCTGTAGTCACTGCTCCACAAAAAGCTGATCGTCAACAGATCAAGAAACTGACAGACTCCATGAATGGAAAGGCTTATGACTGTTATTGGAAAGAAGGGTGGCTATATTGGTCATTGATTGATTGATTTATTTTTTTTGAAATGTCAGAGATGTTTATTTGTAAATTTTGAGGTGTTTGTTAATTATTCTCACTATAACAGATGAAAATAAACAAGTGAGATGGGAAAATTTTCATTTTTCCTTTAGTTGCATAATAAATCTGCACACTAATAGTTGCCTAATAATTGTGCGCACATATGTATTCCCCTGATGATGTTCACACTCACATTTCTGTTGTGAAACATTCAGGTTTCAGGTTTATTAACATTTTGGATTGACTGATAGCACTGTGTTTGTTCCATATTAAAATTAATCCTCAAAAATACAACTTGCCTAATAATTGTGCACACAGTGTAATAAATGAGCCGTACGCTTCCTCATTGCAGTGTGTCAATTGGTGAAGTATCACATATAGCATATGTACTATATGAGTTGGGGTTGTATTTAAGTTTGTTTGGGCCTTCCAAAAGAGAAATGAAACGCTTTCTTCAAGAAGAATTAAAAATAAATGATTTTGTTTAAGAATTTTCAGTTTCTAAACATGTGTCCAAGACTACAATTTCTTCTCAGCTCTTACTTGTTCATTTAAGCCCTAACTATGCTTTCAGGTTTGCTTCTTTAATGAACACTCACTTGATTATTACATGCCTGCTTGTTGCAAGACTGTGATTTTTGTTTAGTGTTTTCAAACTTTTGGGATCTGAGAAACACTTGACAGTGAGCCCATGATCCCACTCATTACTTAATTTAAAGCTTTATAGGATTTCTCCAGTGAGTTGGCCTAAAAACTAATCGCAGAGCTACTTGTGGACTCAGGATAGCCCTGCTTTTACTACCACTATACCAGGACACCATTCTGCTTTGATTTTCTGCCCCCTCTACCTCAGCATTGCCCCATGTGTCCTTGTGTTCTGGCAGTCTCCTGTTGCTCTTAACCAGACATTCTTCCATTACTTCTCACTGGGCTCACACCTTTACACCTCAAGCTTCTGAACTCTCATTTGTTCTTGTTACCAATTTGTCAGAAAATTTACTTCTAGAACTTAAGCTTCAGTAAATACTTTATCATAATTTTATTCATGCCATTAAATATAAGATTTCCAAAAACTAAGCAATGTTATAATAAGCAATCTTTTCCAGTATTATTTTAACATTTGTACCATGCCTCAGGCAACTATCCTTACCAGCTAATAGACTATTATGCTCCTTATATCACCAGGTTAATTTGTTTCATGTCAATGGACTGGTCATCAAAGAGAACAAACAAAACACAAAAAAAACCCCTGAATCACAGCAAAATAAAAAACAAAACACATTAGATAAATCTCCAAAATATAAAGGAAGAAACCACCACTGGTGCTTTAAATAATCCTATATTAAGCAAGGCGCATTTCTTACACCCCACTCATCGTATCCTTACTTGGCATGAGACAATACACTTAATCCAAATATTATACATATTGAGACGCAGGCTTCATGATGCAGCAGGCCCAATGGATGGTGCACCCTTGGAACAACAGAGCAAAGGACAAATACAGTAAAAGATATACTATTTTGAGAAAAAATGAAAAATATTAGCTTTAAAACAAACACACACAATAGACATTAAAAATAATAAAAATGTATAAATTCACCAGTGCTGTAGTTTTATTGAATTTTGTGATTGCTAAATTGAATGCAAAATGAAATCCGCCTGTTTTGCTCCTCTAAACACCTTTTCAGTTTCAAACTGTCCCTTGACTACCCTTTTACATAAACATGTGCTGTGCAAACTTAAAAGACATTTAAATGTAAATGACACCTTAGTAACATTCTAGAAATTAATATTTTGCAAAATGACAAATCAATAAACACCCAACATGAAATGTGAAAATCATAAATGCTAACATCATGCACTATCCTGTAGCTTCAACATGCACGTGCGTTGGTTGCTGTGAGTCTCAAAAGCTCACAGTGCAGTAAGACGGTGTCAACGGCATTATGTGAAATTTGAAGCTTTTAAAATGGAAATATTTCTGACACTTTTTAAAGGTAGTATCAAATAAGAAACCAAATGTGTATATGATTCCTAAGGCTCATTCTTAAATCTAATTTTTTTGCGTTTTATTTCATATTATTATGCTGCTGCACAAAGATTCTTCCCTCATCCAAGTGCCACCTGAAGTGATCGCCTTGTCACATCACCCCACATGCTGACCCTGGAAGAAAGAACCCCATATCTGTTTTCTTTTCATATTACTGTAATTGTTGTATTATTGGGTTAATTTATATTTTAATTTTTGTTAGTATTTTTATTGGGGGCTATCAGTGAAGTTGTGTGAAATTATTTACCATATTATGCCTCATTATGTGAGTTTCTGTTATCAATATAAGCTGTGAGCTCTGCTGCTCAGTACAATTACAAAAGTAATCCCCTTCCACCGTATAACTTGTTGTAGCCTGATAGTTACCAGCTTTGTTTATAAAGCTTTGCGTGGATTTAAGCATGAATATATGCATATGTCAAAAAATCCCATTTATAAAACCTGAAATATGCACATTTCTACTCAATGTACCTTTATAAGTCAAATTCATCTTGTAAATGTGTGTACAACAACAACATTTATTTAACTCTTTGAGGGCTAAATATTTTTTCCAAAAAAGCTCAGTTTTCTGAAAAGCACACAATGCACTGGTTTCACACATAAAATCAACATAAACCGTCCGTTGCTACGTGCTGTGGCTGCTGTTGGCGCCTGTTCGGTATCTCTGTCAGCAGTGGATGCACAGGGCCGGCTCGATGATCAGCAGGAATGCATGGCGGACCAGCTAACTCTCTGTCTTTGCACAGCAGGTTGTCAAAGGTGGCAGTCGCAGTGTGACGCAATATGGTTTGTATCTCTTGTCATCATAAGTGGTGGTCCTCCTAGGTGAACGTTGTTGTAGGCGCATCAGCTATACTAAAGTGTTCAGCATCACGATCAGCTGGGGACCAATAGGCTGGTGCTGGTAACTCATTTTCATTTTCGATATTCATCTCCAGATCACTTGCATCAAACTCAGAGCCTGAAACAGCAATAATACGTAAAACGTACATGGAGTATTTTTCTTTGCAGATTTGCTTTGGTCTCGCCAGATGTCGATGCTATTTTAGAGGCTGTTTACTCTTCACTACTCATTAATGTGCAGGGAATCGAGGTCAAATCAAGAAAACTATGTAACTGTACTTCAAGCAAAGAGAGTCGAACTAAAACATAAGGGCGAGTTTTGTCGTGGTTTATAGCCGATTACTGTCCTCTACCCTGAATTTCGACAAAAGTCAACATCCGCCCTGAAAGAGTTAAATTGCACATTTTCATACAAACAATGTAGCTCAACATTGAGGCTGAACTTGCCTCAAAATCAGCCTAGAAACAACCATATATGGAGCATACTAATCAACCTCATACATATGCAGTCATGATGCTATAGATTTTCATTGACTGATAGTCTAGCCTCCATCCTGCCGCACTGAGACCCTCCAGTCAGCTAGCTCCCCAAGAAATGGCAACAGATAGCCAATATAAACTAAACTAAAAACTTCTTCAGTGCAAATACACAGAACTGGCCCTCTTAAAAGAGGACTAAAATACTGTCTGTACATCACTTTTCAGATTTAACGTTTGTCCCATCAATGCACATTCTAACAAAGGCTCATTATATGTATTATTATACATGTGAATTGTCATTTAGCTGGTTTGGCTACATTTTCCTACTTTATCGAGGGTGTCGTCATTTCCCACTTTCTCTGAAATGTTACATACGGATGGGATCGCCCTAAATATACGCTCATTCTTGCATCAAGTGTTCTTTAATAAATCCTGACTTTGCGTGGAAAGCTATGTGCACACATTTTGCGCCCCTTTTTGAGTGTATGCGAGTTTTATAAATTTGACCCCAGGGCTCCTAGAAATTTTTCTTTTGATGTTGACTTTACTAGTAGAATACAGCATCGCAGGTATTATGGATGCCAGAAGCTAACCACTTTGGAAAGCTTTGAAAAGCTTCCTGCTTTCTTTAAAATTTGTAATCCTATCATAAATATTCAGTATTTTCCATGGCCAGTGATACATCTATCCATCCATTATCCAACCCGCTTTATCCTAACTACAGGGTCACGGGGGTCTGCTGGAGCCAATCCCAGCCAACACAGGGCGCAAGGTAGGAAACAAACCCCAGGCAGGGCGTCAGCCCACCGCAGGGCACACACACACACACACACTAGGGACAAGTTAGGATCTCCAATGCATGTAACCTGCATGTCTTTGGATTGTGGCAGGAAACCCACGCAGACACGGGGCGAACATGTAAACTCCATGCAGGGAGGACCCGGGAAATGAACCCAGGTCTTTTAACTGCGAGGCAGTAGTGCTACCCACTGCTCCACCGTGCCGCCTGCCAGTGATACAGTATTATGCAAATCATAGATAATGTGATTTAATGATGGCTCTGCAATAGGTGATTCATTTTTCTTGGTTTTAGAATTATAACTTGCCCATCAGGTTGTTACCCAGGCCTAACTTTTTTGCACTTTCTGGCCTTTTCTTAGCTGCTTATTTAACAAATTGAAAAATGTATATCAAAACCAGTCAGCAATGCTACTTTACATAAACCACAATATAAAAAGCTCTTTCTAGCAATTGTGAATACCAATGGCATAGCAGCATCCAAAAGCCCCAAACACACCTACACACAGTCCTGGGTTCAAATAAAAGGTGTTTATTCCACACAATACCTTCACAGATTTCCAATTTCCTCCTTTTCAACAGGTACTATAAAGTAATACATTTTTCCTTCTCTTTCCACACCTCCTATATAGTCGCATCCTCTTCCTCCTGACTCTGACAACTGATACAGGAGAGACAGCTTGTTTTATGCTGGACTGAGGAGTATTTCTGCTGCCACAGCACTGCACACTACAAGCAATTCTGGGTCAGCTGGAAGCCCTTCATAGAGGGTATTAACAATCCTATGCAGCACCCCATGGGAAGACCTAAGGACCCCAACAGGGGTGTTCCACGAGACTGCAGTTCCCAGCCTGCCCTGCTGGTATCCATACGGGTGCCTCACCAGTGGGCTGCTACAATCAGGTGTACGGAAGGAAAACACAACCCTGGAAAGCAGACACCCTCTGTCTTTATGAGAAGGCCTCTCCTCAAGGATAGGAACCCACACCAACCCTGGTCGGGACTCTGGTCCATCTCTGTCCTTCCATTATGGTCTCCCTTCTTAACAAGGAATCAGCATCCATCCTGGTTGGGACACCAGACCATCTACCACGGCACTCGCACAATTAAACGTAGTGCACCAAGGTATCTACAGTGCACTGTGTGCAACAAGCACAGGCCAATTCAGTAAAATGTACTTAACTGAGAAATTAGTTACATCTAATATATGGGAGAATTAAAGAGGTTTTAAAAATAAATCAGGACTGTATTGTGTCAGCTAACAGCACTGTTACATGCAGGTGATTGCTATAAACATTTTTTGTGATTAATCCATTGATCTCCAGTAAACCAAGGAGAAATAAAAATAAATGTTTGGAGCAGTCAAATGCACAAACCAATGAAATGAGGAAAATACGGCGTGTACTGTGTATGTATGTTGTGTCAGGTATGTAACCCATAAATCTGCAGACTGGTACAATTGGTAAGTTAAACAATGTCTTTGGTATTGTAAAGCACCAAATAATTCCAATAAGAAAGTCCTGTTTTCAAGTTTGGGGCTGCTGTACATGGTGGGGGCCTAAAGTAGAAAATGAATGGAGTTCCCTTTAAATATACAGTATTAAAAAATGACTGTCACTCCTCATTATCCTCTAAATGAATTAAGTGGGTCTGAAGATGGGTGAATATACAGTATAGATCGACTTAATATGTAGAAGGTCTAAGGCAGGCCTCCTTAGTTTAGGCCCAAAGTTCAGTGGTGCCCATATTGTAAATGATGATACGCATGCAGAACAAAAGTACACTTTTAATACCCTGGAATCAGCGTGTAACTAATCATCAACAAGCTCTAGTGGTAAAGGTCCCTGATCTGTCCATACTGGATCTAAGCAGTACAGCAATGAACATCAGAGCCATTAAGTTTAAGGTCTGAGTTTACCAATTATTAAAAAAAAAGAATTTACATCTTGCCTGAAGAAGGGGCCTGAGTTGCTTCGAAAGCTTGCATATTGTAATCTTTTAAGTTAGCCAATAAAATGTGCCATTTTGCTTGACTTTTCACTACATTCATAATGGCTAACACAGTACAACACCCTAGTACTACTGAATGAAGTGTAAATTTTCAGCAGGCACTGATAACAATAAAGCCTGTTGGGTAAGTGCTCAGCATGACCCAAACTAAAAGAAAGGTCTGCAGAAAATGTAAAGGCTTGGGTCCCCCAAGATATAAAAACTTAGAAACCAGTACAATACATCAGTCCATCAGCCAACATACAGCATATGACAATTTGGCTCACCTGATTGTGAGGATCTCGCAGTGATGGTGGAGGAGGGAATAAAGGAGGAGGCGGTGGAGTAAGGAGGCAGCATATATTGCTCGTGCTTCTCTTTTTATGTTCCAGTGATTTTAGTGCTATAAAAGAGGAATAAACAATGAAAAAAATCTTGAGCCTCAAAATGAAACTGCAGCATCTACTCAAAGAATTTGCAGTTTTATAGGCATTTGTGTTCCTGCCTTTTTTCAACCCTCACATTAAACTGTCAGGGGGAAATATATCGGCTCTGCTGCATGCAATTAAATCTGCTGTTTATGGAGCCTGCATTAAGTAGATTAAATTGGAAAACACACTGAAAAAAAATTAAACAAATATTAGCTTGATATTTTTAATATATTAAGACAACACTTTTTATTACAATGTTTTCGATTTCTGATTTTGATAAAGTCACTCACGGGAGATCTCCCAGAAACAAACACTTATTATTTAAAAATTATAAATGATAAAACAAATTAAATAGACCAAACATGCGATAGACCATCAGACAAAAAGGAGTGGTACAAAACATGAGATTAGCATGGCCTAAAGTGAAATAAAGCCACATGCTGGCCAGAAGGAAAGAAGATACAGTACAGTTACTAAAGATCAGGCTCCTCAGCCTTCACTGGTCTTGGGTTGAAGAGTCCAGTCAATAGTCACATCTCCAAATTCAGTGAGAGCTATGAAGTGTGGACAGTTCTCTGACAGATATTTCAGATTTCGTGAGTGTTTGCCACTCTTGTTTTCTCATGCTTTGTGGACTCGGGTTAGAGTTTGCTATACATAAATGTGTTCTGCAATTTCTGATACATTCTCACTGAACAAGTGGTATAGAAAGTGGGGTAAGGAGTACATCAGGTAAGCTGAGTTATACTTTCTGTTAAATAAAATTAGTCTACGTATTTTAATACATGGTGCTGGAGAGTGGAAATGCGTTACTTGTTGGTTGGACATACAAAAAAGAATTTCACTATGCACTGTACACTTGACAATACTTCGGCTAATACATGCCTTTCAGATCGTGTGCATTTTTAGTGCTTTAAAAACCCATGACAACAGGAAGGGGACGTCATTTGCAAAACCAGCAGCCTAGAATTAAGAGCTTGTGCCCACTGCTTTACAAATTGATTGACCTAGCTTCCACCGCTAACTTCTTAGCCATTTGAAGCTTATACTGTAAATGGGGTTTCCACATGCTACCCAAAACCCTTTGTGACAATGTCCATTATCTATATTTCATTGCAGTGCTTTAAGCAGATATAAAACTCAACCAATGGTACACCTTGCATCCTTTTAAGATCTTCTTATTTGAAGTTACACTTCTAGGACCTCTGTGTAGGAAAAGATGAAGTAGCTGCCTCATGTAGGTAGATAGATAGATAGATAGATAGATAGATAGATAGATAGATAGATAGATAGATAGATAGATAGATAGATAGATAGATAGATAGATTTTTTTTACAGAAGCTCAATAAATAAATATATTAATAAGAAATGAAATCAAACAATAACCCACCCCAAATAAAAATTGAATTAATGAAAAGAAAGCGTCAGACTAAAAATAAAAACATCAGTCATGTTCACAGTAAGGCACTACGGCATGTTGCTGTTGGTATAAAGGAGCCCTGGTAGAGTTTCTTGACACATTTTTGATGAATAATTTATTGGATAAATGTACTAACAGTGCGTTGTTATAAAGAGGATGTGCAGCATTTATCATAATGGCACTCAGTTCTGTCTTCATCCTCTCCTCCACTATTACCTCCAGTGGGTTGACAGTATGTCCCATAACTGAGCCTGCCTTTTCAATTAGCTTGTTGAATCTCTGGTGTGTATGTGTGTTTTTTTGGGGGCTCTTTTAAAGTGATGTTACCATTTCAAGCACAGCACAGAGTAGAAAATCATACTTGCCATTCACAGAGTTGTAGAACATGTAAAGAATGTCACTATACACAATAAAGGAAGTCAGTATCCTTTTGTGTACTTCCTTATACAGTTGCTTTATGTTAATAGACCAATACAGGCTGTAATGGATGTGGACCCCAAGTACTTGTAGCAAAGCACCACCTCCATGTCCCCTCCCTAAATAATGATTGAGCATAGGGACTCTTGGGTGCGGTGAAAGACAGTAACCAGTTCCTTCGTTTTGCTGATGTTAAGGTTACAGACAATTCTCTTTGCACCAAGAAACACTTGACTCCTATGCTCTGTCTCATATCCCCTATCAATTAGTGGAGAATCATCAGAGAGTTTCTGTATAAGACATGACCTGGAGTTATAGTTATAGTTCAAGGTGTACAGGATGAAGAGAAAAGGAGACAGGAGTGTCCCTTGTGGTAATCCAGGGTTGCTCAAATCCACATTGGAGACACAGTTCTTGAGCCACACAGACTGGTGTCTGTTAGACAGATAGTCCATTATCTTTTACTTGTGTATTTCTGAGCTTACCCCTAAACAGGGATGGCAAGGGAGAAATCAGAAAACATAATTCTTACAACACTGCCAGCTTTGTCCAGATGGGAGTAAATCTTGTGGAGAACATAGATAATTGCATTTTCCACTTCAGTCAATCAATCAATCAGCTGTTAGATGTGATTCCAAGTGGTCTTGCACAAAAGGATTCATATATTCCATGACTATACAGTAGAAGTTGCTCAAGGCCTGTTCAAATGTGGCGGTATTACGCAAAGAATTGTTGTGAGCAGATTAAACATCAAGGCAGAGTGAAGTAACTGGTATCCAAACAGCACAGCTCAAAGTTGTACATTGGTTTTAGTATAATTTTTGTTATAAATTGCAAACATCTAACAAAATGTTATCCTTTCACAAATTGTATTAGAGCTATATTATCTTACAAGCAGCATGGCCGCTTTAGTGCAGTATTCCAACATTAACTTGTTGCCTCTCTGCACACGCACTTCAGCATGCAACATAACTTTATGTCTAGCTGTCTACATTTACAGAGGCCTCAAGGCGGCAAATAAAGCCTTGGCACATCTTTTAGAGAAACATTAATTAGCAGAGCAACACAGTCAAAGCAAGTGAGGAAAGAAATAATGACAAAACATGAGTTCAGTAAAAAAAAAAAAAGAAATGTAATGTTGATAATGAGAAGTACAAAATTAGAATAAAGAATAACAGAAAAACCTGCGGTGGGCTGGCACCCTGTCCGGGGCTTGTTTCCTGCTTTGCGCCCTGTGTTGGCTGGGATTGGCTCCAGCAGACACCAGTGACCCTGTAGTTAGGATATACTGTAGCGGGTTGGATAATGGATGGATGGATAGATTGCAGAAAAACTAGAAAAATGCAAACAACCTTGACTGGGGCCGCTTATAATTTACAAACACAAAACATGAACTGTGAAAATATGTCAGATGAAGACATAGACCGCCTACAGCATAAACATATTTTTGGAGAATATTTTTCAACTTTATAAATGAAAACTAACTCAACAAAAATCTAAATTTGTGTTTAACACTTTGTTTCAATAATCCTCCATACATAACTGAAGCTTTTATGATAGCAAGGACTAGTAAAGATATTGGTGAGTAGGACCAGGAGATGTGATATAGTCAGTAAGCAAAAGTGGGTTTAAAACCAAGACACTGAGAAATCAGGCATCAGAACAGAAAGAAATGAGAGGCAAAAATCAAAGTCAACAAGCTATGGGTCATCATTAGTTTTGAGAATAAATTTGTTAGACTAAAAAGGTTTTTGTATCCATAAACTCAGATAAGGACGACCCTTTAATCTGTCACTTTGTAATCATGAGGCCACAACTTTCGAAAAATGCCCCATAATGGGTAATCATGGCTACTGACCCAAAAATGGGAAAAACAAATGGCAGAGTCCATGAAAAACTAAAATTGTATCAAAGACAATGCAAAATAACATACAACCCTAAAAGAAAGCAATGATTTAATAAATTGACCTCAAAATTAGATTCATCACTGTGAAAGAAACTGAAAAGGAGTATAAGAATATGCCATTTAGTACAAAAACACCTATAAAGTTTGAACCCAGTTTCTAACAAAACTATAGTCTTCAATTTCATTTTACATTAATAAAGGTCTGTGCATTTTCTGAAAGATAAGGGAAGGGCAGTCATGCAAACCAATTAGGTTTGCTGTAGGCAGCAAAGTATGTAAACTACCAGGGTGACACAGAAAAACGGGAACTTTTGAAATGCGTAGTGGCAGCCATGTACAGTAAGCAGCACTGTGGAACAGGGACCTTGAGCTGTAAACAATCTCACCATTTAGTAATTTAGTAATCAATTGCAAGGCAATCAATGGCAGCTGTGCGAGAACTATTCAGTAACCGTGTCATCTCAAGATTTGGTGACATTCCCTGGCCCTCAAGATCACCGGATTTGTCCGTTTGTGATTTTTTCTTGTGGGGCTACCTTAAGAGTTGGGTCTACACGACTCGGCCAAGGACACTGAATGAATTGAAACAAAGAATTCAAGACGAAATTCGTGGTATCCCAGCTGAGATGTTGCAGCGATCAATGGGGAACCTCAACAGCAGATTGAAAGAATGCATACGTACAGGAGGACGCCATCTACAGGACGTAATTTTCAGGCATTAATAATTTGGATTACTGTCTCTTAAAAGGCAAGCTGTAGTGGTTCAATTGCTGTCAATAAAGTTTTTTTGTTGGATTTCTTCAATTTTTATTGGGTTTTTCAAAAGTTCCCGTTTTTCTGTGTCACCCTGTATATGATTAGCCATCTTATTTATAACAACCTAAGTTAAATAATAATTGAATATCTGTTCATTTGTAAAATTCAGAAATCAATTGTGAAAAAGATGCCTGTCCATGTCAAGAAACGCTTTAGCACACATCCACATGGACACATTTTAGAGTAACCAATTAATATAACACATGCTTCATTGGAATAGAGGAGGAGGGCATGCAGACTCCACACAGTGTGACTTGGTTGCAATTCAAATAACAGCACAAGATGTTTGGCAAATTAGAGATGGCCAGTTAGCCTCTGAAGCTCATTTGTTTAGCTAAT
Source organism: Polypterus senegalus (assembly GCF_016835505.1). Classification (NCBI taxonomy): domain Eukaryota; kingdom Metazoa; phylum Chordata; class Cladistia; order Polypteriformes; family Polypteridae; genus Polypterus; species Polypterus senegalus. The sequence goes on along the minus strand of NC_053168.1, from coordinate 46,774,016 downwards.
GCTTAGCTAATGGCTGTGTTGTCCTAATACTTCATGCAGATACTTTTTAAAAGCTGACAAGGTTTTTGCTAGTGGTGTATAAAGCACCCAGCATCATACTTGAGTAAACCTAGAGATGCCTTTCTGGAATGTGGCTTGGGTAAAAGTAACATTTGTCCATGAGAAAAGTACTCAATGAGAAATTCTAAAGTATTTAATATAAAGTGCATTTAATTATCAAAATTACAAGTAAAGGTACAGTAGCATCACTTCCAGTTGTATATATACAGTCAACACAAGTTCTTACACTCATATAATAATTCATTCTCTTTGCTTGTGACTCGTTTTTACAATCACTAAAGAAGGAGTCAAGTAACTACAACTTAAAGCGGCGACATTCAGAGTGAGCTAACATCTTAACGAATGTATTCTAATTCACTGGGTCAGGTACGAAAAGGTGCACAACCTTCACCCCCTTTGAGAAGGAGCTAATCAATTACAAAAAAACTGCTTCATAAAGTGTATTTTTAGTTTAAATTAAAAATGAGTTTAAGTGTTGACAGTCCTTAAAAATGGCACCCATTTAATTCCAATTAATAACGAATTACAATAAAATTGGCAAAATTAGTCTAGTAGTACCATTGGTCATCATCCAATAAAACATTGCCCTTCATTAATCAATGTTTAATAAAAAGCTGTACCTAGAAGTTATCACTTCTAGTTTAACAGTCAAAGAAATGGCCTTTTTGGTTTTTCTTGGGTTTTTCCAACTACTGTAGTTGTGATATTCAGGATAAAGCAAAGAGCAACCCACGTGAGAAGGTGAGTGAACACAGCATGTGAACACACACGTTCACCTCACTGCCGCCTGTGGATCAAGCCCAGGCAGTCTGATGCGAGGACAGAGTCTAAACACAGCATCAGCCATGGAAATTACTGAGGCTGGAGATTATTTGTCACCAGCAGCCATCCCCATCCCACTGCACAGGCTGCCATGAGCAGTACTTGAATGACTGCATATATAATCGAATGTTTGCACCAGCAGTACTGTATGCATTTGATTCCTCATATAAATTAATTTTCTTAAAGCCAGGGAGAAATCTGTTTTTCAGATCATTGACCGAGTAAATAATTGTGCATATTCATGCAGCCCATGTGTTTTCTGCTTTAATATTGTAGTATTGAATAAGTCATAACGCAAAACATAACAAAGTAAAGATAGTCGTTTGTGTTACAATGTAGTTAAGTAAGAATGGAAGCAGACAGAAAATTTTATTCTCAAGTAAAGTAGAAATATTCTCTAAACTTACTCAAGTACAGTAACATTTCTAGAGTTCTACTGTACATTGTGACTTTACAACTCAGGTTTCTGCTTGATCTTGATGATTCGGTTGTTGTTCTCTAAGACACTGGAGCTGTGAGACAGCAAAGTGCAACTGGGCAGCTCCTAATAATTCGACAAAATAACCAAAACATTAATATGACTCTCTGGATCTTCATCCATTTTGACAGGTTTTCAAATTAAACAGGGTAGGAGATTACAAGGTAAGAGAAGACTTCAAGAAGTCATGAAACACCAGGGTGTTGTACCATGTTAGCCATTATGGATATAATGAGAAGTCAAGCAGAATGACGCCTTGTATTGGCTAACTGAACAGGTTACAATATGCAGGCCCCTTCTTCAGGCAATATGTGATCATGAAGTCATGAAAGAGACAAAAAGGGACAAGGTGTTTCTCCACTTTGGAGACTCAATAGTCAAGTACTGCTTAGATACAAGGAGTCTACCCTTAGTAAGAATAAAGTTAAGAAACCCAAGCACAAGTTTGTGCATAATGGTAAACAAAAGGGATGAACAAGCACTACATCACAAGCAAAGCATCAGAGTTTCTGATACAGAGAAAGAGGAAATTAGGAAAGTACTCAGATACAGCAGCGTGTTCTGAAATTCAACACCGCCATGATTAATGATGGACTCTTGTGAAATTTATTAGATACAACAGCGATGCAGTGAATAGAGGGGCTGCTTTACAGCTTAGATAGAAAGGAAAGCTCACAAATGCATTTAGAGTATTTGTGAGTGTAACGTGTTTGCCTCACCTCCAAGCAGTCTTTATAATTTGAACACTTGGTAGAGAAACCAAGTTATCCACTTTGTACATGTGATAATAAAGATCCTACAAATCTACAATACACCCGATGATAAATTATAATCTCAACAAATACAGGCATATGATTATAGAACACTTTTTGTCTAAATCATTCACATTACCATTTATCATTCATCCTCATTTTAAGTCCACTTATCCTCTTCAAGGTTATGACAACAGCTTCAGGTGACGCTCCCAACAACTTCTTCCCACACATCCCATTGATTTCTCAAGGTGAAGGATAAGAGTTGGGTGGAACGCAAAGAGACAGGAAAAAGTGTGATAGATTTGGGCATACTCCATTATTCATGTTGTAGTGAACACACAGTATATAACTCACATACTTCCCAGACTCCCTCACAAACTGTTAAGTAACCCCCATAAAACCTCTACCATCTTCTGACACGCATATTCTTTTATTTGTTCTTTGGAAGACTGCAAATTCCAACTTCTCTACATCTCTCAGATGTTTTCTGGTTTCCTCCCACATCTCAAATAAAATACATGAATGTTAAATAAATTGGTGACTCAGATATGATGGGGTACGAGTGAGGGCTGGTGTCTACAGTGGCAAATGTATTAATCATCTGACTAGAGCTCAAGTGTGGGTCCTCAAAAGTGATGGTGGAAACATTGGGCCAAAATTTCTTAACAATGCTTGTGAATCTCATGCTCTGTTATGACTTATCAAAATTCACAGTCTGTGCGCTGGGCGTGTGAGGAAAGTTTAGTACATTTTTGAAAATGTGTTTTTTCTGATGTGTTACTAATTTTGTTTTTTATTATTCATATTTTTTATCATTCTCCTGGTGATGTCTTTACAATGCTATTTAGTGCCTGTGTTTTTCTGTCACACTCTGTAGGTAAACTCATAGCCCTCACCACTTTGGAGCCACAGACGTTGACAAATCATTTGTGTCCAGGCGTGCGCATGTGCAGGGTGCAGCATATTCATGTTTTCTCTATTAATGTTTGCTGAAGCAAAGCAAAGACCTTTGTGATGATCTTAGTGCTCAAGTAAAAAAGAAATACAAACATAATAGGGAAAGGATTACTGGCTTTGAATGGTGTTCCACTTTGACTTGTTTTTTTCCTGTGAAGATTCTTCTTACCTATGATCACTTTTTGAGGTCTTGGTAAATTCTTGTTTAAGGGCTATTTATTTTAAAAGTTTTGCATGTGTTTTGTGCTTGCATTTTTTTGTTGTATTTTTTTATATTGCTATAGTTTTTCTCCTGCATCACCATTTTGTGTGCCCATCACTAACATGTAAACCTCCACTTCAAGGGACATGTTCCTGGAAGTCACGGCATGTGACATCATCGGTGCAACTCTGCTTAAGCTGACATTGCCATTCAAACCTTTTCCAGTATGGTGGATTCAATCTAAAAACATTTCAGGAGTGCTGATACATACAGTATTGTGATACAGGGCAATCACCACAGGACAGTATTAAAAGATTTTTCCACATCAATATTGTATACTCAATACCATAACAGAAATGCAAATGAATTCTCTTAAATTTCCAATTCATGTTCAATAGCAAAGTGATGAGTCATAATGTACATACAGTAAGTAAATCGGTGTGATTCATTATAATGATAGTCACTGCCCAAAAAATATACACACATGCTTTAAATTGTGTCACAAAAAAACAACCAGTGAGACACTTATGATGGCTCTAGCCTTGAACAGTTCAGGCTGCACATGTGCTCAAGTGAACAAAGGTATGTTGAGAACACTGCAAGGTCAAAGGGCCTACCCACACTACCCAGCAACAGGCTGGCAGTGGAAGGCACAAATAAAATTCCATATACTCCAAATAGAAATAAATAAATATTTCTAGATAAGAAATTGAATTGAGCATATCATTGAATATTGGAAAAATGTAATTATGTTACCTATGTTGAGTTTCGCTATAAACATTTACTAAATTATTGTTAAGTATACTACTTATTTACATTTTGCATAACAGCACCATCTGGTTGTTTCTGTTATCCTATGAACATAATCACGCAAGGTTTTGACACAAAATAAATGACTGGCTAAGCTAAGCTGTTTTGTCCTTCAAAAAACCACAAACATTACCCCTATAAATACTATGTCAGACAACTCTTCTGTGGAGAGTGGGGGTCTCAGGGGCACAAAAAAGAACAAGGTGCTCACCTTACCCATCACCAGCACAGGTCTTGTAGGGACCTAGCCTCCTTCACTATAAAGGACCATTCAGAATGTCACCTGGTTATGTCGGACAACCTCCACATAATCACCCATCCATTATCCAACCCGCTGTATCCTAACTACAGGGTCACGGGGGTCTGCTGGAGCCAATCCCAGCCAACACAGGGTGCAAGGCAGGAAACAAACCCTGGGCAGGGCACCAGCCCACCACAGGATGCACAAACACACACACCCACACACCAAGGACAATTTTTAGAATCACCAATGCACCTAACCTGCATGTCTTTGGACTGTGGGAGGAAACTGGACCACCCAGAGGAAACCCATGCAGACAAGGGGAGAACATGCAACCCTTGTCTGCTAACTGCAAGGCAGCAGTGCTACCCACTGTGCCACCCCTCCACATAATCATGCCATCTTTAATTTGACCAGCATGATGTTCCTGTTTCTCTGACTTGCTGAGGTACATGAGCATTGATTATTCTCTTCAGGTTCCTGGAAAATATCTTCCACTCCTATGTTTTACCTTCTACATCACCTTCATGATGATTACTCCGTCTCCAAAAATGCATCAGTCAGCCCTATTGTCATTGGGTTGATCAGGTCAAAGTTCTTATATTTGGCATCTTTATCCTCATCGTTTGTGTCCTTGATTGCCACATGCACAGAAAAAAGTGTACTAGTAATGAGTGAACCGCATGGAATTTGCTTTACCATGAGTTCATCAAAATCATGGGAATGTTTGGGTACTTCAGTCTAGAACAATGTACTGAAGTCAGTAAGGAGGCAGCTTCTTATGTATCTGTGCAGATGATTTCCACTTTTTCTTCCATCAAGAAGAAAGAAATGCCTTGTAAATAGTAACAGATCTTTTGTTATTATTATTACTTAATGGGGTTTTATTAAGTAATAATAATAACAATACAATAAGTAATACCGTATTTACGAGCGTACCACGCGCAAATTTCTTCCTGAAAATTAGCATTAGAAAATCAGAGGCGCGTCATATACGAGGAAATCCAATTCTGTAATGTTTACTCCTTCTGCTTGGGCTCGCTTGCTCACACTCACTCTCTTGCTTGCTTGCTCGTGCACTCGTGCTCTCTCTCTAAACGCTTCCTATACAATCATAACGCTCGTCATACACGGGGCAAAACGATTTTCGCGGTTTTCTTTGTTAAAATTAGGGTGCGCGTCTTACACGAGGGTGCGTGGTACACAAGTAAATACGGTAATAACAATACAATAAATAATAATAATAATAATAATACTTAATGGGGTTTTATTCTGACATGAGAAGAAAGAGGGATCCTTTAAGACTTGTTTCCAGATCTTAGCTGGGAACATGAATAATTATGAATGCAAATTATCCATGCGGTGCTGCAGTGGATCAATGTTATATACACAGTTGCAGCACTCATAATGGTCAGTTGATGCAGTGTTTCTCAGTCTTCATGGTCCTCATTGATGACCCACTCTCAGCCAATGCAAACCACTCCTTTGTGAAACAATCTCTATTGGAAAAGCAGAAGGGTTCATCTTTGGTGAAACGAGCATGATAGGAAGAGCCGAGGGAGGGGTTGCGCTTCGTTAAACAAGCTCACTTAGAAACAGGGAAACATAACATGCAGTACTGTCAATCTCTTAGGTGACGCACTTGTGTACCAACAGTGAGGTAATATATCCCTCCAGTTTTTGTTTTTTAAATAACATATGTGGGAGAAAATCGTGACAATATGGCTAGCGTACTGATCGAGTTGTGACAGCAATGACCTTTCAATATGGCTGTGACCTTGCAAAGCATTATGGGGCACTGTGAAAAAATATTTGCCTATGCTGGCCCAAGATGAATTTAGAAGAAAATATTTGGTGAATAAGGCCACCGGTGAACACAGTATATTCCCTGTGAAAAACACTTTAGCGAATTTCCCAGATTAACACTATTCATTACCAACTTCTTAAGATCATTCCTTACAACAAATGTCATACTGAAGATGCTGATTTGGCTGCCACAGCAGAAGATGGAATATTTTCCTGAGTTCAATTGCTCCTTTCCTTTTAATTATCCTTCCAAATGCCTTTCTGTTCCAATATGCCATTTCTCTAGTTCTACTTTCAGCTGTTTGATTGCTCCTGCTTTGAGAAGTACAGTATTCTGTGTTGCAAAAAATACATTGTTTATCTGTTTTTGGTTTGTAGATCAATTATCCATTAAATATATCCAAGTTCTCCTGTGCTTTGGTGTTGTAAAAATGCACTTTTTGAGCTATATTAAACCTAAGCCCAAAACTCTTAAGGATGACCACATCCCTGCCATACCAACTATAACTTAACTTTCTGATGGGGTTTCTCACCTGACCTTTGACAAGTCTGCTCACACCATCTCTGGTCATCACTTGAAGTGAAAATACTGAAAGAATTGTTGGGGACATTCCTAACTAACTGAATCTGGATAGAATTTCATCAGCCACTTATCTGGCTTGTAAATTCAAAGTCAAATTTTGCAGTCTGTGTACACAATGAAAACAGTCCATAAGCCACTTGAGCCAAAGAAAAACTGTTTTGCTGGGTTTGAGGATCACGTCCTGATTAACTGCGTAGCAAGGTTCACAGGGGCCCGGGTGCAATCATCATTGAATGGGCCCCCAAACCTGCGCACTTCGTGCGCTCGCGCTCGGAGGGGGCTCGCTGCTGAAATGCTTGAAGACAAGATAGATTGAGAAGGAAACCATTAAAAACGATGTTCGGAGAAAAATATAGTTTTGTTTTGTAAAGCGTAAAAACAGACGTGTGTTGGCGACTTGGCGTTATTGCCTAATAGTGTATATACACTGTACTCGTCTGTTGTCTCAGCCGGTACAATAGAACAATAAAAATAAAGGATTATCTATGTTTACATATCAAAATCTCGACGGATAAAACTTTCAATACGGAATATAATGAGCATTTCAGCATTCCGTTCAATATTCGTCAGGGGCTCAGGCCTCAGGGCAACGGCAAACGGGACAGACAGGGGCGCCGAAATACGAAATTGTCCCAATAATCCCATACAATACGGAAGTACGGAACATCTATAATTATGTAAAAATCAGACAATTTTAATCTCTCATCTCTTTATATTTTGTCAATAAAAATTGTTATACAAACTTACATACACTGAATACCATTGTTATGATTATTATTATATCATAAATTAAGTACATGTAATACTAATACGTGACTGATAACCTGACAAGTGAGTTACCTGACACTGCACTGTCTGCACACATCAGAATTTTTGTTTTCTTGCTTTCTTTCTTGCAAATTCTGCTATAAGCTCATTGGTGTCCAATTTCATGGCTCGTCGACTTTCAATCGATAGCACAGCGAATGCAGAAAGTCTCATCTCTGTCCTTGTACTCCGCAAATAATTCTTTATAATCTTCAATTTTGAAAATGTGCACTCTGCTGAACATACAGTGATTGGCAATGTCAGAAACAAGATCAGAACTGTGACTATGTTTGGAAAACTTGATGATGATAAGTAATTTTCCACAATCAAAAAATCAGCCAAATCACGGACACTTTTCATTCGACATAAATCTTGTTTGAACGCGTTTTTGAAGTTCAATACTTCGGTGCAATAGTCTGCAGTTATGTCCTTTGAATACATATTCACTAACTTTATAGAGGCATCATATAGCTCCTGGTCATCAGCTTGAGACATGAACTTGGGCGTCACTGACTTAAACAAGTCTGCAATCTTCTGATGGGCAAGAAACCTCGTACGAAGTTGAGAAATAATTATACAGAGCGTTTTGTTAAAAACTACAATTTCAAAATTCTTTTCTGCACCCTCAATTCTTTCATCTCTTGCAAGTTCATCAAAATGTCTCCTAACAGCTCGCGATCTTTTCGGCTTAAATTCAGGATTAATACCCCATCCTTGAGCCATTCTTACAGCCTCGTTTTTGACCCCTTCAAAATCATTCCTCAGGTCGTTTATTTCATTGTAGACACGTTCCAAGTGGGTCACAGCTTTGCTCAAATCTTGCTGTTCTGCTTCCAGTAACGTTGACACAATGTTTATGGCTGTCACAACTCTGGTTTCAAGAACCAAAAGAATCACTGTTTCAAATGTCTCAAATTTTCCCATTATTGCTGCTGCATTGTCACGCTCTTTCTTGTTTTTGGAACATAAAACTATTTGTGTTAGCAGTTTCAGTACACTCGCATATCTGAATCGAATGGCCACTGACGCATCGTTTCTAGACGACCATCTCGTTGGACAAAGTTTCTTGAGAGTTTTCATAAATATTGTTTCTCTGTCACCCTCTAATAGAGCCCATCTGGAGATGCTGTGCCTGAAAAACACGTAGACAGCTTCCACCAAATCGTAGAAGTTTCCCACTTCTCTAATGCCTTCGACAGAATCGTTCAACACCAGATTCAAATTATGGTTTGCACAATGAACGTAATGAGCAAGAGGTTGCTTTTCCTGGAGAACAGCCTGAAGCCCATTGTATTGACCACTCATATTTGAAGTCCCGTCATAACCCTGACCACGTAGTTTATCGAGATCTAATCTGTGCGTTTCAAGCGATTGCAGGACTTGATCGGCCATGCTTGAAGATTTCTGACTGTCACAAATGTCAAAACCCAAGAACGATTCATGGATTTCTAGCTTTTTGGGTACGCCATCAATGCACTGCACAATAATATATCGAAAAATTATGCTAATTTGATCTACCTTCGCCACGTCTTGAGTGGTGTCAGCAGTCACAGAAAAAAATGGAGACGGCTGAATATCTTTCCGGATATTGGAAACAACTGCATCACCAAGAAGGCATATTATTTCATTCTGAATCTGAGGGCTCAGGTATGTCAAGCTGCCTTTTGACTTCCTTAAGAGTTCCTCTAAAACCGGATCGTATTTAGCAGGAAGCCCAATCATCGCAAGAAAGTTGCCCTTGTTTGTCACGTTCTCCGCATGACGATCTTCTCGGTGACCACGAAATGCTAAGTTGTTGCAAGCTAAGGTCAAACTAACGTTTACTATACGGTGTATGACCTTCTTCCAGTAACTTTCTGCTTCCTGTACAACTATTCTGCTTACTTCATCAATTGTTGCTTGCGTTTCATGCAGTCTGTATACTTGGCAAGCTCGATGATGTTCTGCCGCTCGTTCATGGCGTTTAATGGCTCTTGTCAATTGTTTCCAGTCACTAAAACCTTGAGCCCACGGATCAGTATTCGAACTGCCAGAAAACAACCAACATGGTTGGCAGTAACAGACATTTAATTTCTCAGAATAACAGAGCCAAAATCTGGGAAGCACCAAGCCAGCTTCGTTTTTCTTCTCATAGTAAGACACATTGAATCGTCGACCTGCATTGCTGCCACTCTTCTCCTGATGCGAGAAAGCCGGGAATTCTATGTTTGGTATACAACATCCATTTTTCACAATAAACTTGATTTCGTCCAGAGTTAAGTTTCTTCCAAAGTGACCTTTATCTGTCGGGTATTTTTCTGCGGGCGTTACTATCACAGACTTCATAGCAGTGGATGCAGTGCATGATGGAATCCGGGTAGAAGACAGTGAATAGTCATCACTGTCGATTCTAGGGTGGGAGCAGGAGATGAATCACCTGACTGACCTTCGTGCTCATCTTCAAGTACAACACATGCCGAGTCCACTTTTTCATTCACAAATATTTCCGTGTCGTCAGCAGTGTCTACCAGATTTTCACTTGAGGAAGGGATTGACCCAGATACCGTAGATGGCAAAGGTGATGGCGCCTGACGAGGTTATTTTTAGCAATTTTGCGATCTTTGCCTCCTCCTATTTCTTTTTCCTTCTTTTCGCTGCACCACTCTCGTGTTTTGGCATTTTCCAAGGACCCAGAAAAATCTAAGAAATGTAAGAGTCCGTTAAGTAGGCTATTAACAGAATTGTACTTTCTGTGCAGAAAACCTGAATCTGACGCTACAAAATACGTACGTTACGGTTACACATGCACTCACCTGCGGAAGTGAAATCTAAGAAGAAACAATAGGCTATGCCGCCAAGTGGCTAGGCCTAAGAGCCTAAGATTCACTAATTTGGCAGTTGGCACACGGCATACGTGATTGCGCTGTTCGACATACGGCCATTTGATGTTGATCAATTCACTTACCTAACAGAACTGACTGAGAAATAGACGGAAGCGGGAAGCCGTTCGTTGATGATCATGGGTAGCTGCTTGCCTGCTTCATAATTAAGCTATAGCCTTTCAGAGAATGAAGCGAACATGTCGCTTTGTTTTTAGCCGCCGCCATCTGTACACAATGTGCCGCTCCGCCCGGCCAAGTCGGATGGCGTTAATGAAAATAATGTAATTGTGGGAAAATGTAAAAATGCTGACTGACGGTGGCTAAAATCGCTAAATACGCACATGTGAAAGTCCTTACTACAAAGTTACTTAAATTAATTAGCAATACGATCAGTCTAACTAATTTGACTGTGACTGATGGTCTGATGCCCTGATCACCTGATGAGAGCGCCGCAAAAAAAAAAGTGGCCTGATGGGCCCCTTGTACCCCTTGCCCCAATGTAGCTATGCCACTGGTCCTGATCTTAAAACAGGTTCATAGTACTTCAGCATTGCTACACAAATTATACACAGAACTCATACTTATTTAGCGAGCTGATGGAATTGCCCAGTGTCCAGAGCTTGGCGTCCACAAGCCATCCAAGGTTAGGTCCTACCAGGATAGGTACCAGATGCCCACTACCCTATGATCAGAGTAATCAGAAAACGTGCAACAAATGTGGAAATGTGCATGGTGTTGACGCAGGCCCTGATATTATGATGCGGCACTACATCAAAAAGTGTGATCTTTCCATTGAAAATGTTAAGCTTTTTTAAATAGTTTAAAAAATAAAATTTAGCAATTTCTGTGGCTAAAGGTTCTGAGCTGGTAACTCAAAGGTTGCTAGTTTCGAATCCCGGCAGTGACAGAAGGAATGCTACTTCACTGGGGCCTTCAGTAAGGCCCTTAACCTGCAATTGCCGTACAAATAGCTGACCCTGCGCTCTGACCCTTGGGGTATGTTAAAAATAAATTCTGTATACAAGTAATTGTAAATGGCAAATAAGGTAAATTATTATTATATATTATTGCTTGGTTATAATATTTTGTTACCTATATTGTTTTACCCGTTTTCTTTCAATTTATCTCATTCAAAGCAAAATTATGAATATTTGTCTACAATTTAAGAAAGAATCCAAACAATGAATCGATTGTTCACTTGGTGCAGCTTAATAGTTAAACTTGTAATTTTTCTAGTGGCAAAAATACATGATAACTTTAAATAATCATCTGGGAAGTTTCTCACATTTCCCTAGAAAGTTTCATTAGATCGTTACACACAAAACATCTGTCTCATTGAGTTTCAAATTTAAGTTAAAAATAAACTTAAAATGCTATACTTCTGTCATAACCACATTAAAAACAGCAGGATTCACTGGGACAGAGGGCCTCTGTAATGTGGGTAACACGTGGCACTGGCATCAATGCAGCGAAATACTTTGCCTGACTTGTTATATTTCATTTATTTATTAATTCCCCCCCTTCATTTTTTTCCTCAGCCCATTTGCCCAAATTCGAGGACACATTGGCTGTAGCCTGACCTGGGCACACTGGGAGCAAAGCAGTAACCAGTCTTGGATGGTATGTGTGCCATTTGTATTCACTGAAGATAAGTCACTTTGCTGAATAACACGTCTTAGTAAAACTCTAGTAATGGGCGAGAAATCCACTCAAGATAGACAGGGTGGGCAAACTTCACACAATCAGTGACTGGAACCGAACCCAGCCTTGTGGATCTATGAACTGGGATTTGGTCTCGGCCTTTTCAATTGATACAGATTACAGTATATCTCCTTAAGACAGCTGGGGCGTAGCCCATAGAGTAGGAGAATGTTCTTTTGGACCAATGCCCTTTTTTAACATTTAACCAGATAGCAGTCCTATCATCAATATAATATAGAAACACATTTAATTTACCTGTTTTCATGACTTTATTCTGGACTTGTTTTATTACTTTAAAGTAATGTATACTCTTATTGCAACTGAAATGTATGATATTCCATTAGCAAAGTGGAAACATTCAACTTGACAACTACAATCATTGACTCACTAAAACCAAATTATAGAACATATAGTCTTAGAAGATTTATCTTCAGAGGTCTAACTGGATATTTAGTAAATCAAATGCATAAAGCGAGTGACCCTAAACAGAGCATCACACAAATGTGTTTTGTCATTAAAAGAAATACTCATCAAAGCATACAGATTGGCAGTTGAAAATGATGTTGTTGCTAATGCTCAGATAAATACGCTTACTTATCAATGTGTATGTGTTTTGTAAGTAACATAACACATTTTGCTACCAATGTATCAAACCAAAGCAGTTGGTAGACAAGTCTTTAGATTTTTAAGATCAGTTCACTTACTTTTTGTATAGTTATTGCTTTAAAAAATAAAGCATTAGAGAAAACAATGTACAGAAACAAGACAGGCTCTATATTTTACCTATAAGTGCATTGTTGGTTATGAGTACTGCTTTCATATTTCTATAACAGAAACTGATGGTACAGTTTTGGCACAGCACTACTAAAATACACAACAATATATAATGTTGATAGCACAACATAACATTCTCAAATCTGCTTAGTTCAGTCTTGGGAGGCCAGCAGCTATTCCACCAGTACTGTACCCTGCAGTGGGTGCCAGTCCATCAAAGGGGCACTCACGTACAAACCCAAACCCGCAGTCACTCAGGACTAATCTGGAGTCAGCAGTTAACATTACTGACATGTCTTTAGAGAGGAGCCTTGTGAAAGTGGGGCAGAGGATTCAAACCCTGGAAGATAGAATAATGAAGCAGCAGCAGCAGCAGCACAAACCACTAAAGACAGCTGATCTAAGAATTAAATGCCAACCAAACAAGCATCAGAATATGACAGGCTTTAGATTTTTTATTCAACTAAAACCTTAAAATGAAGTCTTGCTTTTAAATATTCAGTTGATGAGACACCCTTCAGAAATCAAATCCCATTTATAGCTGGTGTGAAGAATAAAAAGATAGCCTTAAATATGAGATCAGACTCTGTTGAGGAGGAACAGATTAGATTGTATTTGTCTGATTCTTACCAGTTTCTTTAAACAATCAGCTAAAATGTATTCATTGTAAATTCAAAGCTACGGACAACTGATACTTTACAAAAAGGAAACTAAACGTAGAATAAAACACAATTTACAGGTTTCTGCTTTACTCAAAGGTCATTTTGGCGTATGTAATAGTGACATTTCTGTATAATGAAATCATAAAAAAATAATGGGTGTATAGTATGTAGTGCTTTTTATTATGTCACTGACTCTATTAACAAAATGATTAATATAAAGCTTTGAACAACTGCTTTCTGCAGTACTGCAGAGGAGACGTTGCTTGCCAGCTACGACATGTTGCTTTTCATGAATAGGACGTTGTTTTTCAATGATCAGTATGAACAACAGTCAAAAGGTAGTGAAAAAAATAACATGTATTGCACAGTAAATGTATATGTTTACAGGCTTTCAAACTACAACAGAATTTTTAAATTCAGTAAATCTGAGACAAACACTAAAACATGATAAAAACTGACACAATGTCAGTCTTCATTATTTATACATGAACAAGTACACATAAGATTTTGCCTGTAAGCATTTAAACTAATTTGAGATGTAATTTAACAATTAAATGGTTGTAGCATTATTGTACTGCCGAAATGCAAAGTGCTCTGGAGTCTGCAATTTATGCAGCAAATCATTCCAGCACATGCATATACTGTAGAGTAGTATACAAACAAATGTACTGAACACAGACACACAGATACAAGCACAATCAAAAAGATAAGCATATATATATAGCAAATATACTTTATATACTCTGGGGCAGCAAAGAGTCGATATTTTCATATATATGTATGTACATACATAAGAGCAGGCTTTTTGCAGCCCCAAAATGGAATAATCAGATGAATGAATATATATAAGCACATGTATAGTACTTACACACATATATACTCTGAACAGGTTACTTTGAATACAATCGTACATGCATTTATATAAATACAATTATATATCCCATTTCTTATCCTGCTAATCCAATTCACTGTGACAGTATGTATGTTTGTATGTATACACACCCGCATGTACACATCCACTATACACCTTAATACAAAGAGCCAACAGTCTGTACTCAGAGGTCGATATCTGCAAACTAACTTAAACTGCAAAGCATTTTTTGCTTTGGGTACCCCACAAATGTTTTGGATTAGAAGGATGAGAGTTGAAACTTCTGTAATCTACTATTCAGGTTGATTTTCCATACTACAGTCTACCAAGTGCTATAAACGTCACCAGAGGATTTGCTAGTGACATATTCAAAGCCAGCTGATGTTTACTCTTCTAACATCCGACTGGAGTCCTATAGCACTTGTTGGGGGAGGTTGGAGGGGTGTCAGGGGTGGTTCATAAGTATTTTTAGAAACAGATTTACTTTTGGATCACACTTTAACCATCTTCATACAAAAATAGAATGGAAGGTGTAAAAAGTAATTCACATCTTAAAGAACATAACATATGCACACACACACACACATATATATATATATATATATTTATATATATATATCCAAGAGCAGGAGCATGAATGTTATCAGAAGAGCAAAACTTCAGATTGTAATCGATGTCTTAGATCAGCCAATGAAAAGAAGCTAAGAAAATGAAATAAATATATTGACTGGAAACAAAAAAAAGCATTACTCTCTTGCAGAGTCTCTGCATGTATTAGAGCGTAAAAAGAAAAAGGTGCATTACCTGCTGGGAAAGAGACAATGTTCTCCAAGAAAGAAGACTGAGATAACACAAAGCAGAAAAGGAGCTGGAAATGACATCCAAATGTAATCAGAACCATGCTGCTTGGAGATACTCAGCAATTCAAACTCCTGGGTTCTGGCTGTGGTTTCAGGATTTCTCTCTCTCTCCCTTTCTCTCCCTCACTCACCCACTCTGTCTCGCTCACCCACCCTCCCTCTCTCTCTCTCTCTCTCTCTCTCTCTCTCAATTTCTCTCTGCCTTTAGGAAAAAGGAATGCCAACCATTTCCCATTAAATCTTTTCCTTGCACCAGACCAAGCTATATTTAAACAAGCCTGCAGATCAGATGCCCCCATCGTGTATATCAGATCCTGACACTATCAGATGAGGACCCCGTACTGAAAGCTACAAACAAATGCACATCTGAGGGCACCCATATTCCTAACATGCTAAATGTTCAACTATATATATATATATATATATATATATATATATATATAGTTGAACATTGAGCATTTACCTATATATATAGCACCAGTTTTCTTGCCAATAACAAAATCCTAAAGCATTCTACATTCAAATGTGTTTTAAGTAAGGTTCAGGTTTCTAAGAGAAGGCACACCAATCCAATTTGTCAGGGTTCTTTCATTTTGAAAATAAATATTGTCATACTATGTATGACATTACATTTTTCCTGGAAAGCAGAAATTGTGGATTATGCTGTATTTCTTCGGCCAGCAGTGGCTTGAGAACAGTGTCTGCCTGTTATTTTTATAAATGTGAGTAGGTGCAGTCTGGCATGTGGGTCTGCTGTATGCAAGTGTAAAAAAAATAGCTCAGCTGGAGTCTGTCGTGTATCATTTAGAGTAAAACCTCATTTTGGGATAAACATTATCAGGTATTAACAGGTGCCATTAGGATAATGATTAGTGTCTTGTTTATTACACTGTCCCCTGGCTAATATTATCATTATTATAGGGGAGGGTGAAGCTTACTCATCTCCTTGTATTTTGTTTTAATTGTTATTTGTAGTATTGAAGTAGCCGCAGTAAAGTGATCAAGGCATTTGTTATGGCCTTTTACCACTGAGCATTAACCTCCTGTCATGTGCTTTAAGATGGTGAGAGATTGCATATCCTGAAGCTTCAGCCAGCAAAAGCTGTACAAGAATCATAGGGGAAGACTAGAATACAACTTAAGGGACAACGTTTTTAACTTTAATTTTATTACCCATATTATATCAGACAAGGTTGCAAGACATAGTGGAGTGCCAATGAAAACGCCTGGCATGATTTTTCAGAATGCATAGCATAGCACCAGGCTGTTGTATCACAGTAACAATAGTGGCACTAAGAAATAAACAATAAGGCTTTACATAATAATGAAAATCAGCATTAATAAGGATTCCACAAATGTATAAATTGACAATATTATAATTTTCAAGTTCCCTAACATATGAAGTCTCCACGAAAATAATCAATTCTCAAAGTAATATTTATCAAGTTCAGAAAAAAATGAATAAAGTTTAAGAAATCTTACCAGTGTAGCCTTTGCCCACAAGTGAGTGGTGTGAAGTGGAGCCTGCAGCAGTAATGTGCATGACGTGAAAGATTGTTTGAGCTGCTTGGAAGGAGCCGTGAAAGAACGGGGTGGTAGCAGTGGCCTTGAAGGGGGACCTTGGAAGGAGTTGGCCTCCAGTAAACTTCTTACTAGGAAATAAGGGGCAGACATGTATCACAATGTATTAGGCTACTAGCACCAGTAATGATAAAATAGCTGCTGAATAGTGTCATAAAAAACACACAAAATAAACATCTGTCAACATATTATTTTGTCACACAGTACAACCACCAAAGATCAGTATTTAAATATATCTCAACATCAAATATTAAACACTGAAAGCAGAAATAAAAATTAATATTCATAATTTTCAGTTTTGTTCAATGGGTAAGGAGTTTTTTTTGTTTTGTTTTTTAAATACATAATCAACATGTCCAAAATTGCAATATGTGCAAGTTCACTCATCCTTTAAATTGTCTTACATAAAAATCAATGAATGGGTCACTTAAAAGGCCTCCAGCCTTCAAGCCACAAGGCAGAACTGAAACCTTTAGGCTGCACATGCACACTTGAGCAAAGATACACCGAAAACACTGCGGGGTCCCGGCACAAACAAAACTTCTCAAATTCCAATAAGATACTGCATTGAGCATATCATTGAAACTTGGAAAAATTATTATAACAATCAAATTATCTTTATTATAAAACAGCTAAAAAAAATGTTTTTTATTGAGGCAAGTTTACTACTTATTTAATTTTTGAACAGTAGCACCATCTGCTGGGGGATAAGGGCAGTAGGCCTCACCTTCCTTTAAGGCAGAGATGTCAAAGTCAAAGTGAACTTTACTGTCATCTCAACCATATACAAGTATACAGATAGACGAAATTGCGAAGCTCAAGCTCCACAGTGTAACAACATGAAGTGCAAATAAAAAAATTAAAATTACAAATAGAATTAAAATTTTAAATTAAAACACAAACACGACATGTGACTGGCGATACAAAGGGGGAAAAGGGAAAACGGCCAAATCCACACGAATAACAAGTTGATCACGACATGCATCCAATCTGCTTGGAACAATCAAACAGCAGAGTCAATCACAACACCACCGATTGCTTTAAATATTAGTGCTTTTAATAATTCTTTTAACCACATTTTCTATAAACACCAATGTTGGTTTGGGGATACGGTGTTCTGGGTTTGAATCCCACAGTTTGTTGGTTTCTGGTTGGAGGTCATGTTCTCTCCAAGTCTATGTGGCTTATTCCCTGGGCATTCCAGTTTTCCTCCCAAAACTCCATGCTAGGTTAACTGGCAATTCCAAATTTAAAGTGTGGGTAAGTGGGCATTGCCATGGCCTGGCACCCTATGCAGAGCAGTTTTCTTCACAGCCCGCAGTCCTGCTTGGACAAGTTCTGTTAGACTGTGACCTTGAATGGGGCAGTTCTTACCACCCCCTTCTTTATTACTGATGTATAAAACTATTTGTCTGCAATCCAAAGTAATTGGGAGAATTGAATTTTTTGCTGTTGGTTTAAGTTAGCAGAATACGTACATCTGCTATTGTGCAGACAAACTTTTTTTTTTTAGTATATTGTGATGTCAGAAACTAAACAGTGTAGTATTTACACCATACAGGAGTCCAGCTGGGCTATTAACACTTAATTTGTATTTTTTCTTATTATATTTCACATTGTAGTGCACTCTGGCATTTATATTAGAATATGACTGTCAGTTAGTTAGAAAAAAATGAAAGGAAGTGAATGATCCTACATGTTTTAAGCAGATTCTTTCAAACAGTCGTGGTTTTAGGGCCCACCCTGGAGAACAGAACAACACTGACAAATTTGGAAAGTTGCTGTGGGTAGCTGGGATATTAGTACCAGACACAAATTATTTGTAAAATTCAGGCTAAATTAGCAATCTGATCTACACTCACTTTAGGTCTGTAATGCTTGTTTGCAAAGACAGTGTATGCAGAGAAAAGAATTTTATTTCTCAGTATTTTAGTTTTTAACGATTTAGTGCTCTGGTTTGTATTAATTGCAAGACTCATAATCATTCACTCTCACACCCACTTAAACTGGGTCGGTTTAGAGAAGCTTAAAGAACCCAATGTGCACCATGAAAGTTTGGTGCCATCAACTGATCTAAAAGAATGTCTTTGGAAAGAACATCAATGGAAATGAGCAAACTGGGCATGCCAGCGCTGCAAGGTACAGCAAATTGGTTTGGTGATTTGAAACTGCTGTGGTGGGCTAGCGCCCTGTCCGGGGTTTGTCTCCTGCCTTGCACCCTGTGTTGGCTGGGATTGGCTCCAGCAGACCCCCGTGACCCTGTAGTTAGGATATAACGGGTTGGATAATGGATGGATGGATGGATGGATTTGAAACTGGATTTTCTTAAGGGCTCTGAATAAATCTGTGTTTGTATTTTCAGTCCATTGTGATGAAATGAAGCTCTGTTCAGATTTCTGGTCTGTGCCTACTGCTGCTATAATAGTCTCCTGGTATAGAAGTGAGATTAATATGAAGGTGAATTGATGGAAGTATGGATGGTGACAAGTTGACAAATTTTATATCTCAAGTTTACTTTGCTGAGAGCTGAGGCTTAAGCTCCCTTTAACACTACAAATGAAAAAGCAGGGGCATAAAATCAAATGAATATGAATATATAAATGGACAGACTGCTATTAAGTCCAGGTCTGGTGCTGCTGCAGATGGGATACGCTCCATATCGCCATGGCCCTGTAATGGCAATAGTAGATTCAGACAACAGAAGGGTGGAAGGATAAACGGGCAGAAGCACTAATATGATAGACAGGCACCTGTCCAGGTCTGGTTTAGAGATGGAATGGCCATCAGCTCACCCTGAAAAAGAAAGCTTGCATTCAGAATATATATAAGGATTTCACTGCAGCATTGTGGGATCTTGTTCTTCATACAAAAATCACAAATACATCTAGATGAGTAAACAAGTAAAATATTAATAAACTAATAACATAAATGACATTGTGACTGATCCTCCAGGCCAAAAGAAAAAAAAATCTAAACAATTGTCTTGCCCACCGAGTCAACACACTAATTTAAAACTGAAGAAAGCCCAGTGACTAGGACTGATACCATAGCTCATTGCAACCCAAAGGAACACTGGTAAAAAAAAGGATTAAAAAAACAAAAAAGAGCTAACTAAGAAAGAGAGCTGTTACATAAGCATATCAATTCCCCAGCATTCCCTGAGGCTCATCCATGCACCTATGATATGTGAGCCGCTTATGTAACAAAATTATTAATTCATATGCAGGCTGCCTTGTGGTAGAAAAGCATCAGCGGACCTTGTTATTTTTTTCTTTTCAAACATATTTTATTTATGTAGCATCTTTCATGCAAAGTTTTAACATGAACATACTTTACATAAAGGAGCAACATAAAGTTCTCAACTTTAAAAAAATAAAAGCTTATTAATAAATCTATCCAGTCATTTTCTGCATCTGTTTCATCCACTACTGGGAGCCAAAATTAATTGTGCCAGCATGACCACATGAGTTGTAACGTTGCAATAACAAATCTGAGGAGGCCAATAGGAAGTTCATAAAAGCCTGGGTACTGTTCTTGGCATGACCTTATTAAGACACTTGGTGATATTTTGTACCTAGATCCAGGACTAAGAGATCTCCAAGGTTTCTAACCTCAAGACTTTATAGAGAATCCTGTGAAGTCGCTGCTACTGCTGTCAAACTTTTTGAGTCTTTTTTTTTTTGCCATAAAAGTTTTGACATATGCTGAATCTGATTCTGCACTCTAAAAAACTATCTAAAACATGATTAACATTTTTTGTATATGTTCATTTCTTCACCGGTGGTCCTCAACTCCAGTCCTGGAGGACCACAGTGGCTGCAGGTTTTCATTCTAACCCTTTTCTTAATTAGTGACCCGTTTTTGCTGCTAAATAAATGTTATGAAGCTTAGTTTTTCATAACCTGGAGTAATTTTTCTCTAGTTGGCTTTTTATTTGACAACTAGCTGCATGTGGTCTTTGGGACAAATGAAACATGAAGACTCCCTAGAAGTTTTACTGTATTCGTGAACATGAAGAGATGTCAGCTAACTCATAAGAATTACCAGATGATGTGGACCTACTTGTGCCTGCTGCCCCACTGGTTTTCGTAAGAAGACACTGGTGATATCATATATTAGCCGCATTGCAGGCATATGAGTTCTACTAATCTTTGTCTCAAGAAAATACCTCCAGATAGACAATGTTTTTTTTAGTGAAAGCTTCAAGCCTTGCCTTCTGTTGCTGAGGTGTTTCACTGGCACATTGTTGTGCTGCAGTGTCTGCTTCGTTTTGATGTTGTTTCCCTTCATCTGTGTCATTAATACGATGTCGTTGTTGCGCGGTGGCATTTGCTGCACACACGTCTTTTGTAGTGATAAGTGAGATGCCTGCAAGTCCTGAAAGAATTTTAAAGTGCACGCATGCGCCATCTAGTGGCTGTAGTTGAGCATGAGCAGAGCGGAATGCTCCATAAACACACAGGTCTTTCATTTACAGTATATACAGTGGAACCTCGGTTTGCGAGCATAATTCGTTCTGGAAACATGCTCGCAGTCCAAAGCACTCGTATATCAAAGTGAATTTCCCCATAAGAAATAATGGAAACTCAGATGATTTGTTCCACAACCCAAAAACTATTCATATAAAAATGATTAATACAAAATATAAAGTAAAAATACATAAAACAAATCAACCTGCACTGTACCTTTAAAAAGAATCATGGCTGGTGTAAGTGAGTTTACAAACTCTTGTGGGATTCCACCCAACGGGACGACACGCGGAAGAGCGTCCCAAAGCAATCGCAGTCTCCCAGTGCTGTAGAATTCGCCGTATAAGCGTATCCAAAAATATCGCAGACATGCTATAAGCACCTGCTGTCGATGGGTGATACAAGGAACATTATAAAGATGCCACTACAATAAATAACTGTGCCGTTGCTGTTTCAAGCTGAATAAAGCTGGTGTTGTTAAAGTACTGTGACTCAGCTTTGTGTTTTGAGGCGCAAGACGGGAACTCGCACTTCACAGCACACACGTGCACACACACACACACAGTCACAATGCTGTAGTAAACAGTATACGCTCGTATGGATGTTGACTATATGAGTGAGGCACACAGACTCAGACGGAGAATAGGAGACGATTGCCCTCAAGAGAAGAGAGAGATGAAGAGAGAGACGTGTGCGAGCGAGTGAGATAAGGAGAAAGAGAGAGACAGACAGACAGACAGAGAGAGATAAGGAGAGAGAGACGCATGCGAGAGAAGAACCATCAGCTCAGTTGTGATCACATGACGCTCAGCAGACAGAGTGTATCCATACTACTCGTATTGCAAGACATCGCTCGTTTATCAAGTCAAAATTTATTAAAAAATTTAGCTCGTCTTGCAAAACACTCGTAAACCAAGTTACTTGTAAACCGAGGTTCCACTGTATTTCTAATAATGACACTATAAACCTATTTCATTTAGATTTCTTATGGTTATTATTTGTTATTCCCATTATGATGTATTAGTGGTGTAGTGTCATCTTCATTTAGAGCTTCTATTCATACTGTTTCTGAAAATAGCATCCATTGCTGGTAACTACGTGAGAGAGCTGTGACCAGAATAGAGGCTCACCCTGTGTTTTGACATGGTAGGGTTCTTGGTTGGACAAGAAACAGTACTGGTAAATCTTTAAGTGAGAAATATTAAATGTAAAAAATTAATAGACCCCTTCAGGCTAAGGTTCATTTAGCAAGAGAGAAGAACAATGTCTGGTCAAGATCTTTGGATAAGATAATTGTCCAACAAAGTCTTTTGAAGTTTCTAATGAGTTTTTCAATACAATGTGGATCTGTATGTTGTTTCTTGTCCTAGTGTGTATATAAACACAAGGAACTCCAGTTTCTGTATTACATTTTGCCTGAAGAAGGGGCCGGAGTTGCCTCGAAAGCTTGCATATTGTAATCTTTTTAGTTAGCCAATAAAAGGGGTCATTTTTCTTGGCTTTTCATTACATTCACAATGGCTAACACGGTACAGCGCCCTAGTACTCCATTACACACAGAAAGAGTTTCAAAACAAATCTATAATGGAAAATTAAGACAATGCCAAAAGAATCAGCAAAAGAAGAGTTTTGGTTAAGGAAAGAGTCTAAACTAAAAGAAAAAAGTTGTTAGTTCAAAATGTTACACAAGAATGTATGTAGTGTAAGATGCTTGAGGGCGCTGTTGCCCCATTAAACCCAATAGACAGATGCGGATACATGGTAAAAGCACCAAGAAGTATTCTTTTAATTATTTGTTCTTGCACAGTGCCTTCAAAGCACTACAGCCACAACAAACACAATTAAATCGATACCAAAAAGACAATTCTTCTCTCCACCACACCTCCCAGTACGCTCCGTCACACTCCTCCCAACTCCGGCTCGGTTGCTTGGTCTCCAGCAGTCCTTTATATAGTCCTTGACCTGGAAGTGCTTCTCCTCTTCCATTCATGTGTCTTGCCAGCATTTCTGGGTCAGATGGAGAACTTGCTTTTTTCTTCAGCCTGGAAGCCTGCGCTCGATAGTACTTCCGGGCTATAGAAAGGATACAAATCTCCAGGTCCCCCTGCAGTGTCTCCTGGTGGCATCCATGGTATCCAGCAGGGCTGAGAAGCCGAACTTCAAATCCCATGGTGCCCCAAGAGAATCGCTATGCTGCAGGGAACTCGCCATCTGGCGTCTTGGGGAAGGAAGCGTCCCACAGTAGCTGCCTTTCCCCATCCTTCTCTTCTTTGGGTGTCCAGGCCAGGTTGAGCAGCCGGCCATCCGCCACAGTATGTATGTATTTATGTACGTTACACAAGTGGCCAAAATATCAAAGCAAAAGCTCTGGACAACTAAAGATCCTTTCCCTAACTAATAAAGCAATACGAGTTGTTATTTGAGCAAACAGTATTTAAGATGACGCTGTAGTAAAACATTTTGTTTCATGCTAAGCAATTTAGGGAAAAGATAACAAAGAACTTTGCTCTAACCTTTGACTCCATTTTAGTGTTTGTTTTGTTTTTGTTTCCTTCCTGGAAATTCTAAGGATTTGCCAGGGTTGCTTTTTATACAATACTAGCCAACCCCGCGGTGTACCATACGCCGCATAATCAGGCCGGTTTTTTAATGATTTTTAAGCACAGGGAGAAAATTAACATTTGAAAAATCGGTAATGTAATAAATCAGCAAGAAAAGCAACATTGTAACAATGCACGGAACGAACCAACACACAATCGCCCGTGACTGAAAACTGGCGGACCACAATCGCACCTTCTCTTGCCAGACAGAGAAATGGGGGTGCACGGCGCGGAGTGTGGAATGGGAGGAGAGGAGAAGGACGTCCATTCAGCTCCCTCCATCATGCTAGTCTGCTGAATTCTCATTCAGTATGTACTGCCCGCTCATGTGCCCACCTCCAACTCGTCACTTGAGTCATTGGCTGCTTTTCTATACATAATCCACCCGACCACAGTAGTAGCGAGGTGGGAGGGGGATGTGTACAAAGGGTTGGGACGAAACCAGTGGGAGCGTATGAGTTGCACTTAGTGGGAATTCCACGGTCTGCAGCCGGAATGGGGTTCAACGGCTTACCCACGCCTCTTTGCACGAGTAGACACACGCTCAATCTCATGCATAATTATTAATTGAATGCTAAACACTTCTGGAAAGACACGGATGTCTAAAACGGGTTGGTGTGAGAATACAACAGTAAGTGAATAAAAAGATGGAACTCTGGAGAGAGCAACATATAATTGTCCGTGAGTGAAGAAGACACCTGTTTGTCGCGGATGCGAATCGCTGTATGTAGCGTGTAAAACAGTTTGCTATGGTGCACGCGGTCGTGCGTTGTAACCGAAAACTCGGTTTTTAAAGACTGCTTACTTCATTGTGTTTTAACCTCAGTTGTAAAGGATTGTTTTAAGGATCTCATGGGATACCCCTCGCAAACTGTTTTACACGCTGCATGTGGCGACTCACCTCCGCGAGAAACATGCCTCTATGAACAGTCAAGGTGGCTCGGAGGTACATGAGGCCTCTACGACAGACGAATATAAATGACGCCATTCTTTCTGTGTCATCGCACCCGAGTTGGTAGGCGTGGCTCTGCGAGTTGTCATCGTATGCAATGGTCTTGGAGTTGGTGGGCGGGGCTCCTCCCTGCGTGCGCCATAGGTATCTTACTTGTCGGCGGCTTAGTGAATCCACGCCCCTTCCGGCGTGCTTTCCATGGGTGTCCTGCCTTAGTAAATTATATATATAGAAGATTGCTATATTTGATTAAACATGTTTATGTTCTTTTCGCATATTAGTATTTTGTAATTATTACTGTCTGGTTTATAAGTTATCGTGCATTATCTTATGTTAATAGCTATCGTCCTTGCCATTTATATACTGCTCAAAAGAATTAAAGGAACACTTTTTAATCAGAATATAGCATAAAGTCAATGAAACTTATGGGATATTAATCTGGTCAGTTAAGTAGCAGAGGGGGTTATTAATCAGTTTCAGCTGCTGTGGTGTTAATGAAATTAACAACAGATGCACTAGAGGGGCAACAATGAGATGACCCCCAAAACAGGAATGGTTTAACAGGTGGAGGCCACTGACATTTTTCCCTCCTCATCTTTTCTGACTGTTTCTTCACTAGTTTTGCATTTGGCTACAGTCAGTGTCACTACTGGCAGCATGAGGCGATACCTGGACCCTACAGAGGTTGCACAGGTAGTCCAACTTCTCCAGGATGGCACATCAATACGTGTCATTGCCAGAAGGTTTGCGGTGTCTCCCTGCACAGTCTCAAGGGCATGGAGGAAATTCTAGGAGACAAGCAGTTACTCTAGGAGAGCTGGACAGGTCCATAGAAGGTCCATAACCCATCAGCAGGACCAGTATCTGCTCCTTTGGGCAAGGAGGAACAGGATGAGCACTGCCAGAGCCCTACAAAATGACCTCTAGCAGGCCACTGGTGTGAATGTCTCTGACCAAACAACCAGAAAGACTTCATGAGGGTGACCCAAGGGCCCCATGTCCTCTAATGGGCCCTGAGCTCACTGCCCAGCAGCATGCAGCTCGATTGGCATTCGCCATAGAATACCAGAATTGGCAGATGCACCACTGGTGCCCTGTGCTTTTTACAGATGAGAGCAGGTTCACCCTGAGCACGTGACAGAAGTGAAAGGGTCTGGAGAAGCCATGGAGAACATTATGCTGCCTGTAACATCATTCAGCATGAGCAGTTTGGTGGTGGGTTAATGATTGTCTGGGGAGGCATATCCATGGAGGGTCACACTGACAGCTACAGGCTTGACAAAGGCACCTTGGCTGCCATTAGATATCAGGATGAAATCCTTGGACCCATTGTCAGACCCTATGCTGGCACAGTGGCTCCTGGTGCACGACAATTCCTGGCCTCATGTGGTGAGAGTATGCAGGCATTTCCTGGAGGATGAAGGAATTGATACCATTGACTGGCCACCACATTTTCCTACCCTAAATCCAATAGAACACCTCTGGGACATTTTGTTTTGGTCCATCCAATGCCACCAGGTTGCACAACAGACTGTCCAGGAGCTCAGTGATACCCTGGTCCAGATCTGGGAGGAGATCCCCCACAACACCATCTGTCATCTCATTAGAAGCATGCACAGATGTTGTCAGGCATGTATACAAGAACACAGGGGCCATACAAAGTGCTGCGTGAGCAATTTTGAGTTGCTGCAATTAAATTTTGGCAAAATGGACTAGCCTGCCACATAATTTTTTCATAACATAATCTTGAAATATTGAGATTGGAGAATATATGTATAGCTGGTTAAGTCATAATTACTTTGACCTTTCTTGTGCTTCAGAATTTACTGCAAATTAATCCCTATCCAGCTTACTACAGGGACATATCTAATTGTGTAATACTCTTTTAAAGAACCTCCAATCCAGTTGACCAATACCTGGTTTGAAAATTTTTTGTATACAGTACTGTCTTTTGGTTTACTGGGGTAACCATTTTCCTTGTCCTTGGTTTTTCTGCTATTTTTGAATTATTATTTTTCATGTGTTTATGTAATTATGTAATTCTTACTAATAACATTTTATTTATATATTAATAAACAATTATGTATAGTGTTGAATTATCTAATTTCTATGCTTCTTGTATATATATATATATATATATATATATATTATAATTTTGGTATTTGGTTCTTTGCCAGGGGTCCTAGCCCTCTTGGGGTATCATTTTAGAGTATTTCAAGGTTAGTGATTACAAATATAGTGTTATTTTTTATTTTATTCTTTTACATTCAAGAATATTTAGAGTTTAAATATTTAAATTGCAGCACACATTATAAAATTTCAAATATATGATTAATCTTAATAAGTAAATCATTATATTTCTTATGAATACCCAGAATTAGGGCAGCTTATGGTAATTCCAACTTCTTTGATTATTGCAAATACATTATTCAATTATAACGATTCCTCATTGGTCTTGAATGGTTTTCTATTACTTGCCTTGAAGCCTACCTCTTGAGTTTGGGTTCAGGCTGCCTGGGGTAAAGGTTACTTTTGGATTCCAGATCTGAAGATTACTGGTCTGGGTTAGGATATTTAGAGACGTGCACCCCTTTTTACAATCTTGTGTCACTGTGCTCACAACAGTAATGTTGTTTGAAAATGGATTCAAGGATGTGGGTCAGACTAGTGATGGGATAAGCTAATAAATGGCCACTAAGGCAGACAAACACACAGATTAAGCAACGGAGGGAAACAGAGAGTCAACACGAGACAAAACAAAAAGAAACAACCTAACAGCATGATAATTATCGAGTCCATGACCAAGTAGCAGACAACTGCCTAAATAATAGTACTAATCGGCTCAAGCAGGTTTATGTGGTACCCTTGGGGTCAGTAATTGCATTTAGTTAAAATATTGAGATTGGAGAATATAAGTATATTATCCCACTACTTTTTTGTTGGGTAACCACCTAATATATATATATATATATATATATATATATATATATATATATATATATATATATATATATATATATATATATATATATATATTAAGTCAGCCATTGTACCACACCCCTGGAGCAATTGAAGGTTAAGGGCCGAGTAGGATCTCTTTTTGGCAGTGACAGAGATTCGAACTGGCAACCTTCGGGATACCTGCGCAGGTAGTTAGCCTCAGAGCCACCACTCCACCCTTTATGTTGTTTAATAAAATGTAAAACAAGTTTTAAATCACTTCCTTTTAACACAACAGTGTAATCAAACTTCATTGCAGTGTGGTGTTCATTTCTGTTATGCCAGCCTACTGTATTTTGGGGACTCCCATACAAACTCAATGTTCATTACACACTACAGTATTCCTAAACTACAAAAGACTTCTCGACTTCAATCTGAATGTTCACTTTGAGTCCTACCCAGCAGCATTATATGTGGTTTAGGTTTGGAAGAACTTTGGAAATGCAGCTTTCTAGTCAAAAGCACATGTAATGCTTCAGTTTTTGTTTACCTCATGGCTTTCTACTTTTCCCTAAACCTGACACTTCCTGATGTGCTCACACAGGTGCATATGACAGCAAACAAGCTGGGCTTCTGTTTCTTACATTGTCATGTGCACCTGTGACTGCTCATCTTCATTGAGATGATTAAAAACTGAAAGAAAAATAAGCAGGCAAAACTCTGATATTTGTTACAGTTTAAGATCAGAAGAACAAGTGCAGTTAACTACAAAACTGAGTATGCTTTTCAAAGTGCTCATGATTGACTACTTATAAAGCTCAACCAAATAACTGAACTAAGACCATTGAAACTTTTAAATGATCTTCTACTTCTGTATCTAGCTGCCATAACGTAGGTCTTTCGATCATCAGTTCCTCCATTATATTCTTCTGCTGTTCTTTTCATTTCTTGGTAGGATTTACCATCTTTCAGGTAATAAAAGATGTCTTGCTATGGCCTTCCACTTGATTTCTTTGCCTCCGGTCTATCCTCCAGCACGATCCGTCTCTTTTCGTACATGTCCCATCCAGAGTTTTTGCCTTCTTCTCACTTTTGCAAGCACACTCTGCTCTTCCCTAATCCTTTCCAGCACTTATTCTTTAGATGATTTATCTATCCAAATGATCTCTTCCATTCTTCTCCATAGCCACAGTTCGAATACTTCCAGTCTATTTACTGTACACCCCCTTCCGTTATTGTCCATGTCTCTGCTCCATTCAACGCAATGAAAGACTCCAGATTACTCTTTTTATTATTCTTTTCTTCAGTGTTCTACCTATTCTGTTTGTTGGCACTCTTTGTTTTGCATTAATTGAATTTTTTCACTTCTTTCATCCCATGACAGCATACTTCTCAAATATTTAAATCTGCCCACCTTTTCCAAGATGGTGTTCTCCAAATTTTTTCTTATTTCCGGTTTTGTTGTTCTTTCATTTGATATGCACATCACTTGTTTTCTTGATATTGATCTTCATTCTATACATCTTGCATGTGTAATCTAATTTGTTCCTTATTATCTGTAGTCCTTCTTTATTGCTTGATGCTATTGCTTTATCGTCTACAAATTTTACCAATGTAATCCATTTTCCTCCAACTTTCACCCACAAACTTGTTGTTTGTTAGTACTTCTTTATTTATTCTCTCAACATAGATGTTAAACAGGATTGGTGAGAGTGAGCATCCAGTGTATGACCGCTTCCCATATGACATGCCTCTCTTAGTCCATATGTGGTTCTTAATTTTACTAACTGATTCATGAATAGGTTACTAATATTCTTCTGTCCTGCCAGTCTACTCTTATGTCTCTCAATATTCCTAGCAGTTTAACCCTGTTTACTTGGTCAGATGTTATCTCCATGTTCACAAAACAGACACATAATTCTTAATTACTCAATAGACTCTTTCACTCAGTATCCTCATCACTCCAACATCATCTCTCATTTCCCTACCTTTGTTTAATACTAGGGTGGTGTACCGTGTTAGCCATTATGGATGTAGTGAAAAGCCAAGCAAAATGACACCTTTAATTGGCTAACTAAAAAGATTACAATATTCAAGCTTTTGAGGCAACTCAGGCCCCTTCTTCAGGCAAGATGTAATACAGAAACTGGAGTTCCCTGTGTTTATATCCACATACTAGGGCAAGAAACAACATTGGAAAACCTTTAAGTTAGACATCTTAAATATAAAAAATTAATAGACCTCTCCAGGCTAAAAGGTTAAGTAAGAGAAGAGAACAAAGTCAAAGTATCAAAAATAAGGTAAGTGAGTTGTAGTTGTATGTAGCAGAGCATAATTATGATATTATAGCAATAACGGAAACCTGGCTAAATAACAAAGATGGGGATGAGTGTAACATAGAGGGATACACATTTTTTAGGAAGGATAGACAGAACAGAAAAGGAGGTGGGGTTGCTGTTTATGCCAAACAGAATTTAAATGTAAGTCATCTTCAGTTGGATGATGAGCCCCATCTTAGTGAGGACATGTGGCTTCGCCTGGAAAATATTAGGGAAAAAGGTCTTATTTTAGTGTGTTATAGACCACCCAATTCAGACAGTAATTTCAACACACATCTTTTTAGTAATATCAAAAAGGCAAGTTTACAGGGGGATATTATAGTCATGGGGGACTTTAATTATCCAAATATTAACTGGGATAACCTTACAGATGGAGGAGCACAAGAGCAGGAGTTTTTAGAAGTAATCAGTGACTGTTTTTTAACACAGCATGTTAAAGCACCAACAAGGGGTGAAGCCTGTCTGGATTTAGTATTCTGTAATAATCAGGATAGAATTGAGGGTGTAGAGGTGATTGAACCACTAGGGTCAAGTGACCATAATGTAATACAATTCTCAGTATTTTGTAAGAGTACAGATGCAAAGACTAAAATTGTTAAGTTGAACTTTAGTAGGGCTAATTTTGAGCAGATGCGACAAAGTCTAAGTAGGATAGACTGGGATAAGCTTTTAAATGTGGAGACAGTCGAGGAGCAGTGGAACAGGTTTAAAAATGTTTTACATGTAATGCAGGACAGATACATACCTAAATTTGGAAGTAATAGGAAACTAAAAAACTCCACGATGGATTAATAAAGATTTAAAAAGAAGTTGCAAAGGAAAAACTGCTGTATAAGGCATATAAGACTAATGACTGCAAAGAGAACCGTAGCATATGAGAAAATGAGGGCAACCATTAAGAAGGATATCAGAGGCTAAAAGACAGTTGGAGAGGAATATAGCAGATAAGGCGAAAGAAGACCCCAAGAGATTCTTTCAGTATTTTAGTAGTAAAAGAACAGTTAAGGAGGAGGTCAAGTTCATCAGGAATAGTAAAGGGAATTAAAAGATACAGACAATGAAATAGCAGATGCCCTAAACTTACATTTTTCTGAGGTGTTTACAAGTGAGCAAGTGGATAACCTGCCAGAGGTAAACACAACTACTAAGGAGGTACTGAGGGATTTGGAAATTGTAGAGGGAGAAGTGCTGCTCAGATTAAATAAGATGAAATCAAACAAATCACCAGGCCCAGATAATATTTATCCTCGTGTTCTTAAGGAGGCTAGTGAGTACATATATAAACCCTTGACACATATTTTTAGGAAGTCACTGTGCACTGGAGAGATTCCAAAGGACTGGAAAATGGCAAATATCATCCCATTATATAAAAAGGGTGACAGGGCAGATCCAAGCAACTATAGGCCAGTAAGCTTAACAAGCATCACAGGAAAATTAATGGAAGGAATTATTAAGGATAAGATTGAGCAACACATGACAAGGACAGGAGTTATTCTGAACAGTCAGCATGGGTTCAGAAGAGGGAGGTCGTGTTTTACTAACATGTTGGAATTCTATGAGGAGGCAACAAAAGGATACGATCAAAGTGGAGCTTATGATATTATTTATCTGGACTTTCAGAAAGCATTTGATAAGGTGCCACATGAGAGGTTGGGCATCAAGTTAAAAGAAGTGGGAATTCAGGGTGATGTTTTTAGATGGGTGCAGAATTGGCTCAGACACAGGAAGCAGAGGGTGATGGTGCGAGGAACCTCATCAGAACTGGCCGATGTTAAGAGTGGTGTTCCACAGGGGTCAGTGCTAGGGCGCTGCTATTTTTAATATATATAAATGATTTAGATAGGAATATAAGTAACAAGCTGGTTAAGTTTGCAGATGATACCAAGATAGGTGGATTAGCAGATAATTTGGAATCCGTTATATCATTACAGAAGGACTTGGATAGCATACAGGCTTGGGCAGATTTGTGGCAGATGAAATTTAATGTCAGTAAATGTAAAGTATTACACATAGGAAGTAAAAATATTAGGTTTGAATACACAATGGGCGGTCAGAAAATCGAGAGTACACCTTATGAGAAGGATTTAGGAGTCATAGTGGACTCCAAGCTATCAACTTCCAAACAGTGTTCAGAAGCCATTAAGAAGGCTAACAGAATGTTAGGTTATATAGCACGATCTGTGGAGTACAAGTCCAAGGAGGTTATGCTCAACCTTTATAATGCACTGGTGAGGCCTCATCTTGAGTACTGTGTGCAGTTTTGGTCTCCAGGCTACAAAAAGGACATAGCAGCACTAGAAAAGGTCCAGAGAAGAGCGACTAGGCTGATTCCAGGTATACAGGGGTTGAATTATGAGGAAAGATTAAAAGAGCTGAGCCTTTACAGTTTAAGCAAAAGAAGATTAAGAGGTGACATGATTGAAGTGTTTAAAATTATGAAGGGAATTAGTACAGTGGATCGAGACTTGTATTTTAAAATGAGCTCATCAAGAACACGGGGACACAGTTGGAAACTTGTTAAGGGTAAATTTCGCACAAACATTAGGAAGTTTTTCTTTACACAAAGAACGATAGACACTTGGAATAAGCTACCAAGTAGTGTGGTAGACAGTAAGACGTTAGGGACTTTCAAAACTCGACTTGATGTTTTCTTGGAGGAAGCAAGTGGATAGGACTGGCGAGCTTTGTTGGGCTGAATGGCCTGTTCTCGTCTAGATTGTTCTAATTCTAATTCTAAAGATCTTTGGATAACTGTCCAACAAAGTCTTTTGAAGTTTCTGATGAGTTTTTCAATACAATGTGGGTCTGTAGACAGGTTGACTGTGTCAGTCCGAGAGATGCAAACAGTCCTCATATCTCGCCATAAAACTCTTGTCTCTATTTAAACCATGGTGTAATGTGTTAAATTTTAGCATGAGTTTAACTTCCCATTCTTTTCTCTTACCTTTCTTGAATCCAAATTGATCTTAAATTGATTTTAAATGTTATTCTTAAGGGGGCGGCACTGTGGCGCAGTGGTAGCGCTGCTGCCTCACAGTAACAATACCTGGGTTCGCTTCCCAGGTCCTCCCTGCATGGAGTTTGCATGTTCTCCCCGTGTCTGCAAGGGTTTCCTCCCACAGTCCAAAGACATGCAGGTTAGGTGCATTGGTAATCCTAAATTGTCCCTAGTGTGTGCTTGGTGTGTGTGTGTGTGTGTGTGCCCTGCGGTGGGCTGGCACCCTGCCCGGAGTTTGTTTCCTGCCTTGTTTCCTGTGCTGGCTGGGATTGGCTCAAGCAGACCCCTGTGACCCTGTGATAGGATATAGCGGGTTGGATAATGACTGACTGATTGTTATTCTTAATTAAAAATGAAAAAGAAGTCAATTAAATCTTAATATTCTTAATATATCTTGCATAACTCTAGCACAATGAAGTGGCTTCTTAGAAGTATGCATAACGTTTGGATGGGGCAAGGTGAAAAGTCCTGTCTAATGTTATACTTAGAGTAGCATGATAAACACAATTGTTTATAAGCGGTGAGAACTATAGGGTATTTAAAAAATCTGTGTCAGTGGTACTCAAAGTGTTTAAAACAGAGGACTACATTACTAAAGTCAAATCTAATAGTGGACCACTTGAGTCTGAAAGTCACCTGGGGTTCTAACACTTTCATAAAATAAATTTAGCAAATGCAAGTATGAGAAAAATACTACGAACCAACATTGCTATATTTGCATTTGAAAGTTTCAGATTTCAGCCAATGATCCAAATGAACCCTTAGCCAAGAAGATCAGCTAGCAGCTGGAAGCCTGTCAGCCCCAATGCACGTGTCACTAGCAGCATTGACCAGATGTAGACTCTCCAGATTATGAGTCCTGTGTGCTGAGTGAGATCAACTGGACTGGGGAGGGACTGAGGTTGAATAAGTGTTGAATGAAAGAGAGTTAGATGACGCAATACGTACCACCATCTTTAAGAAAGTTAGATTGTGTGCTGCATTGTGGTAGTTTTAAATCCATTTGTCAGGTATCTAAATATATTGATTTAGGAGCACTGATGTCAAAAAGCAGCCTTGAATTTTACAGATAAATGCTTACTTAAGTAAGTAAAAGATTAAAATACCTAAGCAAATTACAAGATACTCTACCATGATGGCTGTCAGCTTGTGGACCACTTGACTCACACTTGGGCACTACTGGTGGTCCATGTAGCACACATTAGGAATCACAGGTCTATTGCACAGTAGATTGTTATATCATTACAATTAATTCCTTCTGGTTGCTGTAGCTCTAGTGGGACCGTTCTTTCAAGGGGTCTTAAAGTTCAGATGCTTGCTCATATATTCTGGTCACCACAATGTCACGGGTAACATGACACATGTATCAGGTGCCTAACAGCCTGCAGTATCATAGCAACCAACACACAAAGATGGCATTACCCCTAAAAAAATCAAATACACAAAATGGTGACATGATAATGTTACTGAAATAGTAATAAAAATCTAAAAAAAAAGAAAATAAAAATGAATCACACATCAAAACAAAAGCAAATGTCATAAATAAATATTGTGTTCCTCAGAACTGGACAGTATGTCATGGCCTTTCACGGATCTCTCTCTCTGAGATGTAGTTTTTTGCTCTCTTTGGATTCTCTTTTTTCAGCCTTATTATTATTATTCTAATTGTTCTGTAATTATGCCTCTATGTTTTCTAGTTTAATTTCAATTCTGGTAAATACCTGGGGCCTCATGCATAACGCCTTGTGTAGAATTCACACTAAAACATGGTGTATGGACAAAAGCGGAAATGTTCGTATGCACAAAAAAAAACAGATGCATACTGTATATCTGTGCATTCGCCAACTTCCATGTTCTTCCGCTACCTAAATTGCAGTTAGCGTGAAAAGTAACATACATGCACGTGCCTGCTGCCACTCCCCAAGCTTCTACCAGAATTACACCTCTTTGAATATGCAAATCAATATAAATAGCCCTTAAGCTCAGCGTTCTATGAAAAGGCAATGGCAAAAGCATGGTGGGAAATAGAAGAATTTCAGCGAATACCAAGTGGAGGCAAAGAAAAACGTACTATTTGTTGGTTTAAACAGTGGTATAAACAACAAAAGGAACTTGATCGAGTGACATAGAGCTCAAATTCACAAAATCACACAGTGCCCAAAATAAAAAAAAGTTGTCAGATATCAAAGCCTCTGTGAAAAGGCGAGTTGTTGCCCACCATCTGAGTGTCATATGAAAGCTTATTAGGGTACAGAGAAAAGACAAAAAATAGGGACACAGTGGGGAATAAAGCTCAAAATGTCAACTTTAATCTCAAAATTTCCACTTTAATCACATAGTTTATTTTGTCGTTAAAGAAGAACATCATAAACTTCATTTTAAAATAGTTTAATATACTAGTTTCTCAAATACCATCGTAACTAAAGTAGCACGTTAAATGCTTTGTTTTGTATGTGTTCTTCTATGTGCTCTGTGTATATGAATCACAACGTGCTTCTTAAACGGGCATTCTCTTCCTCTGACAGCACAAAGAATCCATTACATACGTGATATTACAGTTCTCTGAATAATTAAAATACTGAGATGTATACTTGATATTATTTTCATGATAATAGGAATTAAAGCATGTATTAAACATAGGAACAGTGATAGTGACAAGCTGGCGCCTCGTCAAAAGATTGTTCCTGCCTCCCGCAAGATACTTGCTGCGCCGTGCGCGACGTTCGATGAAATAATTTAATGCAGCAGTACTGTCTCTTTCAAACGTACTAATTCATGTCGTTCCATTTCTTTCTCCACGTAACCAATCACCACACAATCAGCTTTGTAATAGACGTCAAGCCATCTGTAAGCTTAGAACACTGATTCTTCAAAACTTTTAAGGAACATTGAAATATCTTCATAGTATGTGTTAAATTATTCTATCCATCTATCCTTCCAGTGTCACACCAGCCCCAGCAAGAATACAGCGTGAGGCAGGAACAATACCTGAACAGGCGCCAGCTCCTTGCCAGCGCTGCGACACCGTGTCCTCACATGTTTAAGTATTAACAATATAGATTATTTAAATGATGTTAACATTTTATCTGTATAATGTAATAAACATACAGTGGAACCTCTGTTCACGAACGTGTCGGTACACATACAACTCGGTTTATGACCAAAATGTTCGCCAAACTTTTGCCTCGGTTCACGACCACACACTCAGTATACGGACAAGCCAGTTTCCCTTTAGGTTTGTACATGTTCAGTCTCTCCCTGTGCATTTTCTGTGCAGCGAGTGAGCGAGCAAGCAAGAGAGAGAGCGCGACACCCACACATAGGTGCGAGTGAGAGAGACACACACACAGGCGCACGAAAGAGACACACACACAGATGCGCACGAGACAGAGGCACACACACACAGGAGCGCAGGCACACACACACACGAGACAGAGGCACACCCACAGGAGATCGAGGTTCACGAAAGAGACACATGCACACACGAAAGAGAGAGAGAGAGCACGAGTGAGCGAGCAAGCGAGAGAGGGAAGGCTGGACGCATAAGGTAGAAAAGGCTTGTTTTTGTTTTCAGTTATGTTTACAGCGATCGGTTCATAGCGTGCATTGTGGCAATGTTACTTTTCTTGGTGGTTTATTAAATTACGGATTTTTCAATTGTTCATTTTTTTCCATGTGCTTAAAACTCATTAAAAAAAAAAGTGTTTTTAGCAAGCGGTTCCTAGTACTATAGCACAAACTATTGCAGTGTTAGTTTTCTCTGTTCGAGGTTTTCTCAGTGTTATTTAATGTTACTACATTTATTTTACTATTACGCTGTGCATTCTATGGTATAATTAACTATATTTGTGTTTAAAAACTAAAAAAATATATATATTTACATACAGTTGGTACGGTCTGGAACGGATTAATTGTGTTTACATACAATCATATGGTGAAAATTGCTTCGGTTCACGACCAAATCAGTTTACGACCAGAGTTTTGGAACGAATTATGGTCGTGAACCAAGGTTCCACTGTATTTTGCTGAATTTCATATTTAAAATGATATTGTCTAAATATGTAAATAAGTGCTTTATAAAGTGGCTCAGGTTGTGCAATATTATAACCGTATACAGTGAGGTTAATTGCACTTGATGGACTGATTGATTGCATTTATAGTTGTTAGGATGAAACTGTTTCTGAGCCACGAGGTCTGTGCAGGAAAGACTCTGAACCGTTTGCCGTATGAGAGCAGTTCAAATAGGCAGCATGGCTGAGGCACGGTGTGCTTGATGCTGTATACCGATAATTCTGTTTCCGATCAGCTGCTGTAGAGCTGTGATTCCACACTTGGATTGAGAAAGATATATGGAAAAAGATGATCCACTGTGGCAAACCCTAATGGGAGCAACTGAAAGAAGAAGAAGAAAGTGCAGTGAGAGTAACAACGCTAAAGCAGCTATGGTATTTGGAATGGTTTGGCCATTCCGTAGACCATTATATTGTTACAGGTTAATTACAATCAGATGCCTTAAACTAATAAACAATATGAGGTTAATGAAAAAGCCGCGTCAGGGATGTGGATCTAAAAAAGAAAGGGAAACCACACAGGAACAGTAGCATTGCTTTGACGCTGGATGCCACCAGTTTGCAAAACCGAGCGGAGAACTTGTGTACGCCAAGCATTTAACTGGAGTGAATATGTGCATGGCTTTATGCCAAATTTAGGTTTTATATATCACAATTTGAGCATGGAAACAGGAGTACACCACATTTTTGTGTGTACACACCTTTTATACATGCGGCCCCTGATGTTATTATTCTGCTGAACTACACCATACTCAAGACACAGGCTTACCCAAATGCTAGGCTGCAAGGCTCCAGATATGGCCTAGTAACAAAAATCATTCTGGTCTCAAACTCAAGAAGCAGACTTCTCGGCCTGCATGGAGAAAAAAGGACCAGACTGAAGAAAACAACATTTTTAAAAGAAGGAATGAATGGAACTAAATAAACCCATGGTCAGAAATAACAAGAATGCATTATTTTATACTATACTGTATTTTATAAATATTAACAAAATTCAAAAAGAACAAAAGGCAAAAAGCTGAGTCAAAAAGGGATATGTCCAAAAAAGGGTGAACCAAAAAATAATGCAAAATCTGAAATTTAGAGAACTACAACATTCATAATCAGAAAATCAGAAAAAAATGAGCACTTACACAATCAAAGATCAAAAAATACAGCCAAAGAAACGGAAGCACAAACCTCAATGTCCCAACACTAATGATGTGTGAAAACCTAACATATATAAAGCCAGGAGCAGAGCGACAGCTGTAATGTCAGGAGGCCCCTCTCATGTTCCACATATACATGACAAGATAAATAGAGGAAATAGAGACCAAAAAATACTGTATATAATTAACATTATCCAACAAAATACTACTAACTGAAGAACAATAAAGTACATATGCAAAGAAACAAAAACATATCCAACAAGAATTTGTGAGTGTCCAGAGGAACCTCAGTTTTGTTAAGTGCTGTAGTTATTTCTTGTGCAGTTACCAGCAAAGATAAAAGTTAAACATCCATCCATCCAACATGTATATACCTGCCAGAGTCTATTGTGGTGGTTCGCTATAAAGCAGGAGATAGTCCAGTACAGGATGCAGTTCAAATATGTTCTCAGTAAAGAAAAGGCAGACTGGCCATAAGCAAAAAAAAAAAAATTAAATGATTGCCTGTGAAATTCAGCAAGAAGTCATGGTTTTCCAACAGCAACTAAAATGCTACAAATGAACCAACCCTTGTCATGGAGGGAAAAAAAAGTGATGCTATTAACATTAAGACATATTAAAAAAGAAGCTAAATCTCATGGGCACACAAAGAATACAAATAAGGTACAAGTATTATGAAGGATTCAGAGTCAGGTAATCTTGACGTCAAGAAACCAGGAGATGCCAGTTCAGATGAAACACTTTTATCTAAAAGGAAGCTTAAAGAGCAATAGAACACTACCTGGATAAGGTGGCATTGTGGTCCAGTGGCTAGCATTGGTGTCTCATGGCTTCAGATACCAACATACTGTATAAATTCTCTTTGGAATCTATGCAGTCCCTCCAAGTCTCTGTGGGTTTGGTTTCTTCACCCCTCTGTGTCTTGCATTGTTAGGTTAAGTAGTAGCCCTAGAAAGCAAAGATGTGTAAGTTCAAGCTCAATTTTATTATGTGTACACAGCACAGTCAAAGTATTTCTTATATATCTCCTCGGAACAGTTAACAATACTATAACACCAGCAAAAACACACACAAAAAACCTATATATATATATATATATCTATATCTGCGGTGGGCTGGCACTATGCCCAGGGTTCGTTTCCTGCCTTGCGCCCTTTGTTGGCTGGGATTGGCTCCAGCAGACCCCCGTGACCCTGTAGTTAGGATATAGCAGGTTGGAAAATGGATGGATACTGTATTATATATATATATATATATATATATATATATATATATATATATATATATATATATATATCATCCTCTTTAATAAAACCCTTGTGTGCGTCCAGTGTCCGTGTGTGTGTCTTCTGGTGAAGTGCGCATGCGCGGGGCCACACAGCACGTGTTCAGTCTCTTCCTGTGCATTCCCTGGGCAGAGAGATCCACACACAGGCGCGCATGAGTCATGCACACACACAGGCGCGCGCAAGTCACACACACACACACACACACAGGCATGCGCGAGTCACGCACGCACACACACAGGCGTGCACAGTCTGTGTGTCTTCTGGAGAAGTGCGCATGCGCGGACCCACACAGCACGTGTTCAGGCTCATCCTGTGCATTCCCTGTGCAGAGAGAGACAGACACAGACACACACACACACACAGGCGCGTGCGTGAGTCACACACACATACACACATGCGAGACAAACAGGCACGCCCGACCGACCGACAGACAGACACACACACATACACACAGGCGAGAGACAGACAGACACACACACAGGCGAGAGACAGACAGACACACACAGACACAGAGGCGTGCGCTTAAGAGACACACACAAAGGCGTGCAAGAGAGAGACACACACACAGGCACGCACATGCATTGTTGCAATGTTACTTTTCTTGGTTGTTTATTAAATTAAAGATTTTTCAAATGTTCATTTTTTCCCCTGTGCTTAAAACTCATTAAAAAAAAAAAAAGAGTTTTTAGCGAGTGGGTCATAAGGCTATAGCCCAAATTCTTGCAGTGTTAGTTTTCTCTGTTGTTCAAGGTTTTCTTAGTGTTAGTCAATGTTTTTACATTTAGTTTACTATTACGCTGTGCTTTCTATGGTATAGTTAAATATATTTGTGCTTAAAAACTTAAAACAATATATATTTACATACAGTTCATACTGTCTGGAACGGATTATGGTTGTGAACCGAGGTTCCACTGTATTACTGTCAGACAAAAGTACAGACATTTCATGGAAATACAAACCAGTATTGCTGAGAGAGAAAATTAAAGGCACACAATACAGTGGCACATATTACAGCCACATACAAGGTCCCTTGCCATTTAATATAGACTGTTCATACAAATATTTATGCACTACTGTTCTAGCGCCCATTATTTTAACGGGCTTAATGTCTAGTATATATATATATATATATACATACCACACACACACATATTAATCACACACATATACAGTATTTAAGGGTCGCCACCGCAGCTCCCACAAGGCAAGTAATTCATCCCGGGGACAAAAGAGATGTCATAGCCAAGTTCTTTTTCTTTTCCATTCACAGTTCTCATTGGTAAAGACAAAATGGTGAGTGAAATTACTCCTACCCAGTTTCAAGGACTCTGCTGTTCTGGGAGAAATCCTCTAAATTCCAGACACTCAAAGGAAGTGTCATTCATTTTTGAACCTGCAACCGACAGTGACAGAGTTCTGGTGCTGTAGCCAGAGACAGGCAACTGCAGAACAGTTAACAGATTTCTTCAGATTCCTAGGGGTATGTGCTGAGTAAACTGGATTTGGTGTAGAAAACAGGCTGGTGGTATAAAAAATATTTGAGCAACTTTTACAATGCAGTTGAGTGAATGTTTAACAAACAGTTCAGGAGATGTAACATGTCACAATAAATGAATAAGGAAGACCAGCTGTTTTATAGAACTGACCATGGAGTAACTGGAGGAAGTGACAGAAAAGAGGATGATAAAACAAATTCACAACCATCTCAACTAATCTTCTCCATGATGTGTTGTCCACAAGCAATGTTAGGCACAGGCTCATAACACTGGTGAGATTACTGGGACTTGTTTTTGCCTTATATTGCTTCTTTAAATCATGTCCATTTTAATCATATCCAGTTATACCAGACACAATAGAATATGTAAAATAGTTCTTTATGGTCATCAGCCATTAAAAGCTCACTGGATGCATAGCATGAGTATAGTTCTAGTTATTGCACTAGTGAAATGGTTTGCACTTTAGTTTAACTATTTTGCATTATGACTTTATGTTCTTTATTATTGGAGGAAAATGTGAGTTTCCTTGCATGCCTGAGTATCTGTCTCTTTGTAACTATTCACCATATGACTACCAGACAATACATGTACACGGTTTACACAGCTTCACTTTCCTTTTCAGTACCAAATGAAACAGATGCACTTCATAGCGCTTCATACCACCAAATAGCAATTCTGATGACAATCCCATCACTATGCTCTGTGTTGAAGAGGCAATAAGATTTTGATCTTTCTTTATGTGCACGCGTTTGCAGAATGATTGAGTCTCACTTGCTTTTTAACATTACAGAATTCCAAAAAAAAAAAGAGTATTTATATTAATATTTCAAAGTACATATCACTATCATGTCAAACTTTTTTTTTATCAGTCCTTTGATTCTGCAGACCCTGCAAGCTATTTTGGGTCAAGAGAAGTCAATTAAAAAAAAAGTAAGCTCATAATCTAAAAAGCCCTGAGGAATCCTGTTGTTTAAAGCATTAGGATGATTTGTTTTAACCATACAGGTATGCCAAGCCATGAATGTAGATATATTACATCCTAATTAATTAAAGAGCTGGCTCCAAAATTGCATATCCGCAGTGCTGACCCTGCTCCATCTGATACAGCTGCATACAGATTCTTTTCACAGACTAAACACTTATTGAAGACTTTTTGCCCAGCCTTACAGAATAAGTCTGATATGTTTTTAAGTCGTTCATTTGACCCTTTCCTTCTTAGTATCATATTAAAGTCAGGCTCCCTATGGTTTCGTCTGATATATGTCACTTCTGTATAACTACATTTGGGGAAAATTCCATAAGGAGACACATTTCATTGTTATGCACATCTGGTTCCTGTTTCCTCCTATGGGGTAAGGCTGGTAACTCTGACCCAATGTAATGGAGGACTTGTGTACCTTAAATGGAAACACTAGTATACCTTCCCAACTGTCTACTTCAAACTCTTCGCACCAATGCGGCCACCAGAATTTGTCAGAGTCCAAACAAACCACTCATACAATTTTTGACCATTTCTAGCAGAGATGACAAAAAGCATCTAGATGACATACAGACAGATCAATTAAAAGGCTTGTTCATGCCACTGTTGTTTTAGAATTCTTTAATAACAGGAGAAGTGTTATCTTCTACACATGTGATTGACAACAGCAAAAGTCATGACAACTAACATTCCAAATGAAATTCATGACACTTTCCAACAAGATTAGAAGTTAACCAATTATTCTTTTATTTACTCATTTACTAAACCAGATAGATAGATAAATAGATAGATCGATAGATATGAAAGGCACTATATGATAGATAGATAGATAGATAGATAGATAGATAGATAGATAGATAGATAGATAGATAGATAGATAGATAGATAGGAAAGGCACTATATGATAGATAGATAGATAGATAGATACATTTTTGCTCAGCTCCACAGTTTAAAATTATAAATCAAACAATTCAGATGTGATTAAACTGCACATTGCAGACTTAAATTAAAGGGTACCTGTGTACATTTTGGTCTCACGATGTAAAAATGACAAGATAATATATATAT
Source organism: Polypterus senegalus (assembly GCF_016835505.1). NCBI lineage: Eukaryota > Metazoa > Chordata > Cladistia > Polypteriformes > Polypteridae > Polypterus > Polypterus senegalus. Next base: position 46,730,837 of record NC_053168.1, on the reverse strand, counting down.
ATATACACACACACATACACACACATATATACATATACACATATATATATAATCCTAAGCCTAAAAGTGCTACAATTTCATGTGATGTTTTTATGTCATGCTTTAAATCGGGCTAATTTTGAAACCTACATATATATGTTTGGCAACACTCTTTCCAGAATTTATTGAACTTTAACGTGATGTTGTTAGATTTTCAGATTCTTATTCCGTTTTTAAATTATAAACTAAAAAATATCAAGAACACGCATCCCACAAGACGAGACTCTGTGCCAAATGATTTGACCATGCCCGGGGCTTGAATTAAAAGACAAAGTGTAGGACAGCTGCTGTACAGGCTTTTAAATGTTCAAAGCACTGGGCGAGATGCAGATCACGTGGCATGGCAGCTGATTGAGCCATTTTAAGAGGGGGTTTCAGAGGAGCGACCGTGTCTCCTTGGTGTGCGTTCAGGCCCCTCTTCACAACGCGAGCGGCAGAGAAGTGAAGTGGCTGGCGTGTAGTGCAGGCCTGGGGGGGGTTGCAAGCAGGGGGCAAACCCCCTATAAATAATACATTTTCTTTTGTACATTTACAGATTTTATATTCTGGCCCAATATATATATATTGTCGCAGATGCCTGGGGGGACGACCCGGCCGGGATGCCTTGGAGAGCCCTGGACCTCAGAACTTCTGCCACACCAGGAAGTGTTGGGGGGATGAGGAGCAGGGACACCTGGAGTGCTTCTGGGGATACAGCCGACACTTCCGCCACACAGGGGCGTGTCGGTGGGAGATTGCCGGGAAACACCTGGAGCACATCCGGGTGTGGATAAAGGGGGCCAACTCCCTTCATTCGAGGCTGGAGTCGGGAGGAGAAGAAGACAAGGTCTGGAAGGAGACGTGGAGGCAGCCTGAAGAGTCAAGGCATTGTGTGGTGTTGGCCAGGACTTTGGGGACTCTAGGGGTTTGTGAGCACTGAACTGTGTAAATATTAGGGAAAATAAACATGTGTTGGGTGACAACATGAGGTCTGCCTGTCTGTGTCCGGGCCATAGTCCACAATATATATATATATATATATATATATATATATATATATATATATATATATATATAACAAACCCCCAAACACACATAAAAAAAAGACTTAAGGTTCATGATGTGAACATGGTGTTTGTATGTTTTAGTGCACCACTCCTGCTACTAGTGGCCCATGCTTTCATTTATTATTGGTGTCACGCATGCAGGTCAGAGGCTAAGAGGCACTAGGTCCAAAGGTAGACCCTTTAATAAAGCCACACATGCACTCTCAGTTGGTTCACTTTAGACATTTTGGCAGTCAGAGGCTTCTAAAAGCCATTACATCACCTTCTATAACCTTGTAGGCTTTTTAAACAGATATTCAGTTTGGAATATGTAAACTTTTGACCTTCTGAAAATCTGACATAGTAAAAAAAATAGTGTCTAATTTTGACGTTACATCCTATAGAAATATAGTACATACCCAAAGTGACTTGACACAGGGAATATACCTGTATTGCAAAATGACATGCTTGGAGCTGTGATGTAAACATTTGGCATCAACTGTAATGATGTTATTATATTGAATGTACATGAATCATTTTTACAACAATTTGTATACAGTGCCCCCTTCATGCTAGTACAACAAACTATTCATTTTAACTCAGGCTTTAACTCGATGAAATAGTCATTTCTACCCTAGATTGTATAGAAGCAGATTACCTCTTTAACAATGTAGACTCCAAAAATGCATTTAACTTGTTTCATAAACTGCTGTCCATTGGATTGAATACTCAGCACTTTTGGTTAATATATTAAGCTTCCCTCAGTAACTGAACATTGCTCCATCTGTTTTATATTTCCCTTTTAGTCCAATCTGAAGAAAGTTGTGGTAAAAACAAGTGTAAACCTTTGCAGCATTACAAGTATGGTCATTTGAAGGTGTACCTATACTGTCACCTACCTGGGTCAAGTCACATCAGAAACTGAGTTGAGTCAGGCAATGCTATTGTGGACCTAACATGCAAATCTTTGCGTCTCAGTGGTTAGCACTGCTGTCTAATAACTTCACAGTCCAGGATTCAAATGTTGGCTTGAGTACTGAATGCCCCTTAAAACATTTTCTTATAAATTCAGCCTGAAAAATACACCAAATAGAACAAAATTGAAGAAAGTAAACCACAAATGAAAACAATCATTAAATTCAAAGAATAAATTGAGTTAAAATACTTCTGCTAATTACTTTGACAATAGTCTCTTACCCACTCAAATTTTCATTTTTTCCCTACATGTCCACTACGCATTAGCAGCGTTCTGAATTTCTACGCATTTTCTTTAGCTGTATTTTGGATTTTACACTATATATAAACGTCATTCTGCTGCTTATTTTGAAAGCCTTTTTTTATTTAATCTTCAATAGCTATGGGCACGGTCAGTTCATGATAGGCATGGCCTCAACTGACAGAAGTGGGACTCAAAGGACACAAGTCCATTGAAGGGCACTTCCACACTCACACTAACTCACAATATCACAATGTACCAGTCTGGAGGTGGCTAATAGCTCAACTAGTGTGTGTTTAGCATTTAAGAAATAATTGTGATGCCTGAAGAAAACCCCCCTGGGCACATTGCAGGACATGCAGACAGTGACTGAGCTGCGCAATGAACCCTTGTATCTGGAGAACTGCCAAACAACAGGTCTTCATTAAATTTATTATTTTTCATTCTTAAAATAAACAACTCCTGTTCCTGAAGCTAGTGATGATACACAGACAGATTAAGAAACAAACTGAAAATTGACTTTGCGTGAACCTTTTAATTTATTATTTATGCAAAACTAGTGGACCAATATAAATGTGAATTAACATATGAATCTACAGATAAACCCCTTGATGGCTTCTTTTAACGGTCTCATGTAATCAAAACAGCTCAAAGCAGCTTGTGTGTCTGACAAATGCCAACCGAACCAAACCCTCCTACTGTCATTACCCTCCACAAAGTGATCCTTATCGATCTTGTAAAGCTTTTACAGCAAGTGGGCCTTCAATCCCCTCCAAATGTTTAGTTTATTTATAACAGCTGATATGTTCTGGTCTATTGATGGAAATAAGGATAAAAGATCCTCAGAATCCAGCACTAGGACATTATGGCAGAAATCCCATTCTTTACAGATTAAAATATATGGCCCGCCTGTTGAGATGAAGGGTAATCTGTTGCAATACATTAATAATTAATACATATCACTTTCCCAGAGAGAATAAAAATTATCATTAAGGGAGACATAAAAAATGTAAAACTCATGTGCATGACTGAAAAATGTTTTAAACGCAGTGCATCATCCATGCATTTTATAAAACAGTAACCCAGTTAATGGGTTACAGAAGGCTGGCATACAGAGCACAATGTGGAAACAACCCTGGATAAGCTGCTAGTCATTTACAGGGCACAGTCACGCTGGGCAGATTTTGAGTTTTTAATCTCCAGTGCATACCCTTTGAATATGGGAGTGTGGCCAGACTACACAGACACGAGGAGAACACAGATAGAGAATAAGTGCGTCTCCTGGAGCGCGGAGACAGCAGGATAAATTGTTGCACCACTGTGCCTTTTCTTTCCCTAGTCCTTCTACTAAAAACCCTCTCTTATAAATCGTTATATAATGGCTGAGTTTTTTAATATAAAAAAAGCAAAGGCTGTTTTAGTGGATACTCAATTCTGAAAGAAGGCAAAGCAATAATTCAATAGGCTTTGATTTAAGTTTGTCTGAATACAGCAGAAATGTGTGCGTTACTTTAGTGTTCAACTTTCAGTTCTAATATTTGCACACTTTCTAAAGAATGATTTCTCCAGTTTAAAAATATAGGAATATTTTGATGGTTTCTCAAGATCATAAAAAGCTAGTTTGCTCGCTTTGTTTCACGCAGCATTGTCTCTTGTATTGCTTTAAGGTCTCTCTATTAAACCCTTTCACAAACTACTTTACAGTTTATTCAGCAACAAGGATCGCAACAACAGCTGAGACCACTGGACACATAACTCCAGTTCTAAAATTACTCCTTAGATTCCAGTTAAGTTTAGATCCCACTTCAAAGTCCTCCTTAACACATACAGTACAAAGTGTTAAATAGCCTAGAGTGCTTATTTTTATACAACTACACTGCCATGGTACACTGTGATCTCAAGATGCAGGTCAGCTGAAAAACCCATGGATATTGTCACAAAAGCCACAAAGAGCCATAGCAAGGTTTGGGGCAGCCACCCGTATATTTGGTTTCCTGGCTGCAAATTGTAGTTTAAATGATAGCACTGCTGTGCACAAAACTGAGTCCAAAACAGAAGTGAGGGAAGAGGAAAAAGGTGGAGGCTTTTAAAGGGGAAGAAATGAAGTGAGATCAAAGGGGTCGGGCTCATGAAGGTCTTCAGCCATAGGTTCGAGCCCGCATGTAACATCACAGTGGCCAGAGCCGGCAAGGTCTTCTTCCATAGGCTCGGTCCCGGAAGTGATGTCAAGAGGGCCAGGTGGAATCTCCCATGAATGGTCTGCAGGAAAGGGAGAAAAAGAGTCAGCGCACACTGCCACATCCTGGTATGACTCGGAACTGCCCTTACTCAAGCCCTTTAGCTGCCTCCCATACACACGTGTGTGACAATATATAAAACAACAGTAGGTGGCACAGCTCCTAGCAATGGGGTAGCAAAAGTGTGGAACGATCTCTCTGCAAACATAAGAAAAAGCTCCTTTAGTCACCGTTTAAGCTGAGGTTGAAGATTCCTAATGTTGTCATAGCGGCTGTCTGTTAGAGCTGCTGTTGAGGCTGTTCCTTTTGCTCTGTAATAATTGTTCTATTTTGACAATCAGCGTTTTCCATTTTGTCTCTCACATTGCTATTCTGCAGTGGCATACCTAGAAGTGCATCACGGACCCTTGTCAGACCCCTTATGGTAATCTGCATTACTCATTGTCACTGTTGTCTACGCTGTCATCCACTGCAGAGTGCAGCTGACCTTTAACCTTGTATGTACAATATTTACAGTATGCATGTAATTGTGTTTTTTCCTGGTAACGTCTCAGCATTATGTGCTTTTTTATTTTAGGTGTTTGCTATTATTTTTGTAATTAGTGCTTGACATGCTCTGCTCTTTACTGATGGCATACTCAGTATGTGCGTCTCGGGAACTGCAGGTCTGACATTGTGGTCAGCAACACAGGAGCGCCGCAGGGGACTGTACTTTCTCCGGTCCTGTTCAGCCTATATACATCAGACTTCCAATACAACTCGGAGTCCTGCCACGTGCAAAAATTCGCTGATGACGCTGCTATTGTGGGCTGCATCAGGAATGGGCAGGTGGAGGAGTATAGGAAACTCATCAAGGACTTTGTTAAATGGTGTGACTCAAACCACTAATCCTGAACACCAGCAAAACCAAGGAGCTGGTGGTGGATTTTAGGAGGCCCAGGCCCCTCATGGACCCCGTGATCATCAAAAGGTGACTGTGTGCAGAGGGTGCTGACCTATAAATACCTGGGAGTGCAGCTGGATGATAAGTTGGACTGGACTGCCAATACTGATGCTCTGTGTAAGAAAGGTCAGAGCCGACTATACTTTCTTAGAAGGTTGGCGTCCTTCAACATCTGCAATTAGATGCTGCAGATGTTCTATCAGACGGTTGTGGCGAGCGCCTCTTCTATGCGGTGGTGTGCTGGGGAGGCAGCATAATGAAGAGGGACGCCTCACACCTGGACAAACTGGCGAGGAAGGCAGGCTCTATTGTAGGCATGGAGCTGGACAGTTTGACATCTGTGGCGGAGCGAAGGGTGCTGAGCAGGCTCCTGTCAATCATGGAGAATCCACTGCATCCACTGAACAGTATCATCGCCAGACAGAGGAACAGCTTCAGCGTCAGACTGCTGTCACCATCCTGCTCCACTGACAGACAGAGTAGATCGTTCCTCCCCCACACTATGCAACTCTTCAATTCCACCCAGGGGGTAAACGTTAACATTATACAAAGTTATTGTCTGTTTTACCTGCATTTTTATCACTCTTTAATTTAATATTGCTCTTTATCAGTATGCTGCTGCTGGAGTATGTGAATTTCCCCTTGGGATTAATAAAGTATCTATCTATCTGGTCTGCTTTCCAACAACAAAATGAAGCTGATCTGAAATGAATTGACATGAACATTTTTCTTATTTAAAATTAACCGTCTCACCAAATTATCTATATATATAATTCACTAAGGCAAGACACCCATGGAAAGCATGCCGGAAGGGGCGTGGATTCACTAAGCCGCCAACAAGTAAGACGCACGCAGGGAGGAGCCACACCCATCAACTCCAAGACCATTGGATACGACAACTCGCAGAGCCATGGCCACCAACTCGGACGCGACAACACAGAAAGAACATCATCATTCATATTCGTCTGTTGTAGAGGCCTCATATACCTCCGAGCCACCTTGACTGTTCATAGAGGCATGTTTCTCGCGGAGGTGAGTCACCATATGCAGCGTGTAAAACGGTTTGCGAGGGGTATCCCATGGGATCCTTAAAACAATCCTTTACAACTGAGGTTAAAACACAATGAAGTAAGCAGTCTTTAAAAACCAAGTTTTCGGTTACGACGCATGACCGCGTGCACCATAGCAAACTGTTTTACACCCTACATACAGCAATTCGCATTCGTGACAAACATGCGTCTTCTTCACTCACGAACAATTATATGTTGCTCTCTCCAGAGTTCCATCTTTTCATTCACTTACTGTTGTATTCTCACACCAACCCGTTTTAGACATCCGTGTCTTTCCAGAAGTGTTTAGCATTCAATAAGTAATTATGCATGAGATTGAGCGTGTGTCTACCTGGCGCAGAGAGGCGTGGGTAAGCCGTTGAACCCCATTCGGGCTCCAGACCGTGAAATTCCCACTAAGTGCGACTCATACGCTCCCACTGGTTGCATCCCTTCCCTTTGTGCACACCCCCCTCCCACCTTGCTACTACCGTGGTCGGGTGCCTTGGTGGATTATATATAGAAAAGCAGCCAAAACCGCACAGAGCAATGAGACGTCTACATGAGTCACAGGTGCATCTGGACTGTGTAAAGACGACAACGACTCAAGTGACGAGTTGAAGGTGGGCACATGAGCGGGCAGTGCATACTGAACGAGAAATCAGCAGACTAGCATGACAGAGGGAGCTGAATGGACGTCCTTCTCCTCTCCTCCCTTTCCACACTGAGCGCCGTACACCCCCATCCCTCCGTCTGGCAGGAGAAGGCGTGATGACGGTCCGCCAGTTTTCAATCACGGACGATTGTGTGTTGGTTCGTTCCGTGCATTGTTACAATGTTGCTTTTCTTGCTGATTTATTACATTACCGATTTTTCAAATGTTAATTTTCTCCCTGTGCTTAAAAATCATTAAAAAACCGGCCTGATTATGCAGCGTATGGTACGCCGTGGGTTGGCTAGTTTTATATGAATTGAAGCCTGTGCTCTATATTTATAAAGATTTAGATTACATAGCATATTAATATTTCCCATCTGTTTTAGTTTGTATTTACACTTATGACTTGGGTGGGACAAATGTGCTCCAATTCCCTTCCCAATTGTGCCTTCACTTCAGTCTACAAAGTCGCACAGCAAAAATCACACAAGTTTTCAGTTGTCTTTTCAAGGCTAAAGTAAAAACTGTTTACATATCCACTCTAAATATCTAAATGTTGACAGTTTAAGCTCCTCACCTTCTGACTGACCTCTAAGGATCATTTTAGTGTCAACTTTTTTTTAATCTTCCTCTTGCACCTCAATATTTTATATTTTACACATATGTTTTGGAATTTTTCATTGCCTTCTCATTGGTTTTATCCTTCTACTATCTATGCCATTTTTACAAACATTTTACAAATAATCTGAAAAACACTGAAAACAACTTAAAAAATGTTTTTGATAATAAACTGTAATAAACCTGAAAATGATGTTGGAATAAATGTTTCCAAATTAATTTGAGAAAATATAGAGAAATGAAGACATAGACCTAAAATTTAAAGGCAAAGGATTTAGTGAAGAGTGAAAACGAGCTGCGATGTGGTGATGTGAAGAACGAAAGCCAGATGTGTTCTCATCAAAGTAGCTGAAGGTGCTGGGTCTACGTTATAGTTTTGTAGCAGTTGTGCACACACATTCAATGACGTAACATCACCAAGTCAGCAGTCATGTGACCCAATAGTGGAAGGATGGTGGAAGAATAAAATGATCTGACTGACCTACAGCCAAATTATAGTGAAATGAACATATCCAATTGTTAGTATGGTATTAGTACTAGGATGTTGTACCGTGTTTGCCATTATGAATGTAGAGAAAAGCCAAGCAAAATGACACCATTTATTGGCTAACTAAAAAGATTACAATATGCAAGCTTTTGAGGCAATTCAGTCCCCTTTTTCAGGCAAGATGTAATTAGTATGGTATTATAATTTTATGTTTTTTTTTTACTTCCTCCTTAACATGTTAAAACTCCGAATTAGTATGGTATTGTAATTTTATATTTTCATTTTTTACTTCCTCCTTAACATGTTAAAACTCTGAACCCTTTTTTGTGCCACCTCTGACTCTAAAGAACACTGTGATTGCATGACAGTATATAAGGTGAGCTGTTAGTTATCAAAGAGCTTTGCAAAGAGGATGTGATATGTTATGAGCCACTTACTGACTGGCTTATTTAATTGCGTAGGCTTTCTTTTCATTTCCCAGTTTGTCAAAATATACTTAATAGGCCCATTTTTTTCAGTTGTACCTGAATTAATCAATGGTCTCACACAGGCATAATTTGTTTAAAGTACAAAAAAGATTTTGATAAAAAAATACAAATAACAAATTACATAAATTGCTGTGGCCATGCCTTGCCTTTAATATCTTTTAGTGGATTAGAATAATATAGAAAATAATTCAACATGTTATTAGTTTAATTATGTAAATTATGACAAAAGGCTTATTCATCACACATGAATCATTTCCAAGCATAGGTAAAAAAAGGTAACATAAAATAAATCTGCTAAATCCTATTCAAAATCAGGAGGCCAGATGCATATGACTGCAGCATCCCAGAAGCCAGTATCTAAATCAGTAGAATAAGACAGAAGTCAGGAACCAGCCCTCAATGGTGCAATATTCACACACACACATCCATACACTGCTAAGTTAGAAAAACCCACAGAGACCTGCACAACTGACATAGACAGGAGCAGGTGTGGGGGAAACTAGGGATACCAGATCCTTGTGATAGCAGTGATAACCACTGCACTCCCATGAAGGAATTACAATGGATTACTTAAAATAAAATGAAACAGCAAATATTTTGTAGCTGCAATCAAAACACGTGCTTCTCTTTAGGTGGATCTATAAAAAAAATTAAAATCATAAGTTAATTAATTCATGTAGATATTAAGGTCTACATGAAATATTTCTTCTTTGTATCGTAGAGCTTTAATTAAATCACAAGAGCCACTACACCTCTCTGCCTCGCTCCTTCTTATTTCCTGTCAGCTCTCTAAAGTGCAGCTCAGGATAAATCTTTCTGGGACATAAAGCCCCCTTGTTACTATGGTAACATACTGGACTGCATAAATGTGTTCTCCACTGTGACATATTTCCCAAACTGATGCAAGCGAGAAGCATTTTGGCTTAGTGACCTTCTTTTGAAAGTACTCCCTATCGATTAGCCACTGGCAACCCTGAACAGGAAAGAATAGGTCATAAAAGGAATGGACAGATGGAATGAATTTAGCAAGAACCTCTTGAAACTCAGACTGGCCAGTATATATCACTTGTCATAAACAATCTTATTGTCATCTTTATCTCCACTGCCTGAGGCTCCAACAAAAGGAAACACTCACTTCTTGTGTGGGAATTGTTGGACTGAACTACAGGCCGAAACAATCCTGACATGGCAGTTATTTGTATTCTAAACCTTGGCTCAGTCCTGTAAACATGATGGATTATGAAAAGTCTGCTGCACAAATGGTCACTCTCTGGTCCCAAGATAGCTTTTCTGAGACCTTCCAGACAACACCTTTGGTGGTTATCCCAACTTCAAGACAAGGAAGCCAACTAAAGCCATTTAAGGTGAACCATAAATGTACAATAAAAAGCGAGTCATACTTCTAAAAATGTGGCCCAAAGTATTAGACACCTGGGGCCTCATTTATAAATGGTGCATACGCCAGTTTCCATGCTCACTTCGAGTTGTGTAAAAACTAAGAGAGTGGAGAGAGGTTAGGAGCATGCATGGATACAACATATTGCCGCACCCACCACATGACAAACCACCTCAGAATCTCAGATTAGGACCCAAGTGCAGCCATGCGACAGGTGACACCTCAGCACCACACTGGTTCAGATGAAATGGAACAGTGTCAGATTTTTTATGGTGGCTGGAGTGCCAATTCTGCCACAACCTCCAGGATTTTCTCTGTTGGAGCTGGAGGACTTGCATGCAGGGCTGGATGCAGATTAATGTCATACCCAAGACAGAGCAATTGCAGGTTAAGGGCCTTGCTCAAGGGCCCAACGAAACAGTCACTTTTGGCATTTACAGGATTTGAACCGGCAACCTTCCAATTGCCAGTGCAAATCCCTAGCCTCAGAGCCACCACTCCACCCTTTAGTAAGAACTAAACTTGCCATAAAGTCACGCCCATTCTCATGCCAGCCTTACCCTGTACGTACGCCCAGTGTCAAAACAATGCTACCGTTCCTGTGTGCTTTCTCATTCTTTTTTAGATGCACATCCCTGATGCGGCTTTATCAAATATTAGCAAAATACCCGCGCTTCGCAGCGGCGAAGTACTGCCTTAAAAGTTTTATTAAGAAGAAAATTAAACCTTTTTAAACTGAGGGAAAATATACCAAAAATTATTTGTTAAGGATCTCTTTGTATACCACATTGTCAGTTTGGCCTTCCGGTTGTAATAGGACCAAGCTGTGCGCTGAGCTTACTCTTGAGCATGCAACATACAGTTGGCCATGTGAAAAGTAATCTTGTCTCAAATCTCACAGCTTGGATTGCCGCTGTCATAATTTGTTTGAGTTTCATGGTTTGTTTCAATTACGACAGTATTTGCAGGACTTGTGTTGAAGTGACATTCAGAATCTGTTAAGCGTTGTAAGCATAAAACCGGTTTCATCAATAACTTCACATTCAGCTTTTGAGAGTTTAAACATTCATAAACATCAAAGTGTCCACTACTGAAATCGTCACCTGTGAATCTAAGATGTTTAAGAGGCATTGGCGGTTGTCAAAAGGTGTAAAATATTTGGCCATTTCGGTACACTTGAAAGCGACAACTCACATGCACAACCATAGGTGAAGGGCTTAAGCATTTCACTCTTACAGTGCTCCTGTGTAGTATAATTATCTCCTGTACTGTCATAAGTCCACACCTTGAACCTGTTCCAGTCATTCAATACATAAAATACAATCTTCCTCCGGATATCAAGAGTGAGCCTGATATGGCCGTGCAATATGTAACAAAGAGAATGGAAAAGGCAGGTGCCATCTCCGAGCATGGAAACCACTCGGTAAGTGACAGTTCTTTGATTGATGGTGATCACCTCGATAGACATGTTAATGGGGGTACGGTTGGAACGATAAAGGAAATGGGTACCTGAACAATGTAAAGTAAGTCTAAAATACCTACACAATAACTTGAATCGTAATAAACGAACAATAAAACAGCGGAGAAGCCGTGGATTAAATAAAAAGGCTGTAGTTATCAGCAGGGAGACATGAATCCCGTGGCGAAGCAAGGAAGGGAATGTAGAGACCGGAGCGACGGCCGGCCTTATATAGGCAGGCAGCCAACAACGTGGGAGGTGTTGGGATGGGGGACCCAACGCCGCCTCACATGGTGACCGAGCTGCAGGCTATGGACATACATATGTACGTAAGTAGGATTTAGTTAGCGTTGGGAACCCACGTACCAAATTTCTTAAAGATGGGCCCATAAGTAACAAATACCGTTGGAAATTTCAATATGGCGGCCAACAGTGGTGTCATACCACCGAAATAAGTACGTACATCGGTTTCGGTTAACGCAGGGAAGCCGCCTACCAAATTTTGTGAAGATGGGGCCATAAATAAGAAAGTTCAACATGGCGGATGTTGTCGACCGTTATGACCGTTACGTGTAGAATTTCGAAATGAAACCTGCTTAACTTTTGTAAGTAAGGTGTAAGGAATAAGCCTGCCAAATTTCAGCCTTCTGCCTACACGGGAATTTGGAGAATTACTGATGAGTGAGTGAGTGAGTGAGTGAGTGAGTGAGGGCTTTGCCTTTTATTAGTATAGATACTGAAATTAACTGCATATCGTTTATAAATTTAAGGCACCAGATTGTAATAAACCTGTAACAATATAATGGTGCATGGAATGTCCAAACTATTCAAAATACCATAGCTGCTTTAGCGTTGTTACTCTCAGTGCATCACTCAGAATATTTTAACCCTCCGTATCCGAGTGTGGAATCACAGCTGTACAGCAGCTGATCAGAATGCTCTACAACATGCTGTGTTGAGAGCATAGAAGATTATCGGGATACAGCATCTAGCACACACTGCCTCAGCCATGCGCACAGTCTGTTTGAACTTCTCCCATTCATCAAAAGCTTCAGAGACTTTCTTGCATGAACCTCAAAGTTCAGAAACAGCTTCATCCCAAGAGCGATAAACACTCTCAATCAGTCCATCAAGTGCTCCTGCTAGAACTGTTTGTACATAGAATTACAATTACCTACTCTAAACTTGCACTAAAGTTGTAATATTCAGAACCTAAGCCACTTTATGAACCATTTGCACTAACAGCACTATATGCTTTATGTACTTATGCATTCATATTGTATATTTTTCATTGCTTTTATATTGTATTATTATTGTTATTGTTATTTTAAGTTTATGGAGGATTTGCATATTGAATCTCATTGTGCCATATAATAATAATAAAGGAATTCAATTCAATTCAATAGAAGAGAGTGTGCATTTACAGATGATGATGACTGACTTCCAAGTCAATTTAGATTTCCAAGAGCTACTGCATGCTTGCTGACACTGGCACGACCCTGGATGAATAGATGGATGGAATAATTAAACATGTATTATGAAGATTTTTCAATGTTCTTTAAATGTTTTGAAGAATCAGCATTCTGAGCTTACAGCTGGTTGACAGTTTAGAGCTTAATATGGTGATTAGTTATGTAGAGAAAGAAAAGGAAGGACAGGAATTGGGGTTGGTATGTTTGACAGAGGCAGTACTGCTGCAATAAAGTACAGTATTTCATTGCGCAGCAAACATCTTGAGGAAGGCAAGAACAATCTCTGGATGGGGCACCAGCTCATCGCTACCACTGTGTCACCATGTCCACATGTTTAATACATGCTATTCATGTATACATTTCACCATGAAAATGATATCAAGTATACATCTTATTTTTCTAAAATGTTCAGAGAGCTGTAATATCATGAATGTAATGTATTATAAGTGGAGATCAGCGTTGTACGAGAAAACAAATTCAAAAAGCAGATAGTGATTCACACACATAGAACACAAAGCATTTTAATGTGCTACTTTAGTTACGATGGAATCTGAGAAACTCTATTAAAGTAAACATTAATTTTAAGATGAAGCTTACAACATTCTACTTTAATGACAAAATAAAGTACAAGATTAAAGTGGACATTTATAAATTAAAGTCTACATTTTGGCCTTTTTTTCTTCACTGTGTCCCTATTGTTTTTTCTTTTCTCTGTACCCTAATACATTTCTGCATGACACTAAGACGGTGGGCTACAAACAAAAAGGCCCTTCAATAGAAAGGGAAAACTGACACCTGTGGCATACAAAGATGAGGCTAATGAGGAATATTTATAAAATAAAGAATTTATTTTTATATGATAATGCATTTTATTTCATATTCATCAAAAAGAAAAAAACTAATTAAAAATGATGAAATAATGGCAAAAAATATTTGACTAAAAAGGGAATCCAAAGCAAACAATTCCAAATCCAAATTAGAAGAACAGTAGCAAAAATTCAAAAAAGAAGAAACTCCAATATAGCACTTCAAAATGAGAACTTCACCTTACCAACTTTAATGAACTTCTGAGAGACCGAGTTCCTAGTGGTCCCACACTAGTGACATAATGGTGGCTCCGAATCTTGGCAGTTCCACCCACAGAAAATAAGGAATGTATCCTTTAAACACTATGTCATAGAGGATGTATGGGCATCTCCACCAGGAAAGGGGATGGTACCTTACCTGGAAGGGAGGCTGCTGGAAAAACAGACAGAGTCGTCCCGGCCAAGGGAGAGAAAGACACAACACCCAAAAAGGACTTCTTGGGAGGAGGGACGGACATCCCGACCAGGAATACCATACCCAGGCTGTAATTGGAAAGGTGTCCCAACTGGACATATTTCCAGGACCTTCCCTGAGTGAGTCTCTTTATTTCTCCTAAAGGGTGATCAGAATGCGCAAGACGAATGTTCAAATCTCTGCAACAAATTGATGTCACCAAGGCAGACCAATCCTGTCCACAATCCTCTGGAGCCAACTCCCCTAGAGATCCCACCAAAAGCATTGATGGAGCCTCAGCCAGAAGCTGCCTTCACATCTGACTCACGGATTGTTGACGATGATGCATTAAGTCTTCACCGACAACCTTCAGAAAAGCCAGAGGAGCCAATTGATATGGGGAGGCTCGAGAGATTATTGGAGCCACTGTTAACACTGTGATCTGTGCTGGGCAACACAGAGGCTGCAGTCAGGGAGGTCGAGAGCCTGGCAAGAAATACCATAGAAGCCATGCACTAGTATCTTCAGCAGATAGGTATAAAAACAATAGATAGAGTTAATCTGGCTACACAGGTAAGTGACTCTTGTATAGTAGAGAGTAAGGAGGTGCAGTGTAAAATAATCCCTGATCCATGTCAAGGGAATTAAGTAACACTCACTCAAACAGCTATATCATGTGTTTTTGAAAAATTTACCCTGCCTGAACCACAAGTCTCAGAGGTGTTATTCAGACTATAAAGGTCAGGAAGCGGAAAGAGAAAGGGAATGCAGCACAATAGGGACCCCAATAAAACTGAGAAGAACCTCTATGCAGTTGTCCCAACAGTTGAATTTGAACAGTTAAAAACATTTCTCAGCATCAATAAAGGAAGGAAGACAGCCGAGCCTACAGTCTCAGAAGCATCTCCCTTGACAAATGATGTCCAACTGGGAAGAGAAAAACGGAGGCCATCTGAAGGGACCCGGGATAACGTGAGTGGGTGTCAATTAGGGAGTGCTTCTACAAAATACAAAAAAAGAAAAGAAAAATATGAATTTAGTATGGTCTAACTCAATTTTTCTTTTTGTAAAAATGTGATTGCTTTGTATGGATTGTAATAAAATTAATAAAAAAATAAATAAAAAAAAAAGAATTTAGTATGGTCAAGGTCATTCAAAATGTGAAGGGTACCTTTCTAATCGACAGAAGGTTCCAAACTGTCTGAAGGCCACGTAGGAAGATGGGCAGTTAGTTAATGGAAAATGATGCATCCAACAAATTGGAGAATTAGTTCATACCATGTGAGATTGTGTCCCTATCCATACTGCATACATCTGCAGACAAGCTGTCCAAGGGGACTCACGGGGGGGTTGAATGAGCTAGAAAATGTAGGGTTAAACTAGTTTCCAGGCTGTTTATGTAACTGCAAAGGATGGTGCTTGTTATGCTCTGGGAAGGGTCACCGATGGAGACATTGCCCCTCACGTTCCTCTTGGGCATTGGAGATGCTTCTCGGGTGACTGCAGACATCGAGTGCTCCCAATGGTTCTCTTTGTTCCTTTTGCAGAGGAAGCACTGTGTACATTGATTCTGAATGCCCACCTCTGTGCTGCACTTGCCCCCTTGTGGGACTGGACTGGTGGCAAGTGGAATGGACAGGCATCTTGATCAGGAGAGGAGTTGGTACCTTACCAGTATGGGTGGCTCCTGGAGGAGAGACAGACATACCGGCCAAGGGAGAAAAAGGCACCAGACCCAAAAGGACTTTTCGGGAAGAGAGACAGATACCCCAACCAGGATTTCCAGACCTTCCCTGGCCAAGATAAAAGTAGAATACAGGAAAGGACTGTCTCTGAGAGGAGTTTATTCCCCCTAGATGCTAGATGGCAGCAGCCCCCCCCCATATCGGTGCCCATTTGGGAACCAGCAAGTAATGCTGGGAGTTGTAGTCCAGCATCACAGCCCTGTTGGGGTCCATGGGTGCTGCAAGAAGGCACTGCAGGAAAATATACTCCCTATTATATGGAACTTCCATGTGAACCAGAAGTACTAGCAATGGACAGTAACTCTGGCACTGGAAATACTTCTGGGTCCTCAATTAATTGTACCGCACTCCCTTGTCCAGAAGAGTGGGAGCTGGGAAAAAGGAAGGTAACACTCGACTGGAGGACGGCAATGCAATGGAATGCTGTGGAGAGAGGAGAGGTGAATTGAAGGAGACATGACTTGTACTTTTGTTACATGTGGAGAGGTTTTGTGCAATAAATCAGTCTTTATTGGGACATGGGACTGTGATAGTGTATCCATGTTTAGGGTTCACTGGTGCCCCGGTTCTATGCACAATACATATGTTTTAAATGTTAAACAAACATATAGCAATATTAACAACATGAAAAATAATACTTCAAAATTAACAGAAAAACAGTAAAAAATGGAAAATAAACATAAGCCAGGGAACATAACCTAACAGTAATGAACTTTAGGATATCTTTCAGACCATCAATGGTGTTCCAGGGTGTCAGATCTCATTTACTTCACATGTTGCTTGCCTTCTGGAGCTTAACTCTTTCAAGGCTGATGTTGACTTTTGTCAAAAGGAGGAGTTGACGATGGTAATCAACTGTAAATTGTGACAACACCAACCGCTATGTTTTGGTTGGACTCTCGTTGGTAGAAGGAAAGTTAGCTTAATTGGTCTGATCGAGATTTCCTGCGCTCGTGTGAGTAGTAAGGCACAAACAAGAGCAAAAATGGCACTGACATAATGGCGCAAGATCAAAACAAATGCGTAAAGCAAACTACTCCGTTAAAGAAGTTTTGCCTGTTATCTCTGAACTGGACTATGACTTGCCGGACTCCGAATTTGATACAAGTGATCGAAAACAAATGTGAGGTTCCAGCTTCAGCTGACTGGTCCCCAGCTAATCATGGCGCCGACGGCAATGTTTGCCAGGAGGACTGCCACTTAACAATGATAAGAAGTAGAAACCAGATTGCAATGCACTGTAACTGTGACTGCTGCTGCCCCAGCCACGTGAAGACAGCCTGGCAGCAGGCCTGCCACCCATTCTTGGCGAACTGGCAGCTGCTGCATGCAGCAACAGATGTTTTATGTTGATTTCTGTGTGAAACCATTACTTTTCAGAAACTTTATTTTTAAAAAAAAAGAGTTAAAATAGAAGAGGGCGTCTTGTATGGTTTACGAAGATCTACATTTCCAGATTTTCTTTAATAACTCTTATCAATACACTATGATGCCTGCCACTGTGTGTAAAGGACAAATTTTTTGTACTTGTGAGGTTAAAATATCAGTGGTAATAATTTCTCATATTTTGAAAAAACATTAACTGTTTATGCCAAAGGCGGCACTGTGGTGTAGTGGGTAGCACTGCTGCCTCGCAGTGAGGAGACCCGTGCTCACTTCCCGGGCCCTCCTTGCGTGGAGTTTGCATGTTCTTCCCGTGTCTGCATGGGTTTTCTCCGACATTCCAAAGACATGCAGGTTTGGTGCATTGGCGATCCTAAATTGACCCTAGTGTGTGCTTGATGTGTGTGTGTGTGTGTGTGCGCACCCTGCTCCGGGTTTGTTTCCTGCCTTGCACCCTGTGTTGGCTGGGATTGGCTCCAGCAGAACCCCGTGACACTATAGTTAGGATATAGCAGGTTGGATAATAGATTGATGGATGTTTATGCTAAACATCTAAAACAGTGCAGTTTATTTATGAACTGAGTTTGAATCTTACTGCTTTGTTTTCCTCAGTTATTTTGTATACTTAGTAACAGTTTTCTGTGGTTGCTCTAGGAATAAACATCACTTTTGCGATTTATGGAAACTATGTAATCTTATTTTATTCCAATTTTGACAGCAGCATCTCACAACAATATCCAGCTTGGTCATCAATTCTTATCAGTTTTGCTCAAAGTACAAA
The DNA here is from genome assembly GCF_016835505.1 of Polypterus senegalus. Lineage (NCBI taxonomy): Eukaryota > Metazoa > Chordata > Cladistia > Polypteriformes > Polypteridae > Polypterus > Polypterus senegalus. The sequence continues at coordinate 46,712,584 of NC_053168.1, read as the reverse complement.
ATATAAACATATGAACGCGTTATTAGCTCCACAGAATGCTAGGACACTCAGAACAGAAAAAATGCAAACATGTGAAAGCAGTAAAGGACATCGCAGCTTCTCTCGTCTTCCCCCTCATCATGGGGCCCAGCTAGGACAGGTGCACATTTATAGATGGATGGATGGATGGTATGAGATATTCTAGGCTGCAGCAACGGCTCTCATAAGCGTAAGCTCGCCTGTCACTTGTCTTTCTACACCTTCATTAATTTTCACAGAAGGTAATGTGTTCACCACAAAGTACAACAGAAATAAATTAATGCAACCTAACACATGGAGGCCACTGTAGCTTTTAAAAAGGGGACAGATGGAAAGACTGCACAAAGGGTCAAAAGGTATTATCTTATCACCAGTTAATCCTACTTATATTGAGTAATAGAATCCAATGACCTTGTTAGAAGGTTTTGATATTTTATGAATGCTTTAATTTCTTCTGTTTATAATTAATTACAATGTGACACAGCCTTTACTGACCAGGCAAACTTGGGTCCTAAGATGTACGTTAGGCTGTAGTACCCAGTTTTCTTTTTAATTGTTCACAGATAAGCTTTTCAAAATTGTTTAATCAGTTTAATGGACGCTCTTAAGGAAAATGTATTTGGCCAAACTAAGATAAACATTAGGTCAGGGTGCATTGTGAAGAAGAGAAGGTTGGCTGTCTGCACTTTAATTTGTAGAGCTTTGCCGTGCTGTCATTTTAATTAGCAGGCTGCACAGGCAGGCAGTTAGCCCCACTGGTTAAGACAGTGGACAACAAAAAAAAATTGCAATTCTGCTGGCTTAAATTTCACAAATGATCCTATGCTTCAATAGTGAAAACATGAACACAACAGGGATTATACAATGGGTCTGCAAATATTACAACTCTGACCAACGTTGACTCAGTAGTTAAAACAAGATGCCTCCAAGGTGCTAAAGCCCTAACGTTAAGGCTAAGCTTTACAACCTTGTTGACAATATACAACTAAATAAAATGGTCCATCAGAAAACTTCAGAATGTAGTTGTAATTTTAGAAAGTTCATAAAATGTGTTTTTCTTATATAGGTAAGGATTTTGTATGGCAGTTCATGTTGCCCATTTTTTAAAAATTAAAAAGTCTTCAAAAACAGTGCACAAAGAATATTTCTGTTTCATCTACACCATTAACCTGGAAGTATTTGGAACAGGCCAGAGCTTAATACATTACTGTAAATATGAGTAAAGTTCATGTTTTACATGACCCTTTGAGACTTGGAGGTTCTACAACAGAAAATAAAGTTTTCAAATAATTGGCATCATTTACCCAATGAAAAATCTACAGTAGGTTTAGGGTTTTGCAATAAGGTTTCAAGGAATGGAAGCTTGGAAATAGGATTACGCTGATAAGTGTTTTCTTTTACATAGCTTCATCTTATGGCAATGTGTTGCATGCTAATTGGATGCGACTTTCACTGTACTTTGTACCATTATGACAATACTACTGCTGCTCTACCACCTAGTATCTTGTTTGAGTTGGACTAAGATTTCACTGTTACTTCTGTCTAACTGTTACATAGTGCTAATGATTTGACTTCTATATGTTTTCTATTATGTCAGATAACAGTTTGGTTCCTATTCATTGACCCTGTAAATAAATTCCTCATAAATGTGTATTGTCTACAAATACAAGTAATATAATACTCAGTTATTAACTTAGTACATTCATATAGTACCAGCAATATAAAAGCTTTGGCATAACTCAAGAAAGAAAGAATGAAAGAAAGAGCTGTGTCTGTCTGTCTTTTGTTATGCCAAAGACGAAAATAAGGAACTACTTTAATATAAAATAAATTTGTACAAAAATGATCATAACTGAAATTAATGACACCCATGACCATATCCTGAGTATATTGCTGTGATGATCCATCTGTTGTTAAGCTTACATTTATTTCTATTGGTGTTATGAATGCGTTTTGGAAACCTACCCCTTTTAACTTCCAGATATATGTTAGAGGAGAAATCAGGGTGAAATGACCCCTTTTATTGGCTAACTAAATAGATTACAAATGCAAGCTTTCGAGGCAGCTAAGGCCCCTTCATCAGGCAAGGTGTAACAAAGAAACTGAAAAATACTCTAGCTTATACTGGGAAGCAAAGTGATTTTTTTCTTTCATGTTAACAACCTTTTTGTTCAAATGTTAGCGAAATGAATACACCTGAGGTGAATTAACCCTGAAAGAAGAGAACAATGAACTAATAAAATGTATATATAAGATAACCATCACTAGAGAAAGTCCTGTAAGGTGTCATTTCACCCTACTTTCTCCTGTATCAATCTATGGCTAACACGGTACAACACTCTATTGCTCTATATAAATGTTTGCTCAGTGATTGAGTTAAGTTCAGATTCTACCATGTTCAAAATCTGTGGGAAATTGAAATTGATTTTTATATCTTAAAAATACAAACTTTCTTGAATTTTTTTTTGCATTGTGTAGAGCTCATAGATGACTACTGCCTGGCAAAGATGGAAAATTTCAGAACAAGTGGTTTTCACGATATCCACCCTGAACACCAAGATCTATGTGTAAATGATAACTTCTGGGGAAAAAAAAAATACGTCCTCCAAACAAGTCACATTATGCGTGTCTTGTTACAGGATCCAGACCTATTCTTTTCGTACTTATTCTCATATTCTTCAAAAACTGTTCTGGCTAATGTCCAACGACAACTGCTGTAGAAATTGCTTAATTTAAATAGGACTTTTGTAGTCTGCTCTCTTTAATCATGGAAAGAGGTGTATTCATTTGCAAAATGTTTGCACAAGTAGCTGTTCTGTTACATAATTTATTAAAATATACATGTACACACACACACACAAGCTATTTCTACCAGGCCAAAATAGTTGGAAATTCAGGCCTGGAATTTGTGCCCTAAAATGTGTTGGTTCATCTTTCACATGACATTTCCAGTAGTCCTGTATGATTTTTCATTTATGTTATAAACCTCTTTAGTTCAAGAATGCACTAAGCATCACCAGGTGCAGACATCCCAACTTGGGAAAAAATAGTCCAGCATGCACATCAGATACATGAAAAGTTACTTTATTGAACTGACAATAAGGTAACTCCTTCTTGTGGTGGTTCCTGTACAGCTCTAAAAGCTTGAATCTCCTCTCAATGAATACAGTCAAACAAGTTCATCAACCTCTACGACTAGACTTGATGTTGAACTGGACACAAAATGGAATTAGTACCAGTACCAGTAATGAAGAATGCATTCCATCACCCTCACCAGTTGCTAAATTCCTTTTTCCACCAAAGCACATAAGAAATTTGACAAAGAAGACACTACTCAGTCCATTAAGCTCAATTGTTTAGCTAAAAGCTAAGCTGTCCCAATATCTCATCCAGATACTTCCTAAAAGTTCTCAAAGTTTCTGCTTCGACTACACATCTTGGTAGTTTGTTCCAGAGTCCAACAACTTTTTACATAAAGAAGTGCTTCCTACGTTCAGTTCTAAATGCAATTCCCCTTCATCCCAGCTCCTGCTTTTATCTATTTAATAGCCTTCTATCATGGGAGAATCAATAGATTACAAGATGCTGCTTACTTCAACCAAATGCAGCAATGAGATTATTTCTCAGCTGTTTAATTCACACTGGCTTCTTCTCAGATGCATCCCTGCATTTTTGTACAAAGATCTTAACGCTAACATCCTACAGCAGAAGAGCCTTATGTATTAACCCATGAGGCTAATGAGCCCCGCCAAATAGCTGAATATGAACATTCATTTGAGTTTCGGTCTCCTCTGCTGTGGTGTTCTCTAGTTACGTTACATAAGGGGATGCACCATCAACTGCAACATTTAAATCAAAGCATAAGAGCAAATTCTTCTCGGTTGTGGTGTGGCAGTATCTCTCTGTAAACAGTGGATTCCAGTGGACATTACGGTGCTAGAGCTTCTAACAAAAGATGTTCAATTCAATTTATGTCGTTTTCCACAATGTATTATTGTCTGCTGTTCACCTCAGATATTGTAATCGCATGCTGCTGTCTTTTACTGTTGTTTTTACTTTAGTACTTCTCTTTTGCCAGCAGACCCCCATGACCCTGTGTTAGGATATAGCAGGTTGGAGAATGACTGACTGACTTCTCTTTTGTTTTCACTTTTGTAGTTCTATGCTAAATTTTATTCTACTAATACATTGGTCATCTGAATAATGCAATTCATTTTTTTCTGATTTAATGCAGCCTCCCTCCATGTCTAAATGCATTTTGTGTAGTCTTGGGTCTATTGTTTAATATGCACTGTCTTGTTTTGCACCATGTGTATACAGTCAGGGCCGAAATTATTAGCACCCCTGGAATTTTCCCAGAAAATGCACCATTTCTCCCAGAACATTGTTGCAATTACAGATGTTTTGGTATACACATGTTTATTTCCTTTATGTGCATTGGAACAACACAGAGAAAAAAGCCAAATCTGACATCATGTCACACAGAACTCCAAAAATGGGCCGGACAAAATTATTGGCACCCTCAACTTAATATTTGGTTACACACCCTTCAGAATAAATAACTGAAATCAAGAGCTTCCTATAACCATCAACAAGCTTGTTAGACAAGTGAGACAAAGAACCTGTTCAGCACGGACATCAGGATATCTTTACACTATATTATATAAAAATACATATAAAACATTCAGCTTTCAGATGCCCAAACAGGACTTTCTGTGATTGCTTTCTGACATTAAACCTGTTACACAAACAGCACACCAAGCTCAGGTTAGTGAGGTGCTTTGACTGGGATTTTAACTGACTAGAAGGGAGAAGTAGAGTGTGATCAGACAAAGACTGTCGTGGATCAAAATTGCTCAAGACAATAAAATTGTTAAAACAAAATAGAAAAACCAAACCAAAGAATATCAACCCCAAAAATACTCTTAAGACTGGCTTAATTTCAAAGACCCATACCCCAAACTACGCTAAAGATTAGTTTGTTTTTTTAAGTGTTTTTGATGCAGTGATAGGATAATAAAGCATGGGAGCCAACATCATAAAGAAAGTTGGATCTCTCTCTGTTAAATGCCATCAGTCACATAGTAATAATGAGTGTATTGCTGTCCAAATAAAATGTTGATAACCAATGAAAAAGTGCCAAAAAAGACACCAAAAAATGTTAATGAAAAAAAAAAAAGAATACCAACAGGGGGCGTCACTAAAAATAATTCAGTCTAGTCAGAAACCTAACACATGTCCCTTTCCAACAAGCATGGAAAATTTATTCATACTTGGTATAATCAATATACCTTTAATGAATGCAATTGTCTTTGATTGCTGGCCATGGTTACAACTTGAATAAACAAATCTAATTTAAATAGACAGATTGTCAAGGATTTTGGAATAATTTCAAATTTTCTGCATCTTTTGAATGTTTTAAAAGAATTATTATCTTACAGCTTAAATCTGTTAGTTGTTGGACTGCTAAGCTTTAATGACATCTCTCATGGGATAATTACTTTTGAATGTTCTTTAAGTTGATATGGCATATCGCCCATGGTATATATTTACCCACTCTGGCACTTGAAAGGGGCTCTCCAATTACCATTGTGGCCTCCTTATTTAAAGTATGGATCACACCAGGCCTGTACGTTGTTGTGTCTAAACCTTTATGAGAAATGTCACTATAGCTTTTGCTTCAGCCAAAGCACAATAACAGGAATAACTGAAGATATAAAGGATATTACAGCGCAAGAATGATGATATAGGAAATGCCACCATCATTATACTTTCAGTACTGTTGATTATGGCATTAAGCTATATGGGCTTAAGAAGTGCAGAAATCTAAATACTGTACTCCATCATTCTGGTTTTAAATCAGATTTGGTTTGCTTTAAGCAACCACTACTGGAAACAATTACATAATTCCTTTATTCATTAAAAGATGTAACTAAGAAATCTACTATTAAATTTAATTTCAAATGCAGACAACATTCTGCTATATGTTTAACTAAAACCCAATTAAACTTCTTCACGTACCTCAATTAACTACTTAAGTCAGGTGGCAATTATTTGACCTAAACTTTATTTTAAAAAAATTATTTAAATGGATTTGTATTTTACAAAAGGCTTAAATTTTGGATAAATACAAACAACGTAAGCATTGTCAGACACATACTCATTGGGGGCAGCTTAAATGCTCAGATAATGGTAATTTCCCACCAGAACACAACAGGGCGCTGTTAACGAATACCTTACCTCCTTCTCCCTCTGCATACCTGAAGATCGACAGCTTCACCACCTTTGACACCACTTCTGGTGTCCACCTGCCTGGACCTGCCACTTCCTTCCAGAAATCCTTATCAGCGGAAGCTCTGCCATCTTGAAGGCAATCTATTTGGAGACTTGCATCTGCAATGATGTTTTTCTTTTCTTTCAATGCGTTTATAACCCATTATTTCTATTATGCAGGGTTTGCCTACGAGTGCCCCAAGACTTCACAGTTGACAGTGTTCTTTCTTACAGCATATATACGTAATAGGTTTGAGACAGATTAATTATTTCATCATCTCACTCCATATGAGCAAACACCAATATTTTCCATTTTATAAATATTCCAAAACTAAGTGGGTGTATTAATATGCACAGTATTTAAAGGCCAGTTCATTTGTATCAAACTGAATTGTCCCTTCCATTTCTTTGCCTGGCTGTCTAACTACAGTAAAGTCAACTGAAAACATGGCAGCAAGAACTGTAACCATATCTAAGAAATAAGCATGTAAACATTCTATCCTTAAATCATTAGATTAATTTTAAAATTATAGCCAATTTTAAAATCCAGATTAGCATATAAAGCTGTAAAGAGGTTATTCTACCAACACTTACCTAACAGAAATTGCTAATACCTACAGTCCAAAGCAGACAATGTGACCACAAGAGGCAATTTGATTAAAATCTGCAGGAAAAAATAAAAGTAGCGCAGGAGACTTCTTTATCTATTGGGTTCTCTGTAACTCTGAGGTAATCTGCCTACTGATATGACGGGCCAGATCTCTCCGAACATTTAAATTAGGCCATAAACCACATTATTGTAGCGTACTATATTCTTCTTTTTCAATGCAGGTTAAGCTGTCCATACTGCTTTGAAAATACAGTCTAGTGACCGAGCCTTTGCAGTTGCTCCTCCACAGCTCTGGAATACCATACCAGAGAATCTCTGAGAACACAGCAGATTGTAAGCTGTTTTAAAAAACTGTTATAGATTTTTCTATTTAGGAAAGCATATTAACAAAACTGCCTCCAATTATTGTTTTATCTTAGTTTTTAGCTTGTTGTGTCTTTATTTTTTTTATACAAAAAATGTAAAGTGCCTTATAAATAAAATGAATTATTATTATTAAGTGCCAACTGACGGCTCCATTTGGCCATATGTCAAATTGGCTGTATGTTGGTCACAAAGTGTACACATCACTGCAACTGAGGCTCTGTGAGTCAGGTGTGGGTCACTGGTATGAAGACTTTAATTGCTAGTACAATGTTGCACAAACTGATCTTCAAGTCTCTGGCCTCCACATACAGGGTCCAGGCAAAAGCAGCTTTTCTGAACCACTGGTCATGCCGCTGATAGGTCACAGGTTTCTGTCTCAGATTGGCAAGTGGGTCGCCTAACCCATTGTTTCTCAATGAGTCACAACCTGAATTGCCACCGGTGGGTGGTGGGTTGCTGTGGTTGGTTCACAAGTGGGTCGCCAAAATAATAGAAAGCTCTGCGCAATACGTTTCCCTATTTCTAAGATTGCTTGTTTCACCAAGGAAGTGTTTTGCATTTGCAGCTAGTGCTTCATCAATGAATGTAAAAAAGCAACACTGGATTGCCGGACCATCAAGGTTAGAAACACTGGTGTGAGGAAGTAAGTGGAGGCCAAATGCATTAAGAATTAGGCACTTGGAGAGCTGCCAATCACAACAGAGTTTAAATGGCAGTCCAAGTATCAGAAACTTATTATTATTATTATATTCCTGGATCTCATAATAATAACAAAAGATGTATTACCGCACCTGGCTTTTGCAATTTCTAGAATATTACTATTACACTGTTGTTTTCCTATGGCACTTGTCAGTAAGTACAAATCGCTTCAACTCAGTTGGCCATAAACTGGTGCGTGACTAGAATTGTGTCAAACTTTGTCATTGGCAGTAATTAAGACTTTTCCATTACCTTTCCCTTATTGGTATTTGACCATTATGATATGGTAATCCTCCTGGGACCCATTTCATAATAGCTGTTCTATTATCACTATTGTCAGACAGAACATCATACCTTCACTGTATTCTAAAAATCAATATTTGTCAACCTGAATGTTTTATTCCCCCTCATTCTTTATTTTCATTCGAGTGATTGATCCTTGAATGTGCCCTAAGCCATGACCCTCTGGTCATGGGTGACTTCAATGCAACCACTGGCACTGACAGAGCTGGCTATGAGGATTGTCTCTGTCCCCATGGGTCTGGTGACCGTGGTGAAAGAGGCTCCATGTTCCTTGACTTTGCAAAAGGTCAGGGGCTGCGAATCACTGGACCCTGGTTCCAGCGCCCTGAAACGCATTGTTGGACTTGGTACTCCAATACTGGTGGTGCGGTGAATGAGATCGATCACATCCTTGTGGGCAGACGTTGGAGGCTCTTTCAAAACTGCAGGGTCTGCAGAAGTGCCCAGTTTGTGAATTCTGACCATAGACACATTGTTGCTACTCTTATGATCCAGCTTAGGTGCACTAGGTTACCACCTACTAGGAAAATGAGCGTGGACTTGGCCAGACTCCAAGACCAGGCTGTTTCTAATGAGTTTGCACGCAGTTTGTGTGAGGAACTTTCCGATTTGGGTACGACAGCTGATCCTAATGTGATGTGGGAGACCTTCTGTGACAAGACCATGAAGGTTGCTGAGGGTTGTGTTGGTGTTACCTGTGTTCCCAGAAGGAGGTGTTTCATCTCGCAGGGCACCCTGGATATCATTGCGAGGAGTTGCAGCGCATGGCTCAATGGCAACTCTGGTCTGTATTGGGAACTGAGAAGGACGGCTGTGAGGGCTCTGAGAGCAGATAAAGAGGCGTTTGTTACTTTTGCCACTCACAAATATGTAATATTCGATCATTTTCCTTAATCAATAAATGACCAAGTATAATATTTTTGTCACATTTGTTTAACTGGTTTCTCTTTATCCACTTTTAGGACTTGAGTGAAAATCTCATGATGTTTTAGGTCATATTTATGCAGAAATATAGAAAATTCTAAAGGGTTCACAAACTTTCAAGCACAATTGTATATGGTTGCGAGACATGGATGCTATCCAGTGACCTAAGACGAAGACTGGACTCCTTTGGTATTGTGTCTCTCCGGAAAATCCTTGGGTACCATTGGTTTGACTTTGTGCAAAATGAGTGTTTGCTTATGGAGCCCCGAATGAGGCACATTACCTGCATTGTGAGGGAATGTCAGTTACGGCACTACAGCCATGTGGCGCGTTTCCCCGAGGGTGATCCGGCTCGTAAGATCCTCATTATTGGGGACCCTAGTGGCTGGACCAGGCCAAGGGGTTCGCCCACGTAACACCTGGATGCGGCAGATAGAGGGTCATTTCCTGAGGGGGGACTAGACCGCATGTCAGCCTGGGGGGTTGCAAACCGGGAACCCGAATTGTTTTGCCGTGTAGTGGGTGCGGCAACACACTGCACCAGTGCATGCTCCCCAACTTGACTTGATTCTTTATTTTCATTTGAGTGGTTGATCCTTGAGTGTGCCCTAAGATGGACCGACATACCATCCGAGATTGGATCTAGCACCCAGTGCTTCTGGGAGAGGCTCCTCTGCTCAATGATCCTGTAATAGAAAAATTGGATTAAGAAAATGGATGGGTAAGAACATCAAGGTTCAGATGTAGTAAAAGACTCAGGAGCCTAGCATGATTCAAAGCTTAAGTAATTTCAGATATATACTAAACCTGGCTGTAGTTTGCAATAATAAAATTGCTTAATAAAACTTTTGCCCCCCCCCTTCTATTTACAGAGTTTGTGGCAAAAGAATGAGCAAAAGGAGCAAGAAACACATTAAGTCAGATAATGGTACTGGGTAGAAGTTGTATTAGATCCAAAGAGCAGTTGGTGTGACTTAGTATTATTTCCCAAAATGAAAATAAGTTTTGTGTTAACTATACATTAAAGGGAAATTGCAGATTATAGCTATTTGGTTACCTTAATCATGTGTAAGTTAAAATACAACTGATACTATATTTTGTTTTAAATATAGAAATTACATAACACTGCATCTACATAAGAACATTAAACTAATGCACACAAATTAAAACTTGCCATGTTCTTTAAAAAGTAAAAATATTCAAAATTAGAAAATGCAGGTTTGATTCAAATACATACTTAATGTACAGTTTATCTAACCCACAATCTACAAATCCATACTATTTATATGTCAGGCAGAAAAAAGCCACACATCAGTAAGGGCTTACTGCCCACTTGCCACTGCCTGTCTTAGAGTGCGGTGATGCATTAACTCTCCTTAGAATAATGGCCAATTAACGGGCACTAGGAATGAACAATGAAATCTGACCGGAGTCCTCTGAGCCAGCATCTGTTAGTTGTTGTCTATGCAGATGAAGGCTATGCAACTATAAAGTTTTCCTGGGCCAAAGTATATCTAGTGCTGAGATTATGTACCAATTCTTATTCGTTTACAAGTGCTATAAATCTGTGATACATTAGCCTTGAGTATTTTAAGGTGTTGGCTACACAAAGCACACTAATATATAGACAAAAGGTCAGTAGTGATGGGCAAGGACAATTACTCTCTAAACTCTTTGAGGCCCAAGGGGAATATTTGTTCCAAAACATATAGTTGAAAGGTTTTTTTTTCCTTCTAAATGTAATATTCAAATTATAATCCAGATGCATGGAAAATATTTTAACAATGGTAACTGTGTTTCATAGTTTCAAGAAATTTAAAAACTGTAGGATGCTTAACAAAAAAAATACTAAAAAATAAATTTTAAATAAGTGTGCATTTACATCACACAATACAAAACAGATTTTTAATATGTATTTTTAGGAATGAGAAATATTTGTCCACACTTTGGGTCAGTATGCAAAAATTAGCAGTAATTAATGATTTTTTCCAGATCTATGAAAGTTTAAAACATATTACTTAATTCTAATGATTAATATATGCAATTTTCCGGGGTCAGTTGTGCATCCTTGTTCAGATTAAAGAAGCACAGTTTGCTTAACATTTTGGTTTTGTACTGCTCTCTTTCTTTGAGGACATGCCCGTCATGCCGTGTGTGTACCTCCTAACCTGGTATCAGTGTGCCAAAACAATCAGCTGAGAACGCAGACGAGAAAGACGACCATCTGAGGTTTTGCAAACAGGCTGCTTTTACTACTACCTTTTTATTTAATTATGCTTTTGTTGTAGTTTTACTGTTTGTTTTAAATTTTCTGTTTTACTTATGTTTTGATCATGTATCGGGGCAAACATCTGTGGGACCAGAAGCTTTTAGGCTTATACCATAGTTTAATATTTTTTCATGCCTCTTCTACATAACAACAACATGTGTGACAATCATAACTTTCATGTTTGCTATTTACAAAAAAAAAAAAAATTAATATTAATCACTGGGAAATTGCTGCAACATTTGATCTTGCAGTAGAGGGAATATATTCAGAAACAGATATTCAATATGGGATTAACCACTTGGTTGCAAAGACTTTCTGTAATACTGATACATCTTTGTATGCATGCATGTTATCTTGTTTTATTGATTATCAACCTATATTTTTCTGACTCATAAACCAGATTATTAAATTATGCATATCAAATACCTTAATGAATAAAATACTTTTTCCAGCTAGAAGTACAAAAATCACATATTCTTCATTTAAAGTTACTAACTCCTGTTAATTCAAAATATCAGCAAGTCTAGAAACCAAGTATTTCAGTTTGTTGAGAATCTACCCTGCTCATTGGTTCTCTTTTTTCAGGCAGATTCATATTAATCTTAAAACAGTATGGCTGTGCTTTTAAGGGTAAGTGTGTCCATTTACCTCAATTTGTGCTTCAGTTTCTGCCAAAGTAATCTGCACAATGATTTCAGATCTTAGTTTCATGGTTATCCCCTGCACTTACTTTCACATGCACCCGTTAAACCCATTCTCTACCTGGACACTTCAGACTATAAATATGGATGTGAGAAGAAGCTGTACCCATATCAGGATTTCAAATAGCAGGAGTTCAATTATCTGGCAAATTTTACACAAAAGTGCATATAGAATATTTATAGAAGCTAATTTTATCAGTTCTATACAAATTATATACAGTGCAACATTTCAAAGTTATCATTAAAACTACATAACTACTAATGGCAAACAATCAAATGTAAAAATTGTGCATTGTTTTTGCTCAGGATAAAATTTCTGCTTGTGATGCTAATCATACACTTTCAAATTTGCCCACTGACTACATCCATCTTAAGATGATGTCACATTTACACAAGTTGTACCTGGAGAATGTGTCAGGTTTGACGACTGCAGTTAATCTTTAATCTTTGCCTGAGCCTGTCAGATTACAGGAGTAGAAATTGACAAGAATGTCAAATTACACAATAATGTACTGCCTAATGGAGCTGGAGCCCGTGTGATGGCATCTACAGAGTGTTTAGTAGCAGTCTTGGCCCTTCTTGCTATGTGCCCTCTCCCACCAAAAACTATCGTCTATGTGGGAGGAAAGAAAGCTTTAGATTTGTCAAAAAGTTTATCTCCGGTTTTTGAAAAAGCTCTACGTTTTATGGTCCCTTGATACTGAAAACATTGATATCTTGATGAGGGGTGTGTGTTTGTGTGTCTCTCTCTGTGTTTATGTCTGTGTGTTAGTTTTTTGAGGACGGTATAGAGCTAAAATGGCTGGACAGAAAAATATCAAACTCGAAACTTAAGCCTTTTATGAGATGACGATGTGATGCTTAGTTTTTGAGCCAAATCGTGCAAGAGAAAAGAGGCACTCTAGAATATCCCTCAAATGAATTTTGATTATATCTCAAGAATTATGGCACTGTAATTCTGCAATTAATTATGAAATCTTCAGAAAGATCAGCATCAGAGCGGTAAATAATTGCTGTAATGTTATAGAACAGTTTGGTTAACTTGACTCCTAGGGTGCAAAGCCTACTGAAGCTCACATTTGAATTTTTTCCTTCTTTTTTTCATTCTGTCATGCTATGTAAAACACACACACCAAAAAATCAGACTGATGAGCCTTCTTTTGATTGGGAAGTCAAATACACCTGTCCTCCCTATTCCTCGTTGCTGCATTCTATACGTTGTACTTCAGGTTGAGTGCTCATCAGTTGTCAGCTCTCACATACACAGAAGCCCACCCCTATGAATTAAGATATAATCAAATTTTTTACAGGTGAGCCACAGACTGGTTGGACTAAATTCTTGGTTATTTCAAACCAAACAACTGAGGGAAATGGTAGCATACTGTGACTGCCTTGCTAAAATAATGTAATGTAATAAGGCCTTTAGGATATTTTTAAGCTTGAAGCATGTACTATATAGTCAACTAGTCTCGCTGGTGTTTGCCAAATGAGCCAAACCTTATATACTACAAAATATGATATTTAAAATTCTCTTGCACTTAATTAAATTAAGAACATATAATGAAGGGCTGATTGCTTAAACACAATTTACTATTATGGAACTGATCACTGTCATGCCTTAATTTGGTTAATTGACTTTGTACTGGCTACATTGGGTAGCAGCAGTTCTGAAAGAGAAATGGAATCAGGAGATGGTCGTGTTTATATAATACTAGTCAAGCTTAAAACCGGGAGAGCAAGAATCAAGTAAACAGAGCCCATAATGTGAAATAATAATCATAGTATTCAAGTTTTCATTTCAAATTCAAATTGCTTCAATATACAGCAAAAATGACTTTATTGCAAATATGTAAGGAGGGTATCCCATTTACTATGAGGCAACACAAAGGAAAATAGAAAGCAATGTAAACAATTAATTACAGTTATATATGTAATTTTTTTATATATATTTGTAATTAAAAAAATCATAAAAAATTCAAATTGCAGGTTCAGTGCTTTACAAAGAATGGCACGTCCTTAAATTCATAGATTTGAACGGGTCAACCAGTGAAAGTCCTGGAAACAAAACAAGAAAAAAAAATGAATACATGAATAGAAAAATGTCAGAAAGACTATTACATTTTTTTGTACTTGTTTTTTCTGTGTCCTTTTAAACATTTAAATAGTTTTACATAATTGTGAGAACTGTAAGAAATCAACACTTAAATTTTGACTGAAAACATTATAAATTTTATTTTTTAAAACTGCTATACAATTATTCTCATAATGTATAAAATGTTCCTGTGAAAAGGAAAACGCCATTTTTATTACTGTAACTGTGTCCACTACTCAAAATAGCTAATACATTATGGCTGGACATTGAGAGTGTGGTTGATAACTTTAGAATACTTATAAAATGTAACATGGCCACAGATGGGGGTGGGGAAGAGTCATATTACCAAGTTCACTATGTAGGTAAAAGAATCCCCTTAACATTCTTACAACAGTGCATTAAACTCTAAAATTAACTTTTTAGAGTAGTTTCTGGTAAAATCATGAACTGTTAATTCGTCTTACTAAAGTTCAGCTATACAGTAAATGTGAATCACAATGCCAGAGTGTAACTAAATAGTGTTGCATAGTGATAACAAAAACAAATACTAAACCCAATTTAACACTACTGCACACCGAGATGGAAAAGCCAGACTCATGTCATGTGGAAAAATGTCACTCAGAACACTTCAGCTGACAGCTGGCATGGCAGTTAAATATATTACCACCAATTTCTTTTCAGACAGGAGACTGTGCTTTGTGCTCAACAAATGCAGTCCTTTGGTTTACTGTAGCCTGCTGGCTTTTTGATGTAAGCCATTAGAACTGTCCTAAAGAATACTGTTATTTGTTTTATGACTGAAACTAAACATTGAAGTTTAGAAACAAATGATATTTTAAACACCATGAATACCTTTTGAATATTTTAAATGAAATCTAGCTTGCCTGACAGATTAACCTTTTTCCATACAAAAATAATATGAACATATTTTCTATACAATATATTTTCTGTAATGTAAATATGTTTTACAGTATCTTCTATTGAAGTTGTGCATAAATGTAAATATATTTATTAAAGAACAGGCAGTTAATTACAAACTTTACTTAAATTATTTATTTATTTTAATTCCAAGGAGGCCATTTTCATGGTTGGTTCAGGTCTCCAGCCTAATGCTGCTGTCACGCACAATAACTCTGAGCTACATCAAACTAAAAAAAATTTTTTTTTCTATTCATACGAGTAAATTATTCAGTGACTTTGAATGTGTGCACACACACAAACCCACACATCACCCACTAATAGTCAACACTGTCAATGTGGAGTAAAAAACAGGCATGAAAAAAAGGAATGATGCAAACTCTACACATCTAGTGCCATAATTTGAAAAATTCAAATTAACACTGTCTTTTCACATTCTTTCACAGTGAATATGCTTTTCTGGTGAACGTTTCTGGTGCTGCTTTAAGAGTTCAAGGAATAAGCTTTCACCATGAACAAGTTTATGTATATCGAGTTACCCGTCTTTGAACTGACTTTTCCAGTTCAATTTAAAATTGAAATGCAGATCTAAACTGTAAGGAGGTCTCTTGTTTTCAGGTCAAAAAGCTTTGTCACAGTTTTATTATGCTTTGATTTTTTAGCAGTAAGCACTTTTTTCAAGGTGAAAAATTGGCTTTGGTCATTAATTAGTGTAGTGGACACCTCTAATCATTTATAACACATGTTTTAACTTTCCATCCATCCATCCATCCATCCATCCATCCTCTTCCGCTTATCCGAGGTCGGGTCGCGGGGGCAGCAGCTTAAGCAGAGAGGCCCAGACTTCCCTCTCCCCGCCACTTCTTCCAGCTCTTCCGGAGAATCCCCATGCTCCCAGGCCAGCCGGAGACATAGTCCCTCCAGCGTGTCCTGGGTCTTCCCCGGGCCTCCTCCCGTTGGACGTGCCCGGAACACCACACCAGGGAGGCGCCCAGGAGGCATCCTGATCAGATGCCTGAGCCACCTCATCTGACTCCTCTCGATGCGGAGGAGCAGCGGCTCTACTCTGAGCCCCTCCCGGATGACTGAGCTTCTCACCTTATCTTTAAGGGAAAGCCCAGACACCCTGCGGAGGAAACTCATTTCAGCCGCTTGTATTCGCGATCTCGTTCTTTCGTCACTACTCATAGCTCATGACCATAGGTGAGGGTAGGAGCGTAGATCGACTGGTAAATTGAGAGCTTTGCCTTACGGCTCAGCTCCTCTTTCACCACGACAGACCGATGCAGAGCCCGCATCACTGCGGATGCCGCACCGATCCGCCTGTCGATCTCACGCCCATTCTTCCCTCACTCGTGAACAAGACCCGAGATACTTGAACTCCTCCACTTGGGGCAGGATCTCTCCCCAACCCTGAGAGGGCACTCCACCCTTTTCCGGCTGAGGACCATGCTCTCGGATTTGGAGGTGCTGATTCTCATCCCAGCCGCTTCACACTCAGCTGCGAACCGATCCAGAGAGAGCTGAAGATCACGGCCTGATGAAGCAAACAGGACAACATCATCTGCAAAAGCAGTGACCCAATCCTGAGTCCACCAAACCGACCCCTTCAACACCCTGGTTGCGCCTAGAAATTCTGTCCATAAAAGTTATGAACAGAATCGGTGACAAAGGGCAGCCCTGGCGGAGTCCAACTCTCACTGGAAACGGGCTCGACTTACTGCCGCAATGCGGACCAAGCTCTGACACCGTTGTACAGAGACCAACAGCTCTTATCAGGGGTCCGTACCCCATACTCCCGAGCACCCCCACAGGATTCCCCGAGGGACACGGTCGAATGCCTTTTCCAAGTCCACAAAACACATGTAGACCGGTCGGCAAACTCCCATGCACCCTCCAGGACTCTGCTAAGGGTGAAGAGCTGGTCCACTGTTCCCACCAGGACTAAAACCACACTGTTCCTCCTGAATCCGAGGTTCACTATCCGACGGACCCTCCTCTCCAGAACCCCGAATAGACTTTTCCAGGGAGGCTGAGGAGTGTGATCCCTCTATAGTTGGAACACACCCTCCGTCCCCTTTTAAAGAGGGGACCACCACCCCGGTCTGCCAATCCAGAGGCACTGTCCCGATGTCCATGCGATGTTGCAGAGACGGTCAACCAAGACAGTCCTACAACATCCAGAGCCTTAAGGAACTCCGGCGATCTCATCCACCCCGGGCCCTGCCACCAAGGAGTTTTTGACCACCTCGGTGACTTCAGTCCCAGAGATGGGAGAGCCCACCTCAGAGTCCCCAGGCTCTGCTTCCTCATTGGAAGGCATGTTAGTGGGATTGAGGAGGTCTTCAAGTACTCCTCCCACCACCCTAACGCCCGAAGTCGAGGTCAGCAGCGCACCATCCCCACCATATACGGTGTTGACACTGCACTGCTTCCCTCCTGAGACGCCGGACGGTGGACCAGAATCTCCTCGAAGCCGTCCAAAGTCGCTCTCCATGGCTCTCCAAACTCCTCCCATGCCCGAAGTTTTGCCTCAGCAACAACCAAGCCGCTCCGCTTGGCCTGCCGGTACCTATCAGCTGCCTCCAGAGACCCACAGGACAAAAAGTCCTATAGGACTCCTTCTTCAGCTTGACGGCATCCCTCACGCCGTGTCCACCAACGGGTTCGGGATTGCCGCCACGACAGGCACCACCACCTTGCGCCACAGCTCCGTCAGCCGCCTCAACAATAGAGGCACGGAACATGGCCCATTCGACTCAATGTCCCCACCTCCCTCGGGACGGGTTGAAGTTCTGCCGGAGGTGGGAGTTGAAGCTACTTCTGACAGGGGACTCTGCCAGCCGCTCCCAGCAGACCCTCACAACACGCTTGGGCCTACCAGGTCTGACCGCATCTTCCCCACCATCGGCCAACTCACCACCAGGTGGTGATCAGTTGACAGCTCCGCCCCTCTCTTCACCCGAAAGTGTCCAAGACATATGGCCGCAAGTCCACGACCACACCACAAAGTCGATCATCGACCTGAGGCCTAGGGTGTCCTGGTGCCAAGTGCACATATGAACACCCTTATGCTTGAACATGGTGTTCGTTATGGACAATCCGTGACGAGCACAGAAGTCCAATAACAAAACACCGCCGGGTTCAGATCGGGGCCATTCCTCCCAATCACGCCCTTCCAGGTCTCACTGTCATTGCCCACGTGAGCATTGAAGTCTCCCAGCAAAACGAGGGAATCCCCAGAAGGTATGCCCTCTAGCAACCCCTCCAGAGACTCCAAAAAGGGTGGATACTCCAAACTGCTGTTGGCATACGCACAAACAACAGTCAGGACCCTTCCCCACCCGGCGGAGGGAGGCCACCCTCTCGCCCACCGGGTAAACCCCAATGCACAGGCTCCAGTCGGGGCAATAAGTATGCCCACACCTGCTCGGCGCCTCTCACCGGGGGCAACTCCAGAGTGGTAGAGAGTCCAGCCCCTCTCAAGGAGATTGGTTCCAGAGTCCAAGCTGTGCCGAGGTGAGTCCACTATATCTAGCCGAACCTCTCGACCTCGCACTAGCTCAGGCTCCTTCCCCTTCAGAGAGGTGACATTCCACGTCCCAAGAGCCAGTTTCTGTAGCCGAGGATCAGACCGCCAAGGTCCCCGCCTTCGGCCACCACCCAACTCACACTGCACCCAACCTCCTTGGCCCCTCCCATAGGTGGTGAGCCCATGGGGAGGAGGACCCACGTTACCTCTTCGGGCTGTGCCCGGCCGAGCCCCATGGGTGCAGGCCCGGCCACCAGGCGCTCGCCATCGAGTTTTAACTTTCCACATGTGTAAAAGAGTGCATAAAGTTAAAAGCTGTATTTCATTATATAAAAATGTATACAATTTTTTTATCTCTTCCAGAATCAAACACATACATACACAACAATATAAAATGCATATATTTTAATCTAGGAACTTATTAATTTGGCAATACTTCCAAATAGACTAAAATGCCTGGACAACAGTTAAAAAAACTTCAGAAAGAAAAAAAAAATGAATGGTACTATGATAAACTAAACAACACACTATTTTATTTTATACTGATCAAATATAAAACCAAAATACAAAAAAAGTGTACCAAGTACTACATAATCAAAATTTAAAGCATTTTGGATGCAGTTCTCAAGAAAATTGGAGTTACTCTTCTGTTGCTACGTGGTCTCAAATGTAATGTAACTACAGTAATGTTCATAGAATGCACCATCAAAAGCTGCTTTATTGCACAAAGCAAGTAAGGTTTTGCTTTAAAATAAATAGCAAATACAACAATTTTAAATAACAAAGTTAAAAGTTGTAAAAAGCTAAATATCAAGATACTGTATATAATATAGCTGGTAAGAGTGCATTTTAGTTCATAAGGTCTCAATAATTTTAAATTTAGACCAACCGTTTATGGATTACCTGAAATTTAAAATACATGTAATTTAAGTAACACAAGCAATATTTTATATTTTCAGCAGCTGCACACTGTACAGCCCTCAATTATTCCTCATAAAAAATACAAGAATATACTCCAAGATGTTCTTTTCTGTGGCAAAGATTAATATTTTAATGCCTCCTTACATTAAATTTATGCTGCCTCCCCAAGATGCATGCGGAACAAGAATTACAAGGGCTGGCAAGAGACGGTGCAGTGTCACCTGTTGCATTACCCATAACCAATAACTTACTTATGTCAAGTAATTAAAACAAGTGGATTTGTGCTGCTTATGCAGTTCAGCACTTTTAGAATTTCACCCATGAATGTATTCACAATGACCTCAAGTGGCTTTGCAGAAGCATTACATCTACCAAATGACTATGTACACTAGTGGTGTCTAACTCAAATCCTTTAGGGCCATAGTGGAGAAAGGAAGGCAGGACATTTGGGTGAGCTGCATAGTTGAGAGAGTTCCTAGGTTTAAATTCCTTGGCACACATCTCCCAGGACCTTGCTTGGTCTGTTAACACAACTTCCCTGGTGAAGAAGGCACAGAAGCATCTTAAGGATGCTGAGGAAGGCTATCCTGCCTAAACAGCTATTGGAGTCCTTCTATCGCTGCTCTGTGAAAAGTATACATACCTGTAGCATCCTGGTATGGTATGCTGGCTGCTCCGACTGACAAGAAGGCTCTTCAGAGAGTCATCAAATCAGCACAAAAAATGACCAAACACCCAGTTATCTTCATTAGAGGACATATACAGAACTTGATGTTTATGAATGGCCAAAAAAAATCATTAGGGACCCACCTCACCAAGGCCACCACCTTTTTACTCAGCTCCCTTCTGGAAGGCATTATAGTTCTATTAAAATGCACGCTTTCAGACTACTGAAAAGCTTCTACCTGAGTGTTATTATAGTACTAAATTTTGTTAAATTGTTTACTGCATTTAAGTGTTTTTGATCTTATGTCTTTCACTGTCATCCATGGCATCAATGGGACAAAAGTGCAACCTCTTGGGGACTCACTACAATCACTATAAAATGGAACTAATTCACTATTTATGTATATTTTTCCACCTCCAATGTATTATTGGTTTTATTGTTTTATATTAATTCGTGTGTGTAGAAAAAAATGCAGAGCATATGTTAAATCTGTTGAAGGTTCTGTTGTTATTGTATTATATGCACTATTCAGGGGACAAAAATTTTGTTGTACATCTGTGCAATGACAATAAAACCCATTCTATTCTATTCATTCAGTCTGAAGAAACTATAGTCAATTTCTGCAGCATCTTGAGAAAGGCAGGAACCAACACTAGACAGGGCACAAAATCAAACCAGGCACAGCTACACATATCCACACTCTTTCATACAAAACTCAATTTAAGAGTTACCAATCAACCTACTAAAGAAAAAAAAAAAACCATATAGACATTGAGAAACAGTAGTTTCTCTGCTGATATTTAATGTTATAAGTGTGGATGACTGTTAATCATTGGCAACACACTGTTAAAATAAGAATATCAATTATAGCAACAAAATAATGGGTCCAGTGCAAGGTTATTATAGTTTTGCCTTTTTATTTCTATACTAGACATTAAGCCCGTTACGATAACGGGCGCTAGAACAGTAGTGCATAAACATTAGTAGGAAACGTCTATATTAAATGGCAAGGGACCTTGTATGTGGCTGTAATATGCGTCACTGTATTGTGTGCCTTTAATTTTCTCTCTCAGTAATACTGGTTTGTATATCTGTAAAATGCTTGTAATTTTGTGTGACAGTAATACAGTGGAACATTGGTTCACGACCATAATTCGTTCCAAAATTCTGGTCGTAACCCGATTTGGTTGTGAACCGAAGTAATTTCCCCCATAGGATTGTATGTAAATACAATTAATCCGTTCCAGACCGTATGAACTGTATGTAAATATATATATTTTTTAAGTTTTTAAGCACAAATATAGTTAATTAAACCATTGAATGAACAGCAGAATAGTAAACTAAATGTAAAAACATTGAATAACACTAAGAAAACCTTGAACAACAGAGAAAACTAACACTGCCAGAGTTTGCGCTATAGCCCGATGACCCACTCACTAAAAACACTTTTTTTTTTTTTTTTTTAAACGAGTTTTAAGCACAGAGAAATAATAAACATTTGAAAAATCCATAATTTAATAAACAACCAAGAAAAGTAACATTGCAACAATGCATGCTGTGCCTCTGTATGTGTGTGTGTGTTTCTCTCGTTGGCCTGCGTGCGTGTGTGTCTCTCTTAAGTGCGCGCCTCTGTCTGTCTGTCTGGCACACGCGCCTGTGTGTGTGTGTGTGTCTGTCTGTCACGCCTGTGTGTGTATGTGTCTGTCTGTCTCTCGCACGCACGCAACTGTGTGGTTTTCTCTCTCTCTGCACACACAGGGAATGCACAGGAACAGACGGAACACGTGCCGTGTGGCAAGACACACACACACGGACACCTGGACGCACACAAGGGTTTTATTGAAGAGGATTTTTTCTGACCTTACTGGAAATTCAGTTTAGTTTTAGTTTTCCTTCGTCGTGTATCTTTAGTTTTAATTTAGTTTTTATTTTACAAAGACATTTCTATTTTATTTTTATATATATATTAGTTTTGGTTTTAGTAATTATGGTATGGTTCAAGAGCTACTATGGAGTTTAGTTTTTGTGCCACAGTAAAGACAGAACTGTACACTTAACAGGTTTGGATATAATATGAGTTTAATGTTAGTGGAAGCTAACACTAACCAACACAGTTTACTATTTGGTTTTGTTTTTGACTGATAAAAACAAGCATAATCAAAACCAGGTACTGAATATGAATGGTTTTACACAATTTTATAATTTTTACAATATTTTTTGTCATTTGTGCTGAACAAATCTACGCTGTCTGTTGGCACTTTTTTACTTTTCCTTATACTGCCCAGAATGGTCCAATTTGTAATGAAATTTAGGTGAATTTTAAGGTGTGAGGGTTTTTTAAATGTCTACATACACATATATATATACACACACACACACACACACACACACACACACAAACAGTGGAACCTCGAGATACGAGTTTTAATTTGTTCCAGCACTGAGCTCATATAGCGAATTTCTCATATCTAAAACAAATTTCCCCATTGAAAATAATGGAAATCCAGTTAATCTGTTCCGCACCCTCAAAAATATCAACATAAAAATCAATTTTCCTAACAAATAACACTGATAAATAATATATACAAGTGGAACCTCGGTTTGCAAGTAACTTGGTTTACGAGCGTTTTGCAAGACGAGCTACATTTTTTAATTAATTTTGACTTGATAAAACGAGCGATGTCTTGCAATACAAGTAGTATGGATACACTTTGTCTGCTGAGTGTCATGTGATCATAACTGAGCTGATGGTTCTCTCTTGTGCGCGTGTCTCTCTCCTTATCTCTCTCGCTTGCTTGCCTCTCTTTCTCTCTCTCGCAATTGTCTCCTATTTTTCGTCTGCATGTCCGCGATATTTTTGGATACGCTTATACGGCGAACTGCTACAGCGAAACAATGAAATTACAAGCGCACAAACGTGTAGATCCTCACGCTACGGGAGAACAAGGAACACTGAGTGAGCTGATGGACTGGCAGCATCAGCTTGGGTGAATCCCCAAGTTGAGGCGGATCGGGAAATGAGCCACACATACCCACAGCCTGGCTCGTGGCTCTTTATGCGAGCCAATGCTCTTATTTGGATCCGAAATTTTTCGCTCATACTTTAATCTTGAATTTCTCGTATACAGAGGTGATCGTATCTCAAGGTTCCACTATATATAAGAGATTCTACTGTGTTCTGACAGGTGTGATTATGAAAATCATGGGGGCTTAGGAAGAATAGGGCTCTTAAGCTTGAATTAGTGTGCAGACCCCACCTAGTTGTATTGAGGGGAACAAAGAAAAACAAGCATGTAGTGTGAAGGTTAGGGGCAGTAAGACTTGAATAGCCCACCATAAGAACAGTAAACCCTTAATGAGCAGAATAAGAGCAAGTAAAAAGAGTGTGGAGGGGCAGAAAATGACAAGAGACAGCCTCTGAGATTAGGAACAATATACACATTATCTAAACCTGTTTATCCACAGCAGGATCGCAGGAACCTGGAGCCTACCCAAGCAGGTTTGGATGCAAGGCAAGAGAAATCCATGGTATGCAATATGTATGATATGGCTGATGTTAAGAAGAAAAAAAAAAAAAAAAAAGAATATGATATTTCAATTATCTATTTTGAGAGAGAGAGAGAAATTGAAAAAAATGGGGACAGATATTTTAAAACATAATTTTACTACTGGATTATTTTCACAATATCAGGTATTTTGAGCTGTAAATATGAACTAAAAAAGATAAATGAATATAGCATAAATACAAAAATACATCAGTATGTTTAGTTTTTCATCACTTGGAAGACTCTCTTCGCCTACCTACCGGTAGTTCAGTGAAGACATTGCAAACTCAGGAAAAAAAAAAGGTTTGTATCTCTTCGTTGTTAAACGACATTTTTAAAGCAAAAGTGATTGGTCAGCAACAATATGCTGACCTTGTATGATGACCGTTCGTCTCTTGATCAATGCTGTTTTATTTTCAAAAATTGGGAGTGGTCTCCCATAGACCTTCTCGTGTACTCCGATATGGGGATGGATATTTGAGGAATAGACCGCAAGACAACGATTATATTATGTACATTAAAGAACCATCAACAACAAATCAAATCAATAATATATTGAACAATTATGATAAAAGTATATTTGAATAAATCGAACACTGCAGCTGCATGAATACAAAAAATAATCGAGAATGTGTTCAGGTAATGTACCACTTCCGGCTCAAAAGTTAATACAGATCTACAATTCTGGTGTAACAACCACATGCCAAATTTCATCCATTTATCTAGTTGCGTTTTTGAGTTATCGTGTTTACACAAACACATACGCAAAATGGTATTTTCGGATTCAGGGAAGTCTACAACATCAAAATTCATAAAAATCTTGAGGTCAAACTTTTTTCATGATTACTATACTTTCTCTATACTTTGTATACTTTGAGGGCGAAGTGTCAGGTGAATTACTGACAACAAAATGCAGTTACCTGAGAAATACACTGAAACGCTACTTACTCATGATTTTCTGGCCATACGGTAAAGTTTTTGTTGACCAGCACATTCCTAGCATTTGAATTACATCTTGATATACAACAAGTGCAAAGAAAGGCGGCGCATAAATCTCTTTTTTTTCCCACAGGCTTTATGGGCACATTAAGCTTGCTTGGTCACAGCAAATGCTGTGAGAACACCCGGCCTCCTTCAGTAGCCACCGTTCACTGGATGAATATGTGCGGGTGGCTTGTGTTGGATGACTTTCTGTTTTACAGTTAAAACTTACAAGGGTTAAAAGACTGAACGGTAAGAATATTAATTCAAAAATGAAAACAAATTATTTTAGTAAATTATTATTTTATTTCAGTTAAGCCTTTCCAACTACTTTAATAGTTTCGTTTAGTTCTAGTTTTTCATTTCGGTTTTGTTAATTATTTTATTTCAGCTTGCGAAAATATTTTTTTAATAATAGTTTTAGTTTTGATGATTTTAGTTTTTGTTAACTATAATAACCTTGGTTCAGTGATTTGGTAATTAATAGCTTCAAGTGATTTTAAAATACATTGTGGATTTTGAAAAAATTACTTTTTAAAATTAAACATAGCAATTAATCAAGGACTAGTAAAATTCCATTGTTTGTATATAAAAAAAAGTAATAAAAACAAAATAACTAAGGCCAACATCTTTTTCTACTAGGATGCTTTTCTTAAATGTGATGTCTTTTCAAAAAGGCTCAGGATTAAGGCAAATTTTTAAGGTCTCATTCACACTGGTTTTAACAAAAATGCTCAGCAAAATATTCTGCAAGACTGAAAAATTATTTATGCATCATTTATTATTTCTCTGCTTGATTATAAAACTGACCTAACTCTTATTTCCAGGAGGGACGTGGTGCTTTCTTTTGTCTCTTCAAAAATAATTTTCCACTGAATGATTGTTTACCTTAATTATACAGTCTCCTCCACAAGAACTTGAGATGTTGTTAATTTGTAGATACACGCAACACAAAAATAATGGCTTCTAATACCTAGTATGTAGGGACAAGCATGATTTCTTTGTTGTTCAAATGTAATCTGACTGTCCTAAAGAAATAAGATGTACTTAACAAATATTAAAACAGGATGGAAGACAAGTTAATAGATGATCATTTTTGGTTTGAGAGACGTTAATAATAATAATAATAATAATACATTTTATTTGAAAGCGCCTTTCAGAACACTCAAGGACACTGTACACAGTAAAAATAATAATAAAAGTAAGAAAATAAAAAGCAGGCAAAAGAGCAAGTAATTTACAAGATCATAAAACATAAAACATAAAACAGTTCCAAGATAGGAAAATGGAGAAAGTTATGTGGGATAAGCTATTTTGCATAGGTGAGTTTTTAGACTAGACTTAAAAAGAGAGAAAGAGGTGATGTTTCTTATTTCAGGAGGTAGGGAATTCCAAAGTCGAGGAGCAGAGCAACTGAAAGCCCTGCTCTCCATAGTGGCAAGACGGGGGACAGGGACAG
Organism: Polypterus senegalus; assembly: GCF_016835505.1. Lineage (NCBI taxonomy): Eukaryota > Metazoa > Chordata > Cladistia > Polypteriformes > Polypteridae > Polypterus > Polypterus senegalus. The sequence continues at coordinate 46,686,306 of NC_053168.1, read as the reverse complement.
AGAGAGAAAGAGAAGAAGAGGATCTGAGACACCGAGATGGGATGATGATCTGAACCAAATCAGAGAGATATGGAGGAGAGAGATGATGAATAGCCTTAAATGTATACAGAAGTATTTTAAAATTAATGCGATATTTGATCGGAAGCCAATGGAGCTGCTGGAGAACAGGGGTGATGTGGTGAATAGAAGGGGTTATCCACGTTATCTGTTTATATGTATTTTCTAAATAGGTTTACCAAGTTACATTGTATTATAATTTACCAGGTTACATTATATATTATTTGTTATATCAAGTGTAACTAGAACCTGCCCTAGTCAAATGTGATACAAGGCAGAGGCCAGCTTGGTGTAGGACACCAGCCGATTACAGACAAACTAAGTATCTCTGTAGTAAAATGAAATTGACCATTTAATTGGAAAATATATTGCTTTGCAAGAAAAGATCAAAGTTTCAAATCAGTTCAGAAGCATGATTCAAGCAAGGCAAATCTGGATGCGTGTTTAAAAGTAGCAGTAAGAAATATAATTATTACCTGTGGTTTTCTATCTGATGACGGATTAATCATGATATTTATAAGAGAAGGCGTTTCACAATTCAGACTTTCTTCAAGAGCCCTGTGCAGCTCATCTGGTGTTCGAACAAAATACCCTTTTCCACCAAATGCAGACATCACTTGTTCATAATGAGCATTAGGTAGTAGGGAAACTGGTGGAGCTCTGAGGACCAGAGAAATATACTATTAATAAGCAGATTAGGGTAAAATGAACCAAAGGGTTAATGCAACAGGACCTGCAATACTTCTAAACATACAGCACCATGCTCTCTTGCTTTAAAGTCCTTTATTATTTCAAGTGTCCACTTAATACGGAAGTAAATGTATTTTGCAAATATATTTCAGATATTTCTGTGCATGTTAAACATCATGAAACAATAACACCACATTCCTTTCCCCTGGTGAACTGGTAAAACTATAGTTATAATTGGATACACCTAATTGGACAATGCTTGACTATTAAACACTGTAATTTTTTAATCTTCTCGTTGTGACTTAAACTACTTTATAAAAATAAAAAAACTCAATTTGCATACATGGTTTCAAGGTCTCCTATTTTTTCCATCTCTTTCCAACTGTCTTCATCTAATCCACTGTAGATTCCATTATTATTCACAATAATGATGATTATTGGTAGTTTATACCTATTAAAAAAAGTATAAAAATAATTAAGCCAAACTATGAATAATTTACATGCATTTTAGTCACAGCTTGAGAATAGTGGGTATCAACCCAATTGTCTTCTACTCATTTTAGCATGGTACTTAAGAACTAATTGAGTGATGTTCTCCTCTCTTTTTAGAAATATTGATTCTTCTCTGGTAGTCTTTATCCTGATCGATCTGTTTCACCTTTAAAGTATGCTCAATATTACCCCATCTCCGTTTTTCTTCTAGCTATCAGCTTTTTAGACCCAGCTAGTCGACTCTATACACTTTCTTCCATGTATGTTTTTTCCTTTATACAGTATATATAGTGGATACAGAAAGTATTCAGACCCTTTCACTTTTAACATTTTGCTGTGTTGCAGCCTTGTGCTAAAATGATTCAAAATTCATTATCTTCCCACATCAAGCAACTCTCAATGCCCCTAAATGAGAAAGAGAGAACAGAATTTATGAAATTTTTGCAAATGTACTAAAAATAGAAAACTGAAATCTCACATTTACACAAGTATTCAGGCACTTAACTCCACAGTATTTTCAAAATGCAATAATGGGTTAGATTAACTGCATTTAATGTAAAAAGCAATGTTATACAGTAATGCCATATCTTCTTTGTTTCATATTTGTATCACATACTGTTTGTAATTTTCTTTTTCAATTTCTCTTTCCTTTAACAGTTTTTCTTGTTCCTCCTTTTCCCTACAATTGTTTAGCACTTCCTTCATCTTTGTCATGGTTTTTTTTTCTATTTATTCTTTTGTCTTTAAGCTATTATTTTTTCTTTTATTTTGTTATAAAAAAACATGTTCAGCTTTTTTTTTTTTTTTTTTTTTAAGTAATTCTCTCACTTCTTTTCTTATAATTATAGAACCATGGTCTCCTCTCATTTCTGCTTTCCCACCCAACTATCCATCCTTCTTCTAAGCCAGCTTATCCAGATCAGGGTCCCAGGAAAGCTGAAGAGTATCCCAACAAGCATCAAGTGAAAACGAAAGAACAATCCCTCAAATAGGGCATCAGCCCATGGTAGGGTAAACACACACACACACACACACACAAACATATCAGGGGCTAATTTAGCACCATAAATCCACATGACCTGCACCTTTGGACTGTGGAATAAGACTGGACCACCTAGAGAAAAAGGGAACATTGGAAAAAATGCACACTCCAAGCAGGGAGCACTCAAAACCTGAACTTCAGTCATTTTTTAAGTGCTAGGACTGTTCAGCCATACCATCCCTCTCCCTCCTCAATTTTACCTATTGCTAAAGCTCATAAATTGTATCATGTTCAAAACATTGCAAATTTGTTTATCAAAGTTTATGCTGTCAGCAGCTGGTATGAATTCCTAAAACACCTGCACAATATGCACATCACTATATTTAGGTTTTTAAAACACAAGCCCATATACTGTAAATCCACATAAAAAGGCAATATTTATAAGAACAATCATTTTTTACAACTGACTGATTATAACAATTGATAAACTATTGACTAACATGAATGAGTGATCAACAAAACTATTGGATGGTTTCAGTCAATCTCTCGCTCTCTGACATTTGCAAGATGTAGTAAGGCAGCCATGTCAGACCTCACAAAAACTCTTTGCTCTCAATGTAAAACTTATGAATGTCTCTACATACACTATAGGTCTTTCAAGATGGCCAACATGAGAGCAAGAAAGATACCAAATTAATCAATAAATTAAGGCTAGATTCTAATCTGTGCAGATGTACATATTTCATTAATGTAATTAATTGAATGCAATTACAGGCTTTTCTAACTCACATGCAAGTTCTTTTGCCTACTCCACTGAAATGGTGATATTCCATTCTCCTACAGTCCATTCCCACCCCCAACATGTAATTCACTAAAATATAAGGTGATCGCCTGGCGCTAAACTTTACCTTGCAACAATTCACCTTGGTAACATTAAAACATAAACCCACACTGCAATTCTAGAGTAAATCAGTCAGTGAAACATGGACTGCATAGACAATTAACCAAAAATTACCAGATCATATAAACTTCTACCAAAAAGAGGACCACAACTTGGATCACAACTTTCTTATGATACAGCTACATTATGTGACTGGAAATTCTTCACGATTATTAAATAAAATAAACAAAGGTAAATGTCAAATCAGAAGTTTACCTGCATATTGTTTCTACTTCCATGCCAGAAAATCCAAAGGCACTGTCACCCTGGATACAAACTACACGCTCAGGTGTGTTTTGTTGTTTTGCAACGACTGCTGAAGCAATAGCAAATCCAAGACCCACACCCATTGTGCCAAAGGTACCAGCATCCAGCCTTCGGGGAAAAATAAATGAGTGTTTACTTAATAAACATTTGTAATTAAATAACCAAGTTATTTTCTCTGTTATAACTACATAAGGAAAAGAAATATCATGTACATGATTAAGCTTAATTAAAGAAATGTCATTGAAAATAAATTTTAAAATCCAGTATCTCCATCACACTAAATAAAAAAAATATGACGTTAGACAAATTTCTGTTGAACTGTTCTATAAACAAACATTTACTAGCCTTTTTAGCTACTTGTATTGTGTTCTCTCTAACTAATTCTTGAAATTAATTATACTTGTTAATCAATTTAAGTTATTTAAAAAAACAGGTGATAAAACAGAAATGTTTAAAATTAACACTAGAATTACCAGAGCCTACGAAAAAACTCGTAATTCCGTCCCACCTTAAATCGCTTCTTAAAATCGTTCACAGCTCTCCACCAGCGTCTTTTGTCATCTAAATGTGCTGATAAAAATCAGGCTGCAAGCAGCCGGCTATTCCATCCCCCCACCGACTTAGAACGTGCACAAACTTCTCCCAGCTCATGCCTTGATTGATTATCTAGGAGTGAAGTGAAGTTTTAGAGTGGAAAGAATAGATCATTATTTGGAATACACGCATTTCACGTGTGTTCCGTTTCTACAGTAATCCGTGTAAACACATTTTTAAAACAGAAACGTTTTTCATATTGTAGTAGTAAATGACAAAATGTAAGCATAAACTATATAATGTATGAGGCCTAAAGTCCAAATATCAAACACTTTCACAAAAGGTACACATATAACAGAACAAGTATGCTTTTATTCAAAAATATAACTGCAGAAGAAAGCCACCTTAGCATGCCATATTGACACGCACGTACTGCAGCTGCCACAGTAGCATAATGGTATCAGCCGCTTACTGGTATCCAAAAGCTTATGAGTTCGATCCCACATGGCTCAGTTTTGAGAAGTAAACTGCTCTTATTCTTACTATTTTAGAATAAAAACATGCATTTGATTTCAGTGTGTAACAGCCAGTAATTTATGATACTTGTAAAGGTTAGTTTTTTTTTTTTATTCACTTTTCATTCTCAGTCTCACAGTCGTGTTCAGGATCCTTCCCTACCCCCCATCTGAGAATGCTGTTTTCACATAAAGATGTGCTGTAGCTCTGCAGCGTACTTGTGACTGCATTCTCGCCAATGCTTGCGAACTGAAGTGCCTGCGTGCACTTTTCGTGGCATTACACGCCTATTTTTTAGCATGCCCGTGTCGCTCAAACACAGGAACATATGTTGGTGTACAAGAATAAAAAACAAGTGCACTTTTATTCTAGACTATAAGTGAAGAAAAATAAAGCAAGTTACAGTAGGCGGTTGATACGACAGCTTGCGTGGTGCAATGCTAAGAACTGCTGATTTCCGATCCGTGCTATATAAAATCATCACATTCAAATATTAACAATTTCCACACACCCTTCCTACATTCACGACATGTGTACTTGTTGCAGTGTACACATCTCTCTGGGCTATGGTTCCTATTACACTGAATGAGCACCTGACATTGTACTTTCTTCCCTATATAAATAACATTCGAGTATAGCGCCTCCAAATAAATCACATTTGAATTATAGCGCGTCTTTATGTGAAAACAGCATTGTCAGATTGGGGGTGGGATCGTGAACGCGACTGAGAGAATGGAACTGAATAAAAAAAAAGACTGAAATCAAATGTATGTTTTATTCTAAAATAGTTAAGTACATGCAATATTATTTGAAACGAACAGCGCCAGATCGGGCATATTCAAACCCGATCCGACGCTGTTCGCTTTCAAATAATATTGCATTAGTCGATGATGTTTTTACATATATTGTCTCTTTCATTCATCTTGCGGTTTGTAATCAGTGACCGCTGTTTTTCCCGATCTTGCCAGTTCGCACATGTTGCTGTATGGTGCTGTTTCTTTTGTACTCCAGGACATGCAGAGGACAGAATAGTACAGAGCAGTGAGTTCAGCGCTATATGCAATCAGACAGACAAACAGGCAGATAAGGCACTAGATATATAAATAAACAGGGAAGGCACTGTATAATAGATATATAAAAAACAGCTAAGGGGATAGATATATAGATAGGTAGAAAGGAAAGGCACTATATGATAGGCAGACAGGAAGCTCCTATATAATAATAAAATTACTGTTATTACTATGTAGATAGACAGGAGTTCAGCGTCGAGCGTGTATTCAAACCCGATCTGACACTGTTCGCTTTCAAATAATATTGCATGTACTTAACTATTTTAGAATAAAAACATACATTTGATTTCAGTCTTTTTTTTTTTATTCAGTTCCATTCTCTCAGTCGCGTTCACGATTCCCCCCGCCAACCCCAAACTGACAATGCTGTTTTCACATAAAGACACGCTATAACTCAAATGTGATTTATTTGGAGACGCGCTATACTCGAATGTGATTTATATTGGGAAGAAAGTACAATGTCAGGTGCTCATTCAGTGTAATAGGAACCATAGCCCAGAGAGATGTGTACACTGCAACAAGTACACATGTCGTGAATGTAGGAAGGGTGTGTGGAAATTGTTAATATTTGAATGTGATGATTTTATATAGCACGGATCGAAATCAGCAGTTCTTAGCATTGCACCACGCAAGCTGTCGATCAACCGCCTACTGTAACTTGCTTTATTTTTTCTTCACTTATAGTCTAGAATAAAAGTGCACTTGTTTTTTATTCTTGTACACCAACATATGTTCCTGTGTTTGAGCGACACGGGCATGCTAAAAAAAATAGACGTGTAATGCCACGAAAAGTGCACGCAGGCACTTCAGTTCGCAAGCATTGGAACGAGAATGCAGTCATAAGTACGCTGCAGAGCTACAGCGCATCTTTATGTGAAAACAGCATTCTCAGATGGGGGGTAGGGAAGGATCCTGAACACGACTGAGACTGAGAATGAAAAGTGAATAAAAAAAAACTAACCTTTACAAGTATCATAAATTACTGGCTGTTACACACTGAAATCAAATGCATGTTTTTATTCTAAAATAGTAAGAATAAGAGCAGTTTACTTCTCAAAACTGAGCCATGTGGGATCGAACTCATGAGCTTTTGGATACCAGTAAGCGGCTGATACCATTATGCTACTGTGGCAGCTGCAGTACGTACGTGTCAATATGGCATGCTAAGGTGGCTTTTTTCTGCAGTTATATTTTTGAATAACAGCATACTTGTTCTGTTATATGTGTACCTTTTGTGAAAGTGTTTGATATTTGGACTTCAGGCTTCATACATTATATAGTTTATGCTTACATTTTGTCATTTACTACTACAATATGAAAAACGTTTCTGTTTTAAAAATGTGTTTACACGGATTACTGTAGAAACGGAACACACGTGAAATGCGTGTATTCCAAATAATGATCTATTCTTTCCACTCTAAAACTCCACTTCACTCCTAGATAATCAATCAAGGCATGAGCTGGGAGAAGTTTGTGCACGTTCTAAGTTGGTGGGGGGATGGAATAGCCGGCTGCTTGCAGCCTGATTTTTATCAGCACATTTAGATGACAAAAGAGGCTGGTGGAGAGCTGTGAACGATTTTAAGAAGCGATTTAAGGTGGGACGGAATTACGAGTTTTTTCGTAGGCTCTGGTAATTCTAGTGTTAAGAAAACAATAAGTAAGGTGTATGCCAAATATGATTTTAAAATCTGTTATTCAACTAAGACAAGAGCACAAATGGAGATGGTTACGGGTGAATTTTGCACATGTGCTTGAAAATATGAGGGGTGTTCATAAGGTTTTCGCAATATTATATTTTCGTTGGAAATGGTGAAGCCGGGAGGAGTAGTAATTGGGCATTAAAAAATTGGCACAACGCTGGGTGACTATGTAGAAAAGTGATGTAATTTGTTTTTGAAATTCTCAATAAACAAACATTTTGAATATCCCTTGTATTTCTCCCACAAACAATGTAGACAACAACCTACATAATAGTTTAGTTTGAACTTAAATTAGAGTAAATGGCTTACTCTCATCACACTTTTTTATATTTTTAAATTATTTGGGACCAAGTTGAAGAGGAAGACAGGTATTAATTTAAATAAATGTTGGTTCCAAAATCATTATTGCCATTTTGTAATTTTACATGTCAACATAACATTCTTACACCTCCTTAATTCAGTTCAAAAGTTGTAGAGGAGGTGCACATCTTGTATGACAAGCAGCACTGGACAGGTGTCAACTATGGATAAGGACATGGACACATCCACATTAGCACAGGTTTTGAGGCACCAATTAACCTAATCAATAACATGTTTCTGGGTAGTAGGAGGAAACTCTAGTATGCAAAGAAGAGTTTTGACCAACATGGGGAAAGGGTGCATTCAGCTGCAAGGTTTGACCCCAAGACATTGGATCCATGAGGCAGCAATAGTAAACACTGCATCAGTGTGCTGTCTTTTTTTTAATCTTCATTTTCTATATTCACTTAGAAAAAAGCAAGAGTTTTAAACATTGTTTAAAATTAATCCATCAACGTTTAGGTTCATTACACAGTGCCATTTTGACCAAAGGATTACATTGATGTGCTCCACAAAATCAAGTGATTCTGCTTATGGTTGAAACATATTGTGCATGATGGAACTGATAATTACAAAACAGATGACTTTTGTAATCACAATTTCATTGTATAGGTAGATTTTGCTATATAATAGGAGATGTAAAACTTGCCTCAGACATAAGCATTCCAAAAGAAGGAAGCTTGAATGTCCTGCATACAGTTTTGAGTTACTGTTTTCCCCTTAACCACGTACAATAAAAGTAATACAAAATGTTTTGGTGAAAAGGGCACCTCACAACTTCAGAATATGCAAATACTACAGTTCAACAAATCAGGTCAGGTCAGGATGGGGAGCGTGCATTGGTACAGCGCGTTGCTGCACCCACCACACGACAAAACAGCTCGGGATCCTGGTTTTCAACCCACCAAGCAGACACGTGTTCTAATCCCACCCTCTGGAAATTACCATCTATGGGAGCCCCCTTGGCCTGTTAAAGCTGCTCAGGCCCTCAACAATGAGGATCCTGTGAGCCAGATCACCGTCAGGGAATCGAGCCACATGGTCACAGTGCCGTAACTGACACTGCCTCACAATGCTGATAACGTGACTCACATTCGGGACTCAAAGTCAAAGCAGCAGTACTTCAACAAATAAAAAAATAAAAATAAAATGAAATAAGCTAAAGAAATCTTAATTAATGCAAATTTACCCAATTTGGTACATGCTGGGTTTAAATTAAATACAAAGGAGTCCATCTCTAAACTACGTATCAGTAAAAGAAATAACAAAAGCTAACATTAAACCAAAAATTAATTGACCACCAAGAATCAGTGCAACAGTTTCTGTCACAAAAGAGAGTTTTTAATACAGCTAGTAATACATTAACCCTACTTTATCTTGCTTTAAACCACATAAAATCATTATTGTATTAATGTACCCTGCCTGGAATCTTTTCTTTCTAAAAGTAAGTTATTGTTGTAAAAGACAAGGAAGTCAGTTTCCTCACCTGATACTTTGTGATTAGCACAGTTTATTTATAGATGTACAACCCCAATTGCAAAAACTTTGGGATGTTGTTTAAAATGTAAATATTAAAAGAATGTAACAATTTGCAAATCTCACAAACCTATATTTTATTCATAACAGAACAAAGAAAACATATAAATGTTCAAACTGAGAAAATGTTCCATTTTAAGAAAAGAATAAGGTCATCTTGAATTAGATGGCAGCAAGACATCTCAAAAAAGCTTTACCACTGTGTAGCTTCCCCTCTTCTTTTAACAACAGCCTGTAAACATCTAGGAACTGAGACCAGTTGCTGGACTTTTGGGAGAGGAATGTTATCCTATTCTTGTCTGATATAGGATTCTGGTTGCTCAACAGTCCTGGGTCTTTGTTATATTTTTTATTTCATGATGTGCCACATGTTTTCAATCGGTGATAGGACTGGACTGCAGGCAAGCTAGTTCACACCCGGACTCTTCCACTATGAAGCCAGGCTGTTTTAACAGATGTAGAATGCAGTTTAACATTGTCTTGCTGAAATATGCAATGCATTCCCCGAAAAAGACATTGTCTGGATGGGAGCATGTATTGCTCTGAAACTTTCAACATTGATGGCGTCTTTCCAGACATGCAAGATGCCAAACCCATAGGCACTAATACACCCCCATACCATCAGAGATACAGGCTTTTGAACGGAGTGCTGATAAGCCAGATGGCCTCCTCTTTAGTTCGGAGGACGTGGTGTCCATTTTTTCCATAAAGAATTTCAAATTTCAATTTGTATAACCACTTTGTCTCAATCCATTTTAAATGAGCTTTGGCCCAAAGAAGACAGCGGGACTTTTGAATCATGTTCACATATGGCTTCTTCTTTGCATGATAGAGCTTTAACCTACATTTGTGGATTCACAGACAATGATTTTCCAGAGCTCATGCAGTAATTTCCATGACTGAGTCATGTTTGTTTCTAATGTAGTGCCACCTGAGGGCCCAAAGATCATGGGTATCCAATATTGATTTTTGGCTTTGTCCTTTACACATAAGAGATTTTTCCAGATTCTCTGAATCTTTTGATGATCTTATGTATGGTAGAGGATGAGATATTTCAAGTCTTCGCAATTTTACATTGAGGAACATTATACTAAAATTGTTCCACATTTTGTAGATATAATGTTTTGCAGATTGGTGAACCTTTGCCGTCTTTACTTCTGAGAGACTCTGCCTCTCTAAAATGCTCTTTTTATACCAAATCATGTTACTAACCTGTTGCCAAATAACCTAATTAGTTGCAAAATGTTGCTCCAGCGGTTTCTTTTTAGTACCACTTACTTTTCCAGCCTTTTGTTGCCCCGACCCAACTTTTTTGAGACACATTGCCATCAAAATGAGCTAATATTTTTCATGAAATAGTAAAATGCTTCACTTTCAACATTTCATATGTTTTCGATGTTCTACTGTGAATAAAATATGGGTTAATGAGATTTACAAATTATTGCATTCTGTTTTGATTTACATTTTACATAGCGTCCCAACTCTTTTGGAACTGGGGTTGTACTATTATGACTGACATACAGATGCTTTACATTTGTTTAAGCATTATCCTTAACAGTAAACTTTTACATCAATGTGCAGTTACTATGTTAGACAGAGAGTTATTAATGTACTAATTAGGTCTTCACTGTGATAATAAAGACACGTTAATAATAATCTGAGGATTAATTACTTATGAACCAACAACTCAGTATTACTTATAGATCCTGCTAACATTATAAATAAACTATACTCTGTTTTCTTCTCACTGAAACTAACTTACAGTTATTACAATACTGCAGAACACAATGACTATTGCAAACAATTCAATTCCAAGCCATTATAACACTTCTGAACAATGCAAGTATTTTTGGACATTTTTACATTTTACTCCAAATTCATGTTGGAGTAAGAATTATTAATCTTTAAAAGGGCATTTATGTAACCATATTCATCAACCAATTTTTTTAGACCTCCACTTCTAAATGTTTAATACCAATAGGTTACATAAAATTGACCAATACAAAAATTCTCTTGCCTGTGGCGTGGAAAGCTGTTGTTGAGAATGGTACGTCCAATGTCCATGGTATTAGCTCCCTCACTGACTATTATACAGTTCTTTGGCAACAACTCTCGGACACAGTAAAACACAGTGTAATAGTTCATTGGCACAGACTTTTCTAGAGCAAGTACCTACAACGAAAAATGTTTAAAAAACATCTTTAAACCAATATGTTAATAAATGAAATTGGCAATATACTATAGATTCACTATATAGCTGGTATGCAAATAATTTATATCCTAATAAATTTATTTTTCCAGGGAGTATAAAAACTGATTAATAAAAAGGATCATGACAACCAATAAAGTAATTTTGCAAAACAAACCTGTGCTTGTCGCACCAAATATCATGTACATTGCAAACCATAAAAAAATAGCAAGACTAAAAACGGTTTATAAGACAGTGAAAGAGCATATTGGAATTGGGGAAAGTCTGGTCTGACCAGCTTAGTCAGTCACAGTCCTCATCAGGATGAGTACATTTAGAAGTAACTCAATATAAGGAAACGTGATGCAGCACTGCCTTTAATATTGTCATTTAAAAAACAACACTCTCCCTTAGTTTTATGTCTGGCACAAGTCTGCTCTTATTCTCCCACTGGTAACTAGACTGTTAGAGCAGTGACCTTATTTTATCAGTGAATACTTTTCAGCATAAAACTTCTCCTACTTAGGCAGTTCTATAATTGTAAAGCCTTGCGACCAGTTTACACTTGTTTGCTACTATATTATATTCAGTTAATATAGAATTCAGTTACTGTCCTTAGAATTGGAAAATGTATCAATGTACTCCTGAAATGTTCTGTTGCGTACGGAAAACAAATCATTTTTGTTATAAAATAAATACATATTTTCACATCAATACATAGCATATCTAAATAAGATCTATTTACTAACTCTTCTTAGGTGTGGGGATACTAAGCCTGTTTTGGGAACTTAAGGTACAAAGCAAGAACTAAATCTGGAACAACTAACATGTATTTACTAAAGAGCAGATTACCTTAGAGGTGTTTTCGTTGCTTTTAATTTTCTCTTTTAACATTTTCCACCACTGTGTATTTAATGGATATGTCCACGTGTCATGTTTGAGATAACCTAAAAGCTTAAAAACACACATCAATTATTACAAAGATATTTGACATAAAACTAGGAATTTTAGAAAGACTTAACCAAATGGTAGTTATTGAACAGATCTGCATTTTATGGATTTATTGAGCAAGACATAGTATAAATGACCAAGATAATTATTTTGTAGTAGACACATTAGCAAGCGGACATTTACTAACAAGGTGCAAAACACAAACTTCAAAAGATAATACTACAAAAAAATATGGATTTTTTAAAAGGACAAATGCTGTTAGAGAAAGGAGTATTAAAATTCTCGAGAGGACAAAAGTAACTGACATACCTATGGGGGGGGAGGGAAAAAAAAAACCAAAATCAGATAAGCACTATTTGACAATATTGTACATAATAATTTTTAATAAAGCACTAAAAATAAGATACTTATTTCAGATTAAATATGTCTAATTATATACTCAGATATACAATTATTCTACAAATCTTTACTGCAGTTTAAAATAATGTTACTATATAATGGTTTAGAAGAACAGTATAAAAAATTTGAGTTACCAAAGTAATAAGTTTATGAAAAATTTATTCAAATGATAATACAAAAACCAAGTGTTGACTAATAATATTGATTTAAAGACTGAAACAATAGCATAGCTGATAAACTAATTACTTTCATTGCACAGAATTTGTACTGTATGATTTTCAAATTATTGAGAAACTAAATTATGATTCAGAAATATCATACCTGATCGACCACTGCATTTATATCACCAAGTAATGCAACAGCAGGCTTAACATTGTTTCCAAGCTCCTCAGCATAAATATCCACCTAGAAGCAAAATAATGATATGCAGAATTTTACCACTAGTATCAATTAGGATCAAGACTTGAAATAGCTTGTCATACATGTGTCTGGTGACTGCCTTATGGGGACTGACTTCATGCGACACATATAATTTCACTTTTTCCCTAGAATGAACCCTCCCAAACTGCAGTGATTCAACATTGGCTTTGCACTTGACTTCTCCCCATTTGGCAAGTGAATATAAATGCAGAACGAAATGTTCCTGAATTGCTCTTTTCCCACATGTTTGCTTTTTTTTTTCCTAGTAGGGACCACCAATTTTTTTTTTTTTTTATATTTTTGCCTTCATTTTTTCACAGTGGCAATACATTAAATGACAACATTGTCAGGCAATCAACAATATAATAGGATTATTGCCATGGGCTATAAAAAGTATGTTTGATACTTAAAATTAGGCAGATTTTTTTGTTATTAATTGTTTATACAAAAGAATAAATAAAAAAATAGGACATATGCAATAAGAAGATAAAAAAAACACCAAAAAGACAAAAGATATTACTTTAAGGCATCTGTATGGTAAACCAACAAGGGTACCAGTCCAGGAAAAGGAAATTAGGTGGTTGAGCTCCATAAATTACCAGCTACCAGACATTCAGCCACCAAAAAATCATTACTTCATATTGGAGTCAGTTTACAGGAAGAAGATTTGCAAGAGTCAGAGAGAATAAAAATGGAGATGGTCCATCAATCTGCCTTTACAGGATTGGCAACAACAGGCATTTATACTCAATATTTTTTATAAAGCCCTGTTATTGTCAAAATATGCCTTCAATTTTCTCCTTAAATCAGTAAGCCCATCAACTAAAAAAAAAAACAAAAAAAAAAACACAAGCATTCTAACAGATGCATTTGAAATGTATTAGTTAACCTGACTTAACATCTTTGTTTGCGAGAGGAATCTAATGAAAACATTGGCTACCAAAATAAAAAGTAAAGATGAAATTTTATTTGAAATGAAATGTGATGTTACCTGACCTGTATGATCTTCACATCTGGACTAAATCTTGGTGGAAGGCCAAAATGAAGAATCCAGTTTAACCTGGCACCAAGCAGAAGGACTACATCTGCATTCTGTAGGGCCCTAGTAAAAAGGGAGGTTATGAAAACTTTAAAATATGTGAGGAAACCTTAATGGAATCCTTCACAAAATTAATACTACAAAGATAATGAAACAATTTGTGTTATATTGTATACTGTATTTCATTTGTAAACAGAACAAAATATAATACTGTATAATAAAGGTTAGCTACCTTACACAAAAAGAGTTAAGCATCAATCTCACTTGAATTTTTCTTTATTTACAAATACAGTATATTAATATTTAAATGTTTTTTTATGGGATAATACAATTTCAAGAAAAAATAACAGCTCAGAACAGATCTCAAAGTCAGCATTTGTATTTGAGCTTACAGGTTTTGTTTGGATTTTTGTTTGTGTAACCTTATGTTTTTTAAAATTGTTTTAAATATATAGATAAAATCAAACAAATACAACCCATGTTGATATCTGGTGTTACCTTTAATTTATATAAAGCTAACATTGAAGGCAATTAAATTATACTAAAAAAATTAAAGCTGTCAATAAAGCTTAATTCATGCCGAGATGGCCATACCGTATTATTTATACTGAATATGTATTTGTTTTAAAACAGCAAGATTCTCTAAACAATCTCATTTTATAATGCCCTCAGAACAATTTCATTAATTTTTGTCCACTGTTCTAGGCACACTTAATTCCACTCAAAGGAGGTGTAAAGTAACTTTAATAAGTAGACGTTCACTATAACATAGTAAACAATATGTAAATCTTTAGGTAAAAGTGCAGTGAAACTTGTACTTTAGAGAATGTGAAATGCACCTCAGTTGTAGTCGACAAACTCTACTTCATATTTGACTGAAATTTACTGCAATGCTAAAATAGTCAGAAAGCTTAAATCAGTATACAGTAACTGGAATGTTAATCAAAACTTTTGCACTGGGATTCATTTTTAAGCATACTGAAATAATGAGGTTTTTCTAGGACTATGCTTTCATTTTAGCATCATGCTTCTTTTTGGTCCTCCCCCACACTATGCGACTCTTCAGTTCCACCCGGGGGAGTACTGTAAATGCTAACATAACTCAAAGTTATTGTCTGCTTTTTCATTTTTATTACTATTTAATTTAATATTGTTTCCTTGTATCAGAATACTGATGCTGGATTATGTGAATTTCCCCTTGGGATTAATAAAGTATCTATCTATCTATCTCTATCTCAGTGTGGCAGAAGCAGGTCCCGGTATGACTTGTGATGTGGGCGTTTCTTGCCTAAGTCCACAGGTGAGAAATTGTCCACATCCGTGATTGTGCTCGGTGCTGCTGATTTGCCACAGCTATCTCGCCCTCTTGATAAATTGAAGCGCGAGTTGGCTGGGGGGAAGGAAAAAAAAAGAGAGAAACAGAAATGGAGGTTGCAGGAGAAAGCAGGAAGCAGCATGGAGAGAGCCGGTGTGAGGGAGAAGGAGAGCGAGCACGCAAGAGCCTCGGTGGGGCTGAAGGAAGCGGTCGCTCCAGCTAAGCGATTAAGGAGCTGGAGTGACCAGTAATTGAAGGACAACAGGCCGCGTAAGGCTGCGAAGGCAGCGGGAGTTGGGAGGCTTGGTTGGTGAAGTCCTTGACGTGAGTGTCCTGGTTGTCAAGGGAATCAAACCTCAGTCTGGGTTGAGTGTGCGACCGAAGCCAGGGATCAGGAGGCCTCCAGACCAGTGGAGCAGAGAAAAGTTCAGCTGCTGAGAGGGCGACTCCCCTATTGAGGAGCTGCCAGGTAGAGACGTCACCGGGCTTGTTTTTAAAAGACTGTTTTTCCTGCATTGTGTTTTAACCTCGTTTTTAAAGGATTGCTTTTCTATTTATTGGTTTTTACCTCCATTTCACAACTGATTTTATGGATTATTTATTTAATGACTTTGAATCACTGCACTTTATTTAATTTGAACATTTTTTGTTGATAGTTTTAATAAAAGCACTTTAAACTTTTGCACCATCCCCTTGCTTTGTTGTGCCTCACTGCTAAGCTCAACGGTAACATTACCGACGGTGTAGGGTTCAAGGGCTCTTGGACAGATGATGGGAGCATGCAACCAACTCACATCGTCACAGGGGTGAACTGTATTACAAAAACAAAATGTCATTTGTAAATAATATTGCATCAATATGATCGTTTCCTGTTGTATAGTATTGCATACAGGGTTTTTTTTTAAATAAAATTTAAAAAATAACTTACAATAAGGCTTAAGGGTAAATGAGTTCACAGGTTATCGAGTATTGAGGTTATTGAAAAAATCCTTAAAACTTCCCAAATGTCAAGATTTCAACCCAAAAATGTTATTGAGTATTGATCTGCCACAGATATTACAAAAAGGTAAAAAAACAAAAAGCTAACCACTGCTGTGAGATTCTGCCATTTTAACAGGAGACTGGCTGTGCATTTTATGTTGCCAACTATCCTGTTGGTCTTACTCAGTGTAGATTTGCTTTGGATAGTCATTATTGAATGTTAATGTGTAAAGTTGTGCCTATAAAGCTGTCACAAAGATTGCCTACTGTTGCTAGATTGATAATCCACACCTATGCTTCAGTAAGAAGAAATATTGAGCAGACACTTAGTATGTAAATCAGGCATTAAGAACTGAAAAGGTGAGAATCCATTCATCAATCCATCCAGCTTCCTATCCTACGTATTGACAGCAGGAATATGGGAAAGCTGAAGCCTATACCAGCTGCCTATCTCAACTGACTTGAAAAATACTGAACTTACCCTTGAAAATGATATTTGTAAATGTTGCTGCCATTCTTTTAAAACATAATACAAATAATACCTGGACCGTGCTGCAGAGACACAATTTGGATGATCATCTGGCACAACTCCTTTGCCCATGGGAGTGGGCAAGAATGGAAATCCACATACATTAACCAACTCTCTGATATTCGCATCAGCTTTGGAATAAGCGGCTCCTACAAAAAAGGTTGATGTTTTCAGTCTTGTCCATGTTATAACAACATTAATGACTTGCAGAAAATAGGAATCTGAATGCAGATTTTTTTATATGAGAGAAGTAACAAGTGAATGAAAGACAGCGTTATTAGAGAGTTTAAAAATCATATGTCACTCTATTATAATAAAAACATACTGGGACAGGATGAGACTTTTTAACCTGGGACGAGACGTGACTTTTTCAGAGAGATACTTTCACGTCCCGCAAGGCGAGACTTTGTGCCAAGAGATTTAACCACGCCCGGGGCCGGAAATAAAAGACAAAGAGTAGGTGACAAAGTAGAACGTCGTAAAGAATTCAAAAATGTTGCAGAGCAGGTTAGAGATAATGCAAGTATTAAAATCTGAAAGTCACAAAAAATGATAGTAAAGATCTCATTAGCACAAACACGACCAACAGAAATTGTTACTCGGTGAAGTAACGGAACAGTGAAAAGAGATTGATTATATTGTTTGTATTTTAACTAAATCTGAGACTCGTAGATCGTCTAATTCGTTTTGCCATCAGGGAAAAGTGTTTCTTCCCAATGAAGAGGCGTATCTGCGAGAATTAAAAAAGATTTGTTGTTTGGTGAAAGTGAAATCCGCATACATGAGCGGCAGAGATGCAAAGTGGCTGGTGCTAAGCGCAAGCTGCGGGGGATGGCAAGCGAAGCAAGCAGGGGGCAAAGCCCCCTAGTTGACTTTAAAAAAAAAAATGAGCACAAGTTACATGATTTTACTTGTGCATGTTCATATTGTCAATTCCAATCTTTAAAAACTGGAAATTGAATTTCAGAATTAAATCTTAATGAAACAAACACAGATTAAAAACTTTGCTATAAACACTTCATTAAATAATGGAAGTGAAAAAGCTATATACTAAAAGACAAACTATGCAGTAAAATGGTAGCAGTAATTTTAATTTGAATAATTTGTATATTTACATTATATTGAATACAAGCCCCATGTTAATTGCCAAACCAGAGTACTGTTATGTTCTAATTAAATAAGTAAAATTAAATATTCAAAAATGCTTTTATAATATTTTTGGGAGTATTCTTATTTTGATATGCTGGTAGGTGCACAAAGATGTTTCACTCCTCTTGGACATTTTCACATTTTATTGTAACGCAACATGGAATCACAGTGGATTTCCTTTGGCTTTTTTGACACCAATCATGAACAAAATTATGACACTGATAATTTTATTGTTTTAGTTAAGTTATATGGGGAACATCTAGTGGTGCCACAAACCTTTATGCGTTCTTTGTGTCTTTTGTTACTACACACACACACATATATATAGGAAAAGACCTTATATGTGTTTCTGCAGTATATGTAGGGGTAGTAATAGTCGAACATTGCTATTGCAACATACCTAATTTGATTTTTGCCTTTCAGACCTGAAAATGCGACTATAAGAAAGTAATCCCTCCATACACGACGACACCAGTACTACGGAAAATAATACGTACAAAAATTAGAACTAAAGAATAAGTGGATTGATACTATTATTATTACCTGACAATTTACAAAATTGGGATGCAAATAGGAATGACATTTTAGGAATCCATAATGTAAGTCACATTAAACTTTAAACTATGGGGTGTTTTATTGCTAAAGCAAAATTCACAAATAAATACACACACAAAAACACACACGCACATCAGCTGGCTTCAGTTAGGCATCAGCTGGCTGGCAAAAAAATGTGACTTTTAAACAATGTTAATGAGTGAGAAAATCATGTTGTTATTTGGTCACATTATATTTGACTTTTTAAGGGTAAATACGCTACAACAGTTACTGTGTAACATATCTATGCCATCCATCCATCCTCTTCCGCTTATCTGAGGTCAGGTTGCGGGGGCAGCAGCTTGAGCAGAGATGCCCAGACTTCCCTCTCCCCGGCCACTTCTTCTAGTTCTTCTGGGGGAATCCCGAGGTGTTCCCAGGCCAGCCGGGAGACATATTTCCTCCAGCGTGTCCTGGGTCTTCCCAGGAACACCTCGACAGGGAGGCATCCAGGAGGCATCCTGATCAGATGCCTGAGCCACTTCATCCGACTCCTCTCGATGCGGAGGAGCAGCGGCTCTACTCTGAGCCCCTCCCGGATGACTGAGCTTCTCACCTTATCTTTAAGGGAAAGCCCAGACACCCTGCGGAGGAAACTCATTTCAGCCGCTTGTATTCGCGATCTCGTTCTTTCGGTCACTACCCATAGCTCATTACCATAGGGTGAAGGTAGGAACATAGATCGACTGGTAAATTGAGAGCTTTGCCTTACGGTTCAGCTCCTTTTTCACCACGACAGACCGATGCAGAGCCTGCATCACTACGGACGCTGCACCAATCTACCTGTCGATCTCACGCTCCATTCTTCCCTTACTCGTGAACAAGACCCCAAGATACTTGAACTCCTCCACTTGGGGCAGGATCTCGCTCCCAACCCTGAGAGGGCACTCAGATTTGGAGGTGCTGATTCCCATCCCAGCCACGTCATACTCAGCTGCAAACCGATTCAGAGAGAGCTGAAGATCATGGCCTGATGAAGCAAACAGGACAACATCATCTGCAAAAAGCAGTGACCCAATCCTGAGTCCACCAAACCGGACCCCCTCAACACCCTGGCTGCGCCTAGAAATTCTGTCCATAAAAGTTATGAACAGAATCGGTGACAAACGGCAGCCCTGGCGGAGTCCAATTCTCACTGGAAACGGGTTCGACTTACTGCTGGCAATGTAGACCAAGCTCTGACACCGGTTGTACAGGGACCAAACAGCCCTTATCAGGAGGTCCAGTACCCCATACTCCTGGAGCACCCCCCCCACAGGATTCCCAGAGGAACATGGTTCAACACCTTTTCCAAGTCCACAAAACACATGTAGACTGGTTGGGCAAACTCCCATGCACCCTCCAGGATTCTGCTAAGGGTGTAGAGCTGGTCCACTGTTCCGCGACCAGGACGAAAACCACACTGTTCCTCCTGAATCCGAGGTTCGACTATCCGACGGACCCTCCTCTCCAGAACCCCCAAATAGACTTTTCCAGGGAGGCTGAGAAGTGTGATCCCTCTGTAGTTGGAACACACCCTCCAGTCTCGCTTCTTAAAGACGGGGACCACCACCCCGCTCTTCCAATCCAGAGGCACTGTCCTCGATGTCCATGCGATGTTGCAGAGACGTGTCAACCAATACAGTCCTACAATATCCAGAGCTTTGAGGAACTCCGGGTGTATCTTATCCACCCCCGGGCCCCTGCCACCAAGGAGTTTTTTGACCGCCTCGGTGACCTCAGTCCCAGACATAGGGGAGCCCACCTCTGAGTCCCCAGGTAGTACAGTAGTCTCACTTCCTAATTGGTTTAGAGTCTAATAAATGTGTGGATGGGAATTCCATATAATCTGTGTTTTCCTGCCCACCTAAATAAACAGTTCTTGTACAATAATAATTCCTTACATTACAAAAGCTTTACTGAAATATTTCATTTTACAATATTACTGAAATTGTTTGATAATATTTGAGACAGTGGCAGTGGTTTCTTTCATTTGTATGACTAACAAATGTCTACCATTAAATTGGTCATTTCAACACTGCAAAGCTGTCATAGCCTCAGTATATGCAAGCAGCTCTACATCACAGTTTTAGAGTATGCAGTACATACCAGGAGAATATCTGCCTTAGTCACAAATAGGTTCTTTAGCCTGACCTTAATGTTCAGTAAAGTAATAACACCTTTATACATCATGATCTACATGCAGAGTAAGAATTTCCAGGCCCTGAACAGTTGCATCCTTAGTGGAACTATTTTTTTAAATCATCAACATGCCGAAGACTGTGGTACATCTGAATTCACATTATATTATGTAGCAGTATACAGAATAGGTGTAAATGAATGCCTACGTAGATTTATGCCATATGCAAAATTCTGAAAACTATAAATTCATGCTGGCCTGCGTCATGATTTTGTAAACCTGATTTATTATTTAATTTTTACCTAATCAAAAAAACCTATTAAATTATCTAAAGACATTCACTTTGTAACCTGGATAAGTGCTTATAGTAGCAGGCATTACATCTGCCAGCTTCAATGAAATTAACACTCCTTAAAAAAGCACAATGTGAAAATATTCCAAGTGCATTCAAATGGCAGCATGGAATCAAAACTAAAAGCAGACTTATTACTTAATGGTACACAAGAAACTTGGTGCTTGTTAACACTTAGGGTTTTTCATGTTGTGTTCCTTAAACTGCTAATGCAAGGTGAAGACACGATGGTGGAAGAATTTGTATATTTTATATAAATATTTTCCCTCTTAAGCAAAACGCTCTGCCACCTTGTCAGAATCGTTTCCTTTTCTGCAATGTGTAAATGTGATCTTTCACCTGAAACAGTCCTTAATAAACAAATAATAGTTTGATTTATGCGTGATGATTGTTTAAACATATTTGCTTTTGAAGATTAATGCAGAAATATTAGAAATTCATAACAAGAACATTAAGCAAAAACCATGGATTTAACAACATCATTGTTTGCCGTCTGCTGTTTTTTAAACTACAGCCCTACTAATGAAATGTATAAAACAGAAACAACAGAAAAAGTACCACTTATGTACAGTATCTAGGAATGTAGTCACAACAGCAAACCATTAAGACATCTAATCTTTTCAGAAATGTTTTTACTAATGTATTGCCATCATCATTAACTGTGTGGTGAGTCACATTAGACGTCAATAGAAAGGGGTTCATAAACAAACATATACAGTAGTACTACCTTTGCCAATGATGAGAAGAGGTCTTCTAGATTGTTTGAGAATTGATACTGCATTACACACAGCATGAGATTCAGCCAAACTTACAGGTGGTGGAAGGCAGCAAGATATTTTCCTTTAAAGAAAAAAAAAAAAACAATAATTTTAATGCTTATTTTCCATTTCTGAAAAGATTATTATAAAATAGCTGATCAAACTTACCGCACTTTTATTTTGTTTACTTTAGCATTTACCATGTTTCCGGGAATGTCAATGTAACATGCACCAGGCCTTCCATAAATGCTGGCTCTAACTGCCTGAAAATGAAGATGTATGTTAAGGTGAATACACATAATGGAGAGTGTGGAGATAAAAGGACTTCAGTAAAAGGAATAATCATAAATTATGGTCACCAGTCAGGTACACTAAAATTAATATATTGGGAAGTTAAAAACAGAAATTAAAATTAAATAATCCAATTAGGAGTGCAATACAGGGGGTCCTCGGGTTACTATACAGTTCCATTCCTACAAAAGTGATGTAACCCGAATTTTGGTGTAAGTCGAAACACACTCTAGCCTAAGTAACATACCTATCTTAACACATTTGCAAAATCATAATCTAGAACATAAAAACACAAAATCTAAGCTTCAGAAAAAGGACATAAGTATACTGTACTGTACACTGTGCTGTAGTAACAGAAAAAATGAGTGTAAAAAAAATCCTTACCCTTATTCCTTCTCATGTCTCAAGTTTTTATGGGAGTGAGCATTGTAAACTCGAAACGTTGTATGTCGAAACGTTGTAACCCGTGGACCCCCTGTATACAATACATTATTTATCTTTTTAAAAGAGATAATTTAATCATTGCCTTATAATTATCACTGGGTTCTTTATCAGACCATCACTGCATATGATGCTTCTTCATTAAAGGAAAGTTACTCAAACAACCCCAGTTGCAGCATGCAAACTTTGAATATGTCTCCTAGTGTCCTGCATTCAATATGGCCATAGCTCGCTTAGTCAACCTGAAGAGCACTACTATGCACCTTGCACCGTAAGCCCATCTTCAAGCCCATGTTACATAGTTGTGATGGTACAGATTTGAAATTTTCAAAGCATAAAAGAAACAAACATATTCTATAACCAAAGAAATGAAAGTAGTGAGTTCAGAATAAACCCACACAAACAAACAAACAGCAGATAATACTCATGAGGACTGTTTTACACAACTGGTGTTCTCAACACTCCCACTTTACACCATGGTGCATTCCTGCTCACTTTATGCGCAGACAGCAAAAAATAACCAACTATCTTACACTCCAGTTTCTGCGAAAATACATTGCAGAATTGGAAATGTCTTTTTCACCAATTAACGTTCTTCTTTGATTTTATTGTTTGTGCCTACCCCTTCTATTGTCACTGGTTTCTTTACCAGCTGTTTCTTAGAACTGTGTCTTGCAACATTACAATTACTAAACCTTTCTTAAATTTTCTATCCTGAGATCTAGGGTATGAGAACTCAGATCTATTTATGTGTCTTTCTTCAAGCACAAGATGAGACCAACATACTAAAGGAGTAATATCACCAGTGCATGTGGTGTGGGTGCACGTATGGGTGAGTATATTAGTGTGTTCACCCTGTGATGGACTTACTTCCTGATAGATAGATAGATAGATAGATAGATAGATAGATAGATAGATAGATAGATAGATAGATAGATAGATAGATAGATAGATAGATAGATTTAACGTATTTACGTGTGTACCACACGCACATTTTTTCCCGAAAATTAGCATTTGAAAATCAAGTGCGCGTCAATCACGAGGAAATGTAATTCTGTAATGTTTACTTCTTCTGCTTGGGCTCACGCGCTCTCTCTCTCTCTCTAAACGCTTCATATACAATCACAACGAGCGTCGTATACAGGGCAAAACTTTTTCGCGATTTTCTTTGTAAAAATTAGGCTGCGCGATAGATTTATATAACAACAAACTCCGAGGGACCTAAAAAATATTTCATTGTAACAAAAATTTTGTTGTAATAAGATTCTGTATTTATTACTATAGTGCTTTCTTTAACTTGCGCCCAGGCATTTGCAATAATTTCAATAGCTGCTTTGCGTTAATTTTAATCTCTTGCCTACAAGTTATGCTGATGGGAATTTTTCTCAGTATTTCCTTGCAATAATACACTTTCAGGGTGCAAATGATGCCCAAATCCAATGGCTGAAGCACTGCTGGGCAATTGGGTAGTAGAAGCACCCTTTTGAGCCAATACAGCCACGAGTCTTCTTGGGAAAGATGCAACAAGTTTTTCACACCTGGATTTGGGGATCCTCTGCCATTCCTCCATGCAGATCCTCTCCAGTTCTATCAGGTTGGATGGTAAACGTTGGTGGACAGCCATTATTAGGTCTCTCCAGAGATGCTCAATTGGGTTTAAGTCAGGGCTCTGGCTGGGCCATTCAAGAACAGTCACAGAGTTGTTGTGAAGCCACTCCTTCGTTATTTTAGCTGTGTGCTTAGGGTCATTGTCTTGTTGGAAGGTAAACCTTCGGCCCAGTCTGAGGTCCTTAGCACTCTGGAGAAGGTTTTTGTCCAGGATATCCCTGTACTTGGC
Source organism: Polypterus senegalus (assembly GCF_016835505.1). Classification (NCBI taxonomy): domain Eukaryota; kingdom Metazoa; phylum Chordata; class Cladistia; order Polypteriformes; family Polypteridae; genus Polypterus; species Polypterus senegalus. The sequence continues at coordinate 46,661,796 of NC_053168.1, read as the reverse complement.
CACATTCATCTTTCCCTTGATTGCAACCAGTTGTCTTGTCCCTGCAGCTGAAAAACACCCCCACAACATGATGCTGCCACCGCCATGCTTCACTGTGGAGACTGTATTGGACAAGTGTTGAGCAGTGCCTGGTTGTCTCCACACATACCGCTTAGAATTAAGGCCAAAAAGTTCTATCTTGGAGTTTGCTAAAAGACACCTGAAGGACTCTGAGATGGTGAGAAATAAGATCCTCTGGTCTGATGAGACCAAGAGAAAAGTAAAAAGTTAACCTCATAGAAGAACAAAAAGCATGCAGATGAAAGGGAGAATATTACAGGAGCTTAAGGGGCCAGAAAGGGCTGTAGCAGTTCTATAGTCTAATTTCTTTGGCTTAAATTTTTTAGTTTTACCATTTCAGATTAAATCATTTAATTTTAATTAAAAAAAAAAAAAAAGAAAGAAAAACTTAAGGTAGTTTTAGTAATCCTAAATCAAATTTCAATAATGAGGCCAGTGCAATGCAAGTCCTGTTGGATGTTGGATTTTTTTAGATGATAGCTTACAGGAGCCAGCTGTCTATGAGGGCTACAGGTGGGTCACGATCACAAGGCGTAAGGTAAAGGGTGCACATTGTCTGGGGGCATCAACCCCAGAAATATAAGTTTCCATACTGTTTTCAGGTCCTTGCGGAGCTGGACAGTGTCTCTGATGATTCTGAGGTTGTAGGCAGGGATGAGGAGCCCCAATGGGCCAGTTCGCTGAAAAAGAGCGGTAGTGATAGTTGAGGACTCGATCATTAGGGTGACTAAAGTGCAGGTTTGCTCCAGAGACAGAGAGTCTTGCATGGTTTCTTGCCTTCCGGGTGCATATGTGGGAGACCACCCTGGAAGGGTAGATAGCCTCTTGGCCAGGGCAGGGATGGATCCAGTTGACATTATCCATGTTGGAGCAAATGACATACATAAGGGTAGTCTGTCAGTTCTACAACCCAAATTCAAAGAGTTAGCTGCCAGGCTGATAAGCAGAACTAGGTAGGCTTCTCTAAAGTTCTGCCCTGTGCCAGGGACTAGTAGGTAAGATCGAGGAGATTAGAAGGCTTAACATGTGGCTCAAATCTTCATGCAGGGTAGGAGGATATAGGTTTATGGGGCATTGGGACTCCTTTTGGAACAATGGGTTACATCTGAACCCGGAGGGCCACCAATGTATTGGGGAAGTGTATGAGTAAATTAGTCGAGGATTGTTTAAACTAGGGAATGGGTAAGCTTAGAACTATAAATGGAGGAACAAACAACAATGTAGAAATAAAAATACATAGTAATGTAAATTATATCTTTGCTTTCAGTGAGGGAAGGAGGACCTTTGACATATAATGTGCATGTATGTATATAACGTAGAAAACAGTGTGCACAATTTACTTTCAATATAATATGAACAATGAAAATTTCACATTTTAATAATTGCAAGTTTCTAAGACAAACATATAGCACCCAGAGTATGTTTGGGATTTTTTTTTTAATAGTATTTGTTATAGTAACATTTGCTATTATATTGTATTGTGTACATTTTCTTGAAGTTGAACCAAAATAAAAATGTGCTACTTCTCTTTTTAATGTCTGAACATCTAATACTTAAAACACTTGATTACAGAATAAGTAAAAGGCATATAATATTTTTATACAGCACCAAAATGTAATTTGAACCTTCTTCCTACATCTGCAAGGATTTGCCTACAGGTACTCTAGTTTTGTTTCCACAGGTCCAAAGACATACAGGTAAAGTTAACTGGCAGTCCTGCTTTGGTCTCTGTATGAGTGTGAGTGTTGGGAACTACAACAGTTAGCCATGTGATGACAGTAACTAAAATCTTGCTAGGGTTGTTTACTTCCTTGTACCCAGTGCTACAGGGAAAGGATTTGCCCCCCAGTGTGACCCTAAATTAGATGAAGTGGGTTTAAAAATGAAAAGAGCAACCAAATAATATACATTACAAAGTTAATAAAAAGTGCTTAAAACAGGTGTTATATGTGGGGGTTCCCAAGGTTTATGTGCTACAGGTGCTATGCTATAAATTTTAATATAAAATGTAATTTCAGTACCTTTTCCACAACTATAGGAATAGCTTCCAAACAGCTTGGTCTTGCAGAGAATTTACTGTACATCCTACAGGCTTCAACCTAAGAAGTGCAAATAAAAAAAAAAAAACCTAATGTAAACATACCAATAACATTTTACTTTTACCCAAATTATCTTTTATGCTTGAAAAAATATTTATCACTTAAAAGAGAAAAACACACTTCTATATTTATCTGTTTTACGGCTGTTACCTGTGGGAACTCCTGAAAAGCTCCCATTGTCTCTTGATTTTGATCGGAGGAGCCACCAACAACTACTACAGGCCTAAAAATAAATTTAAAAACTTGATTATATAGGTGTTAAGAAAATTTTAATGGTGAATTAACTAAATGCATTTTGTAATAATTTCAGTTTCCTCTACGCATATTCATCTTTGAAACACTGAGCAAATTACCGTAGATACTCGCGTATTAGTCAATTTGTTATGACCCACATATAAGTCGAGGGTAAAACTTAATTAAGTATGGTCTTCTCACCAATACCTGCTACAGTTTGATTCCCCGGCATATCAAATGTCATTTCATCCATGTTACCAATGTTACTGAGATCAAAGTCATGCCTTTGTCTTTGCTTGATAAATAAATTTATGAAAGGAACTGACCTTTTCTTCTAGATCTTTCAGCAGCTTCTGCTCTATTTTTGTTCGCTGACGAAGGCACAGCCCATATCTATTCACAAACTGAGTACACCAGCCAGCCGATGCTTGAAATTCCAACAAAGGCTTACATGGTGTTATGGGTCCACAGCTCTCTTAGCAAAGGCCGTTTTAGTTTTTAAATAAATAATCACCACTCTCGCGACTTAGCAATCCGCAGGGCGATCTGCGGTTAGAGCGTTTCTCATCTAGTGCACAGGTGAGGGACTGCCCACATCTGTGATTGTTCCTGTGGCTAATGTGCTGCAGCTGCTATGTCCTCTCTGCATATAAAGAGAAGCACGAGTCAGTTAGAGAGGAAAGATAAATGGAGTTAAAAAAAAAACAAACAAACAAACAAACAAGGAAGAGAAAGAAAGACGGAGGTGGCTGGAGAAAGCAGGAGAGATAGAGAGAGAGAGAGAGAGACAGTGCGAGTGTGTGGAAGCCTGGGTGTTAGGCCGGGTTTTTAAAGGAATTTTTTTCTATTTTATTATTTTTAAACATCCACGTTTGCTTTATGGATGATTTATTTAATAAAGAGTTTTTTTGAATCACCGCACTGTTTTCTTTGAACACTGATTTTGACTGTTTTAAATAAAAGCACTGTGCCATTACCCAAATTCTATGGAAAATTGTGTTGCCCCGTGGATAAGTCGACCCTGTTTTTTTGAATGAATTTTAAGGTATAAATTTTTCGACTTGTACGCGAGTATCTATGGCACATTAGCAGCATGTATATTTGCTAGCCATTAGCAACATTAACCTTTTCAAATAAAGCATGTCTTTGATCCAACAGAGCAAACAAACAAGTAATCATTTTTAAATTTAGATACACCAAAGATAGATGTAAGTACTACATAATTAAAATATTTTTTGTTTTACTCTATCAGGTTTCTTTATGCAGTTTGTTTTTTGTGCTATGTTATTTTACTAGTACTTGTGCAGCAAAATGCATTTCTTGTACATTCCTACAGACAAAACAGATAGTGTAGTATTAAAGTCATCACCTGTGCTGTAGCAGAGATAAATATTCTATTCTCAAACATGCAGAATCCAATCAAAAGTTGTGGAGAGCCAGGGCCCATCGAAATAGCATCAGAAGCAAGTAAGAATGGAACTAGCCATTGGAAAGGAGACGGTTCACTGCTGGACCCACTTGCACACACACAGAGAACAATTTGAAATCGCCAATTGGCCTAACCTTACCTCTTTTGGAATTTATAAGGAAAACCAGAGTACTCAAAGGCAAAATCTATACAGATAGAGGGAGAATGTACAAAACAAAAGATCAGGTGCAGAAATCATTGTGCAGAAGTAATGACCACTGTGTCACTGCAGCCACCTGCAGAAAAGATCTGAAAACACAAAACTCTATGTTTAAGTGGAGCACTGGTAATGTAGGAAATAACTGAGGGATCTCTGTTGTATGGCCCACCTAGCGATACCAAATATATGTAGGAAGTTGCGTAGTGGTGTGAGAAGAACTGATCGATTGATGTTAATCAGTTAATTTATCATCAGTTTTGCCTTTGGCAGTGGCAGTAGTAAATTTAATAATTTGGTAAGGCTCTCACTTTTTTCCTTACCTTTATCTGTAGGAGGGGTTTAGGTTTCCGGCCATTAAACTTAGTGATTCAAGTAAACTGAAGCACACTCGATTTAAGAAACAGAATAATGCAATTTATTGATAAAACACGATTACAGAAATATTATAACAGCATATACTGTATATTACCACAGAAGACTGGATGCAAGACAAAAAAGAGAGATAAACAACACGGAAAGGGGCTGGCTGTTTAGTGGCTTTTTAGAGTTCTAATTTATCATTGCAAAAATAAACAGTTTTACAATACAAAGGCTTTAAGGGTTATGTATGGTTTTGTGTGAAGGTTAGTGGCCGTGCTCCAGATTCAAGTGTTGGACTCTTCTTGCATTGGAGTGCTCTCCTTACATTTCCTTACATGGTCCTTCGACCATAGTTTGGTGAAATGATGATTTCCTCAGCTTGCTGTTGGCCTCTTTGCTGTATTCTCTGGCACTTCAAGGGAAAAAATGTTACTCTTTCTTGCACAACAGGACAAGCGCTGAAGTTCCCTTACTGAAGTAATAGCTACTCCTCAGTCTTCTCAGACTTGGCTCAGTCAATGGCACAATGCCAGGATTGACAGAATGGATCTTATGGCGCTTTTCCATGGCATAGTACGGCACAGCATGGTTCAGTACAGCTCACCTTGGTTCGGCTCAGTTCGGCTCGGTTTGCGTTTCGACTGCAGTTTAGTACCGCTTTAGAGTGGGCGGGATTATTCACGTGTCGTTATAGTTGCGCCGCCTCTACTGCCGTGACATCATTGTAAAAGCGCCACAAACTGGCCGAGTCCAGGACACCCTCCCTTCCATTGTTCGCTGGTCTAGCTCCGTAGATTGCGTCCATTTGGTCGAACCACTTCCACGAGCGCCTGTTTGAACCACTCCGGCTGTTGTGGTCCTTTATACTCCTGTAGTCGCTCTTCATTTTTTTTAACTTGTCCCTACACTGTTTGTAAGTCCGATGGTAGCTGTGTGCGCCCAAGAGCTTAGCGACCTCCTGAAAAACGTTTTCATTCCACGTCGCCCCATCCAGCTCTCGCTGGATCCGCTCCTCGGCTACCAACAAGAGGAACGTCTGTACTTCCTCAATAGACCACGAAACAGCCATTTTTGGTTAAAACAAAATGGTGCGTCCGAACCTTCGCTGGCTGTGCTAAAAATCTAGCAGGTCTGTTGTGTCTCGTGTCACAAGTTCAGTGACGTAGTAATGACGATTTTCTCCGGCCAATCAGTGACCAGCAGAGTTTACACGTCATGTTTTGGTAACGGTTCGGCGCGCTTGGAACCTCGGCTGAGGTGGTACTAAAAAAAGGACCAGGTACCAGGTACTGTTCCCAGTGGAAAACCCCCCAAAGGTGAGCTGAACTGAACCGTGTCGTGCCGTACTATGCAGTGGAAAAGCGCCATTCAGAGTTCAGGGTGTCCAGCTCCAAGGCACTATGGCGCTTCCAAGACAAAAAAATAAATAAAATCAGTGAGCGTTTTGCTACACATATAGTGGGAAGCTACCTAATAGAAAGAAAGCAGCTTGTTAGCTTTTAGCTCATAAGAATAGTTTGTTAGCTTTCAGCGCCCCCAAAAAGAGAACAGGGCAATTGGCTTTCTGCACCCCTGTGAAATCTACTGTCTTAATAGGCCTTGTGTGCCACTAAAAGTCTGGCAAAATGGGTAATGCCCACCTTGTCCTATAGTGAACATACAATTTATTAGCACTCTTATATTAAATCAAACAACTCTGGTAATGTTAAAAAATACAACTGCCTTTCCTCTTTGTCAGCAAGGAGTGTTTTGAAGACAAATTATACTGAATTTGATAGTGGGGAAGTGGCTAGCACTACTGCTACTGTGATTCAGCATTTTGGGTTCACACCTCATGCCAAACTGCGATCCATTTGAGGCTTGCACATTCTATTTGTGTTTCCCAGGGTTTATCTCCAAGCAGTTTATATTTTCTTGTATATCCCATGTTAGATGAACTGGCAATTGTAACCTGTCCATTTGCAAGTGTAAGTACGAATGTATGCGCAAGTGGCCAGGAATAATACATTGTCTTGTGCTCAATATTGCCCGAAATAAACTCTTGCTTCATATGACCCCAAATTGAACTACAGTTGTTTAAAATGGTTGTGCTACAGCATATAAAATTTTCCAAGACAACAATATAAGCATAATCAAAGCATACTTATGTCCTATGTGTCTCTTTTTTCTTGCTACTCTGAAAGAATTTCAAAAATTTGCCTAGAAGAAACTTTTGTTGAAATCACACATCTTGTTTACCCTCCCCTGGCTGGTCAAAGATCAATGCAGTTTAAATGTGGCATATTTTTGAAAAATAAACAAAAAATAAATATATGCTCTTCGGGGCATAAAAATGTACACTTTTTTTTATGAAAATAGCACATGAAATTGTGAAGTAGCCTATAAGACATATATATAAGACATGGAAACATACACTTACCTGTATGTACACTTCAAGAATGTGAAATGCACAATTATATGTACTCAAATAATATATTATAAAGGAAAGGTATTCTTATCCCAAACCATTGGCTGACGACCCTGTTACAAGTATAAGAGCTCACTTCAGAAGAGAACACCTAGAGGTAAAGTAGGACAATGCAAGCATACTAGGGTACCATAAGTAATTACTTCCAGTCTAAGCAGTAGATATTGGTGTACTAAATGAAATAAAATAAAAGATTTACAGTAAGTGGAATGTGTTTTCTTCGTCTTCTTTTAAGGTGAAATAGACATACAGTACATATTTTTCCTTAAAAAATATTATTTCAAATTTAACAGTCTAAAAATGTAAATAATACACTGCAGAATGGTGTAGTATTGAAAATTTTTGCAAAAAGGGAGTTATTATAGCATGATATTAAGATCATACGAATATCATATTGTATAGAACCTGGCAATTTTAGCCACTAAAATAAACACCGAAAGACAAGCAAACGCAACAAATATTTTTAATCAGTGAAATCAAATCAAAACAGTGTTGATCATTAAGGCAGACTGACATTTATGCACATAACCCAACATAGCCTAGGACATCTGGAGAAACATCTAGTGTGCAGTGAAAAAACTAAACTTTCTATAATAAGGTGGTATGCGACAAATTATTACAAAAAGGTAAAAATACTATAATAGTATAATAAGCTATCAAAAAATATACAAATGCAGTTGAATGAAAATATTAAATATGGCATTTTTACCACAACTTTTACATTTACTCTACAGTATATCTGCAAATGCATCCACTTGTTAAATTACTAGGGAAACAAACAATACATTTTGTAATTTTAATACAGCTCTTTAAAACAGACATGTTGTGTGCCAATCATAATTTATCAAAAAATATAAACCTTATTACAATTGACTAATTTTGATAATATTCTTTGAAATTGCAATTCAATTAATTCATGGCATATGTCATTGGTTAAAAATTCTACATGTGTATTTAACTAGCAATGCTTTGAGGTACGTGAGGTGGATAAATATATTTTTAAGTTTTAATTTCTTACAGTTTATACAAATTCTACTACAGTGGCTATATATAAATTCACTAAGGGCACACAAGACAGTGAGTGCAAGCAAGACAGAGCCCCGCCCGCCAACTGTAACCCTCCTACCGCATTATGGGATATGCACGACAGAGCCACGCACGCCAACTGTAACCGTCCTCCCGCGTCCACCGTCCCTCTCGAGGCATACAACAACTCACCAAACACAGCCTCAGTCGCTTTTGTCTGTGCTACAGTCCACATGAGACACACACACAGGCGTGAGAGAGAGAGAGAGACACACACACACACACAAACAGGTGCACGAGAGAGACACACACACACACAGGCGTGTGAGACAGACACACAGGCGCGCGAGAGAGACACACAGGCGCGCGAGAGAGACACACACACAGGCTGAGAGAGACACACACACACAGGCGCGCGAGAGAGACACACACACACAGGCGCGCGAGAGACACACACACACACAGGCGAGAGAGAGACACACACACACAGGCGCACAAGAGAGACACACACACAGGCACGCGAGAGAGAGACACACACAGGTGCGCGCATGCATTGTTGCAATGTTACTTGGTCTTAGAGTTGGTGGGCAGGGCTCCGTCTTGCTTGCGCTCACTGTCTTGCGTGCCCTTAGTATCTTGCTTGCGCTCACTGTCTTGCGTGCCCTTAGTGAATTATGCGGCGTATGCTACGTCGCGGGTTGGGTAGTTTAATATAATTAGATAAATAAATCTTACCAGCAATTCATATTAGCATTTGCCATTCCTCCTAAGGCATGAATAAGACCTGGACCTGAGACAACAAGGCAGACTCCTGGTCTGAGGAGAAGGAGGGAAGGAAAAAAAAAAAAAAAAGCATAAACAGTCTTTAGTTTTTTCCAGAATCAAAAAGTCTGAAGCTGGGGACTTCGTATCTATTAATTGTACTTTAATGATATAAGAAAAAAAAAATATTAACACAACTAACACATTCATAACCATGTAAACAGTGTTTTTTCAATATTTCATATCTGTTTACTTAATTAATCTGTGACTTAATTCTTTTAAGGTGTGCAGATTTAAATTATTTATGAAGTAAACATATTTCAATTGTTAAAATCATGGTAAAAATAAAAATATGGATTACTGGAAAAAATATTCATGCAACAAATAGTGCCTTTTCTGCTTTATCAAGTTTGAGGAAAGCCAAACTTTATATAGGTTGTGCATTCCAAATCTGAAATTCCAAATTCTGACAACTTTTTGAGTGCCAGCTTGACGCTGCAAGTTCATTTCACCACATTAGGGTTCTCTTTTGTAAAACTTTGCTTGGGAAATGACACAGGTTGACGATGGGGGGCTTGTGTACCCTGTAAAGCATGGAGTGCCAATAAGTAATGAAAGACAGTCGACTAGCTTTATCCCCGGTGAAGTGACATAACACTTGTGCAGCATTTCAAAAGTGTTGTGCGGCACTAGTAAGACTGATGACTTATGTTTTAATAGAGTTTCACTGCTGACTGTTACAGTTAACAAAAGCAACTATATTCTTATTAGGTGCCCTTATTGTAATAGGAGTACAGTAAATTGCTCATATTATGTTAGGAAAGCGAACACTGTTGCAAATTGCCTTACTATGTTGGTTGGCAAAAATATGTTTTATGTATGTACACTCACACCATATGAAAGCTGAATCTAATGCCTCATCAATGACTTCTACCACTATGTGGACGTGAAGATTGGCAGAGATATTCCTGACCTGTTGGCCAGTTCACTGAATAGTGGCAGAAGGTATCCTACTGTATATAAACTGATAAAAAAAACAAAAATATTCTTAAAGTGCAAATATGCAGCATTGGTCCTATTAAAATGGAACTATGGGAATATATACATCATATTCATCACTTTTTAGGTTTAATATGTTTGTTATTTCAACAACTATTATAACAAATGGCTCAGTGATATAAATTATTATATGCATGAGTCATCATTAAGCCTGTTGGGCTGAATTTCACTACTTGATCTCATTATGTATAAGCAAATACTCAAAAATCTGAAAATATCTGCAATATGCAGTCCCATGCAGTTAGAATTAGTGATATTGAACCTTTAGTAGACAAAAGGCAAACATACACTAAAACGTTATTGTAAACAAACACATTTGCATTATGGAACACAGACTTATATTTTAAAATACAAAAAGTATTTAAAATGGTAAGGATGTCTTGTGTATAATTACTTGACAAACCAAGGCATAAGCCTGAGATGCAGAATATTTGTGAATATGTACTGCAAACTGAATAAAATTCACTGATCTTAAATTAAATAGACTATAGAATCAACAAAGCCAAAATTCCAGCAACTTATTGTAAGAAGCTTATCGAAGGTGACCCAAAACATTTGGCTCAAGTTAAACAATTTAAAGGGAATGCTACCAAATATTAACTAAGTGTATGTAAACTTGTGAACCACTGGAATTGTGATATAGACAATAAAAAGTTAAAAAATTATGTCAGTGAACATTGTTGGAAAAACTACTTTTGCCCTGCACAAATTAGATGTCTTAAATGATGCGCTAAATTTATAGTTTACTAGCAAAATACCCGAGCTTCGCAGCAGAGAAGAAGTGTGTTAAAGAAGTTATGAAAAAGAAAAGGAAACATTTTAAAAATAACGTAACATTTGCTTTCTATTCGTTTGCATAAGCACAGTCCTTCATCAGCAATTTTAACTTAGTTACAAAGTGATCAAAAGTCTCGTTTTTACCCCGCGTCCTCTCATTAAACTTGTATCTTGCGAATATCGTATTCGTCTTAGGCATGACAAACGCCAGCGTGTCTATGAACTTAATTTAAAGTTAAGCTTTACACCTTGCTTTCCTATTCGTTTGCATAAGCACAGTCCTTCACCAGCAATTTTAACTCAGTTACAAAGTGATCAAAAGTCTCGTTTATACCCTGGGTCCTCTCAGTAAACTCTCTCTCTCTTGTGATCTCTCGTGTGATCTTGCGATGTCCACGGCTTTATTTAATGTTAGCTAAGACCCAGCACTTAAAAGTTTCTCTCGCACTTTCGCCGAGTTTGTGCCAAACACTAAACCATCTCATCTTCGTTTGCATAAGCACAGTCCTTCATCTGCAAATATTTACTTTATATGGACAGGCACTCAATTACGAGAGAGGCGTGATGATGCAGGACACAACTCCACCTCACATGGCGACCGAGCTGCAGGCTATGGCCGTATATATGGTTGAAAGTAGGTTCCAGTTATGACCGTTACGCCTCGAATTTCGAAATGAAAACTGCCTAACTTTTGTAAGTAAGCTGTAAGGAATGAGCCTGCCAAATTTCAGCCTTCCACCTACACAGGAAGTTGGAGAATTAGTGATGAGTCAGTGAGTGAGTGAGTGAGTGAGTCAGTCAGTCAGAGCTTTGCCTTTTATTAATATAGACTTGCAAAATACCCGCGCTTCGCAGCGGCGAAGTACTGCCTTAATTTTTATTAAGAAGAAAATTAAACCTTTTTAAACTGAGGGAAAGTATACCAATAATTATTTGTTAAGGATCTTTTTGTATACCACATTGTGAGTTCGGCCCTCCGGTTGTAATATGACCAAGCTGTGCGCTGAGCTTACTCTTGAGCATGCAACGTACAGTTGGCCATGTGAACAGTAATCTTGTTTCAAATCTCACAGCTTAGATTGCTGCTGTCATAATCGGTTTGAGTTTCATGGTTTGTTTCAATTACGACAGTATTTGTATGACTTGTGTTGAAGAGACATTCAGCATCTGTCAAGCGTTGTAAGTATACAACCAGTTTCATCGATAACTTCACATCCAGCTTTTGAGACTTTAAACATTCATAAACATCAAAGTGTCCACTACTGAAATCGTCACCTGTGAATCAAGATGTTTAAGAGGCATTGGCGGTTGTCCAAAGGTGTAAAATATTTGGCCATTTCGGTACACTTGAAAGCGACAACCGAAAAATTCAGCGGCAGCCTTCAACTCACATGCAGAACCATAGGTGAAGGGCTTAAGCATTTCACTCTTATAGTGCTCCTGTGTAGTATAATTATCTCCTGTACCGTCATCAGTCCACACCTTGAACCTGTCCCAGTCATTCAATACATAAGACACAATGTTCCTCCGGATATCAAGAGTGAGCCTGATATGGCCGTGCAATATGTAACAAAGATAATGGAAAATGTAGGTGCTATCTCCGGGCATGGAAACCACTCGGTAAGTGACAGTTCTTTGATCGATGGTGATCACCTCGATAGACATGTTAATGGGGGTGCGGTTGGAATGATAAAGGAAATGGGTACCTGAACAATGTAAAGTAAGTCTAAAATACATACACAGTAACTATAATCGTAACAAATGAACAATAAAACAGCGGAGAAGCCGTGGATTAAATTAAAAGGCTGTAGTTATTAGTAGGGAGACGTGAATCCCGTGGCGAAGCAAGGAAGGGAATGAGACTGGAGCGACGGACGGCCTTATATAGGCAGGCAGCTAACAACACCTCACACGGTGACCGAGCTGCAGGCTACAAACATATATATGTACGTAAGGAGGATTCAGTTAGCGTTGGGAACCCGCGTACCAAATTTCTTGAAGATGGACCCATAAGTAAAGACCGTTGAAAAGTTCAATATGGCGGCCGACAGTGATATCATACCACCGAAATAAGGACGTACATTGGTTTCGGTTAGCACAGGGAAGCCATCTACCAAATTTCGTGAAGATGGGGCCATAAATAAGAAAGTTCAACATGGTGGACGTTGTCGACCGTTATCGACCGTTATGACCGTTAAGAGTCAGTCAGTGAGTGAGTGAGTCAGTGAGGGCTTTGCCTTTTATTAGTGTTGATTAATATAAAATCTGTTGAGGGGTTATAGAGTGAGTTTTAAGGAATTCACCCAAAGTGTATGTAAACTTCTGACTTCAACTATAAGTGAATTAATTAATTTCAGTTAATCAGATAACATCTGATTAGCTTGAAGTTTTCAACTTACTAGAAAAAATGGCCCAGCATGATAATAAGCAGCATTTCCAGCCTTATTTACCATTAACTCCTTCAAAGGTGGGTGTTTACAAGAGTTTATGTAAACATGTCAGTTAATATCAAGGAGCAGAAAGCTAAATGTCAAGAAAAGGTGTCTTTGACTATATTACCTCTTTATAATGCCTCACTGTTTTTGCAATTTTTATGTGCATGTGAGAAGGGTACTTGTTTGTTCTAATATTTCTTGAGGTTCTGTAAAAAAGAGAAATTTTCCCATTGGAACAAATAAAGTACTAGTAAAGTAACCCTATTACTTAAATTTATCCAATAGATGGCAGCAAAGACCATAAAATGAACACATTTAATTACCTTTGGCCATTAATCTCCTTCATAGCACAACACCAAATACCAGCTGGCGCTCTCATTTAATAAAAAAATACCCTGCAAAAGATGATGTTCTGTGTACTGTTAGATATGGATTTTGACCTGTCAGAACAGACTGCTTGACTATATGGCCCATAACTGTAAACACACACAAAAAAATCCCTCTCCTCATAAAGGTATCCATACCTTCCAGTTAGAAAGCCAACTGCTGATGCAGCATAACATGCCTATGTTGGGAAAGAATAAAAACAAAAAGAGTAGTAAGGAATTACAAGAATGGTAAAAATAAAATGTTTACTACAAAAAAGCACTTATTTTCAAGTCCATCTAAAAACGTAGAAAGAAGAGTACATTACATGGATTACAATGGCAGTAAAACTAAATTAAACATATTTTGGCAGCACAAAAAAAAAAAGGCAAACGGAGGAGCAAATATGAGGTGGAGTCAAGCTAATGGTAGAAAACGGAACAAACCTTAACAAAGCAGGTAATGTCATTTCTCAATGTAGTCTCCACCCTGTTCAATGCACTTGTGCCACATTCCAGGAAGTGCCTGGATTCCAGCAGAATAAAAGGTTTTATCTTGTCCTTGCAACCACTCATGCACCACTTTCTTCACATCATCATCATCATCTGTCTTGAATCAATGACCACCCGGATGTTTTTTTAGCGGTCCAAAAAAATCTGGTGGATAAGGAGGATGTGGTAATACCTCAAACTTCAGTTTCTCCAGGCAAGCCTTGGTGTTCTTAGCAGTATGTGGGTGGGCATTGTCTTGCAGCAAAAGGACTCCTTGAGACAACAGTTCCCACCGCTTGCATCAAATAGCAGGCTTCACATTGGTCTCCAGCAAGTCACAGTAACTTGCACTAGCGACTGTAGTACTACTCGGTATGTAGTGTTTGACAATAACTCAGGTGCACAAGTGGTTGTGAGGACAAGACAAAACCTTTTAATTTGCTGGAATCCAGGTACTTCCAGGCAGGTGGCGCCAGTGCATTGAGAAGGGTGGAGACTACATTGAGAAATGACATTATCAGTTTTGTTAAGGTTCGTTCCATTTTCTAATAAATCCCATTTTCTAACTTTAGCTCGATTCCCCCTCATATAAAGCGAACATGCAATCACCACAATAGTCCCTCCTCTCACTGTCAGGGCAAACAGCTGTAAGCTGCTGTAGGTATACCAAAAAAGATCACTTACCGCTTGTTCATTTCTCATTCCAATATATTTAATTCCAGCTGCTTGTGCAGCCATTGCAATTTCCATTACAGGAACTCCAACGATGCCAAATATGTATTTAACATTCTAACAAGACATAAGAGCATGCCAAAAAGTTAGTAACTGTTAAAGATGTTATTCTTTCAAATGCCTACAACATCGCATAGAACATCAAAAACTGCTTTTAAGCAGGCTCATTAACCACTAAAGCGCAGAAATGTTCTCTTAAAGAACACACGTACTGCATGTCAATGATCTATTAGCCTTTAAAAAATAAAAAACATCCAAAAGATAAATCAGTCTGAAAATGTAAATGTTTTACATTTATTTCAACAGATTTACTTGTTTCTTGTCAATTTCAACATAAAAAATATCCCTTTGTTTCTAAATAAGGTGTATCTTAGATTTACTAAATGTTTTATTTACAGCTGATCTTCATTTCAAACAAACAGTTTGCACCTGCATAGGGCCGCCACGCCAATATATATTGAATATAAAACAGAAAGAGAAAATAGCGACACAGCTAAAAATGCAGAGGCAAATTTCGACAAAAGTTAAATGCTTGTGTCATGAGCACGAGGCGGCTATGCAGTATCCACAACGGACGTGGCCATTTGCCGTACATAAGATACCATATTGACATTGGCGGGAAGGGCCACCGATTCTTTCTCTGCCCAGGGCCGCCACGAGCCTAGAGCCGCCCCCGAGTACTGCTGCCGTAAATTATTTTATTGAAGGTCGCACACAATCACTGGGCCACCGTGTTTCCATGTTTAATAACATGCTTTAACTCATATCATCATTAAAATTATATCGCGTATACATCTCAGTGTTTTAGTTATTCAGAGAGCTGTAATATCATGAATGTAATGGATTCTGTGTCCTGTTGGAGGTAGAGAAAGCCAGTTTAAGAAGCAAGTAGTGATTCACATACAGAGCACATACAACATTTAATGTGTTACTTTAATTAAGATGGGATTTGAGAAACTAGTAGATTAAACGATTTTAAGGTGAAGTTTATGATGTTCTACTTTAATGACAAAATAAACTATGTGATTAAAGTGGAAATTTCGAGATTGAAGTTGACATTTCGTGCTTTTTTCCCCCCACTGTGTGCCTTTTTTTTTTTCTCTGTACCCTAATAAGCTTTCATATAACACTCAGATGGTGGGCTACGACTCGCCTTTTCATGGCGACTTTGATATGTGACAACTTCTTTTTTATTTCGGGCACTGTGCGACTTTGTGAACTTGAGCTTTCGAGTTTCTCTGAAACGCTATGTCACTCGATCAGCTTCCTTTTGTTGTTTATACCACTGTTTAAACCAACAAACAGTAAGTTTTTCCTTCCCTCCACTTGGTACTCGCTGAAATTCTTCCATTTTCCCTCTTGCTTTTTCCATTGTCTTTTCACAGAACGCTGAGCTTAAGGGCTATTTATATTGATTTGCATATTCAAAGAGGCATAATTCTGGGAGGAGTTGGGGTGGGACAGCAGGCGCGAGCGTTACTTTTCACGCTGACCGGGACTTATGTAGCGGAAGAACGCGGAAGTTGGCGAACAGACAGATTCCTGCATCTGTATTTTTCTGTGCGTAAGCACATTTCGGCTTTTGTGCTTACATCATGTTATAGTGCGAATTCTACACACAGCGTTATGCATGAGGCCCCTAATGCACTGGCTCACACAAATGTCTCACTCTATGACAACAGTAGCTCCTTAGTCCTCATTTCTATGCAATGTGCCATATTGCAAAATGTTGGTTAATAAAAATGCCAATTGCATAAACTGGAATATCACTGCTTTCGATGTATTTAACTGGTTTTGATGTAATGGTATACTCTGGATGGATGGACAGTATTTGGCTATATAATATAAACTTTATTAATCCCAGGTGCAAATTTAGATAAATATGCTACAGGCCAACCTAGATTTTAAAATTTTATTTTGCCTGTGACATATAAAACAACAGAAACATAAAACAAAGATACAGATTTACAGAACAAATAAAACAATTGATCAATAAATGTATGTAATTGCAAAATTACCTTAAGTATCATCTTTTTGTGTGGAATGTCAGAAGCAATGAATTATCTAATAGCAGCAAGCAGAAAAGACCCCTTCTTAGTTCACCATGGTGGAATGGGCATGTTGCAATAAGTGTTCCAAAAGTGCCCTCCCTGCAGAGGATGGAGGAGATTTTTCTAAAATTGCCACAATCCCTTTTTCTACAACAACTTCCAGTGTGTCTAGGGTTAATTCTATGATGGAGCATGCTTTCTTGATAAGTTTTTCAGGACTGATGTAACATTTCTAGCAGTTTGCTGCTCACATCAAAAGATCTGATGGCACATTAGCATTCCTCAAATATGGTTGATGTATTTGATTAGGGATGGTCCTTTAAGAAAAATATCATCATGCAGGCCTGCCACAACAGCATCTCCTGGACATATCACAAGATGATCGATCTGCCGATATCAAACAGCAGATTAGATATCAATAATGATGGAGCCCTACTCCAAAAAACAAACCTGAGAATATACCTGTGTGTGTGTGTGTGTGTGTGTGTGTGGTCACCTTGTGCAATTCAAATAGTGCCACATATTCTCAATTACACTGAAATCAGGGCTCTGACTACACCTCTGTAAAAAACATTCACCATTTTGTACTTGAGCCGCCCCAAGTTTACTTTGGCCTTAGGTAGTTTCAGTTTTTTAGTACACTGAAACACATTATGTTGAAGTGTTGGTTTGTGCTTTTCATCATCCATTTTTCCTTCTATTTTCAGCAAATGACCTCAAATGATGAAAACCAACCCAGCAGCATAAAGTTGTCGTCACTGTACTTTACTGAAAGTATTTTTTAGAAGCAAGCAGTTTAACATTTTCACCAAACGTTATCTATTTGAACTTTGCCCAGAAATTTGAATCTTGGCCTCAGCTGACCACAAAATGTTTTCCCTACATCGCAATTTGGACAACCCCCTGCTTTCTGGCAAACTTCAAACCAACAATGATATGGATCTTTTTAAGTAATGTCTTTTTTTGTGGGGATTTTATTCAAAAAAGTTATTAATTTACTGGTGGAGGCAAATGTTTATGATGACTGTACCCTTTAGGTAGTAATTATCCTTATTTATTTTTCTAACACAGAACAATACCATATTAAAAATCTAATTATGTATGTTTTAAAATAAAAATGCAACCAAAAGATTTATTATTCAGGGAGTCACAGTGGGACAATGGTAGTGCTGCTACCCCGCAACAAGGAGACCCGGGTTTACATCCCAGTTGCTCCTTGAGTTGAATTTGCATGTTCTCTTACGGTCCGTGGGGTTTTCCTCTAGGAGCTCTGGTTTCTTCCCACCGTCTAAAGACATGCAGGTTAGTTGTCCTGGCTTTCCTGCATTGGCCCAAATATGTGCGTGTGTTTGTTGATCCTCAAATGGTCTGTCGCCCTGCCCAGGTGTTGTTGCTGCTTTGCGCCCATTACTTGCTGGGATAGGCTCCGGCTTCCTTATGACCCTGCTTATGAAAAGCATGTTTGAAAATGAACAGATAGATTTGTTATTAAGTAAAATTAGAGGATTGATCAAGGGTCCGAATACTATAACAGTATTGACAAGGTGAATCAACAAGGGATGATCATCCATATTATGAGCTGCCATTCCATCATGAAAATGAGAATCTTCAGACCAAGCAGCTGAGGGTCCTTTAAAAACAGTAAGCCAACAATGTAGCATACAGTATTCCATCTAATTAGGCAATGGTGAGCAATTCTTTTAAGGATCGCAATCAACCTAAAAGAGCCACGTATAGAGCAAAGGATCCATTTTGGCACTCCAACATTGGTGTCAGCTGTGGGATGAAAAGCAGACAGACATAATATCCAATTTTAGCAAACAGAGTGCCACAGAGACAGCGATAGACATACTTAGCTCTTCTTCAAATAAGTTGGAAGTGGCTAATAGGGACACCAAATTCAAAAGGAGGGCTACATAACAGTACTAGCAAAATACCCGCGCTTCGCAGCCGAGAAGTAGTGTGTTAAAGAAGCAATGAAAAAGAAAAGGAAACATTTTGAAAATAACGTAAGATGATTGTCAATGTAATTGTTTTGTCACTGTTGTGAGTGATGAGTATTGCTGTCATATATATTTACACACACACACAAACATATATATATACATATCTATACATATACACATATATATATACACACACACACACACACACACACACATATATACATACATATATATCTACATATATACATACACACATACACACACATATATACACACACAGCTATTTCATATCAGTGCAATACGCTGCTTGTTAAAACGGATAACTCCCGCTCTTACGTGCAAGTCTGCGTGGATATTATGAACTATCGTATTTGTTCAAGTTCTATTTAAATTTTAAATAGAAGGAATTTTTATTTAGTCGACAGAAATATCTTTGGTAGGAATGGTAAAAACAGACAGGAATATTATTCGTGAATAAATCAACTCAAACCTTAAACAACTTATAATATTTTGCTCTCCATAAAAATATATCCTGTCTAAATTATACAAGTTAGAAATAAAGTAAGCGTTAAAAGAACAAACATTCAAATTTCTTTACTCGTATGTAATTTTATATAAAAAATAAACTTAGATTTTAAATATCCCAAAAGATTTTGCTCTCCATAAAAATATATCCTGTCAAAATTATACAAATTCAAATATGAACATGCTGCATAACAAAACCTGGAAATATAAATAAAATGTGTTCCTTTCAGCAATAACAAATCAAATCATTCAGTTGTCTTTGCTCATATGTCATTTTAGAGCAGGACGCCTGGCATCTTTTTTTGGCAACAAGTTCGTTTCTGTTTGGTGTGAGGTTCTGTGTTGTGGAGATTCTCAGGATGGATTGCAGGTGCTCATCAGTGAGGCGACTCCTGTGTGCTGTTTTGTTAGTCTTTATCACTGAGAAGAGCTTCTCACACAGATATGTGCTACCAAACATGCACAAGGTTCGAGCCGCATGTAGACGGACTTTTTTTGTTCTTCAAAGTCACCAAAGCGCCGTGCAAACTCAGTGCGCTCAGTTTATCAGCAAAGTGCGTATTTGGGAACACCGTAGTGACGACTTGGTTTAACATTACTTGGCAACAGGGAAAGTGGGGCAAGTTGCACTGGTGCATTTGTGTCTCCCATAAAAGCAGCTTCACTTGAAATCACTTTGTGATTGTGCACGGGTAAAACGTCCGCTGAAGTGTCAGATTCTTATTTAATTCTTCTGCTTTCTGTATCTTCTGCATTGCATTCAGGTCTTTCAGGTTACCCTGATGTTTTGTCTCATAGTGCCGTCTTAGATTAAATTCTGTAATTACAGCCACATTAGCTCCACAAATGAGACACACGGGTTCAGTAAACATATACTCAGCCTCCCATCGGTTTTAAAGGCTCTATTTTCAGAATCAACTTTTCTCTTCAGCATCGTGTGAGCTAGCTTCGCAATAACTTGCAGCATCATAAGCTAGACTTGATTAACGCGGTAAGTGCAAGGCAGCTGAAGCGCTGCATTATGGGATCTGTAGTTTATTGTGTTACCAGCGCTTCATATACCGGGCCATTAATAACAATAATACAGTATATAAAATGATCTCGCGGGCGGATATAATTACGCGGGCGGATGTGGCCCGCCCTTGAGTTTGACACATATGGACTAAATAGAACTTGAAAATATATATTTTTTAAATGTGATCGCGCAATTCAGATAGAGTTGACGCACTACAGCCTGCATGCCTCAATAAGTCATCCTCCCTCGCTCTTACTTTTTACCGTTCATCTAATGAATACACTGAGTATGGCTTTACCAAAACAATCATTGATGGCGAATAAAGTATCCATTATTCGAGTATGTAGATCGGATATATATATATATATACCCGTGTCGCAGCGGAGAAGTAGTGTGTTAAAAAGCTAGAAAAGAAAAGGGAACATTTTAAAAATAACGTAACATGACTGTCAATATACAGTATTTGTTTTGTGAGTGTTACTGAGTGTTGCTGTCATCAAGGATTTGATTATCATTATTTCTTTCAATCAGGTTCGTATTTGTAGGATGTGTTGTGTTCAAGTTACATTCCGTGTTTGTCAATCGTTGTAAAGATGACAGGTTTCATTCATCGATTCGTTTCTTACTGCATCAATAAACAGCTCGTCTTCTTCTTTATCTGAGACCTGACACACTGCATGCACGGGTTTTTTTACACTGTCTTCCTTTAGCGGGACATTGACTTTTTCCACGTGTGCTTTGTTTCCGCAGTAGCTGGATTTATGAATATGCTTGTATGTATCAGGCGCTTCATATTTTTGCTGCCTTTTCAATTGTGTAATTGGTTTTGTTCAGCTCTTTGGAACTGTTGCTTTTATCTGTGCACTGCGTCAGTTCACGTGAGCCGCTCGGTGTACATGCATCGAAGGTTCCCAGCTGTGCTGGTGCCATCTCGTGCTATGTCCATGGCTGTATTTAATGTTACCTTAGTCCTGGCACTTAAAACTTTCTCTCGCAGTTTCGCTGAGTTTGTGTCAAACACCACCCTGACCATCTCATCTTCCTCTCCATAAGCACAGTCCTTCACCCGTGAATATTTAGTGGCAGTTTGCTATTGGATTGCCGCTGACGGACGGCCTTATATGGGCAGGCACTAAATTACAAACGCCAGCGGCAGCCTGTCCATGAACTTAATTTAAAATGTAGGTTTACATCGTGCTTTGTTTCAAGTAGCAGAACTCATGAATATGGTTGTATATGTCACTTTCGCTTCGCTTCTTATTGTTTAGCTGCCTTCTAAATTATATAATGCATGTTTTCTTCAGCGCTTTTTGAAGGTCTTCCTGGTTTTCTATGTACTGCGTGATTACGTGAAGGCGTGATGATGTCACACGAAACTCCGCCCCACGGCGTTCAAGCTCATCTCCATTACAGTAAATGGAAAAACAGCTTCCAGTTATGACCATTACGCGTAGAATTTCGATATAAAACCTGCCCAACTTTTGTAAGGAAGCTGTAAGGAATGAACCTGCCAAATTTCAGCCTTCCACCCACACGGGAAGTTGGAGAATTAGTGATGAGTCAGTGAGTGAGTGAGTGAGTGAGGGCTTTTCCGTTTATTAGTATAGATTGACAAGTTGCATCAAATTGGTGATCAGTCATCAATAGCATAAGCCGGCATTCGATCACTGAAATAAGCAGCTCCAGAGACCGTTTCAGAGGTACCTATGTAAACAGCCAGCCTTACAAACAGAATTCCATCTAGTGCGACCTATAGTGAGCAGTTCTTTTAAGGATACAGAGCCACGTAAAACAGCCCTGTAATGAGTAAAGGATCCATTAATGCACTTGACGCTGGTGTTACATATTTTCAGAAGTCACATACTTTTTTTTAAGTATGTAACTAATACATACTAATAAAGGGGACAGAGATAAGAAAGTTAAAATCTTGAATTGCCAAAAATTGACACCTATTAGGGGCCCAGTCTATGTGCTTTCACTTCCATTCCTTCTCTTATCAACAAATGAAAGATTAAATTCATTCAGACTTTTTATGCAGCTCTTAAATGCGTATGTAATATATAATATTGAGCAGTGCCATTTCTGGGCATATGCGGTTTAGGCAAGCACTTGGGGCATCCTCTAGTGGTCAGGGTGCATTACTGCAGCCCCATGCTGGGATTCCTATCTTTATTTTGTTTAGAAAACAAATTGTCTGGACCAGACTGGAACACAAAGAAATGTTTGTGTTGTGTGCCTCAGCAGCACCTGCACTGTCTGCACTATACCCAGCATAATCTGTTGCCCAGAAATGGCCCTGGGTGACACAACATTTTTTTAAACAATTAAGATCTATGAACACTCTGACTTAAAGTGAATGTCTGATTATATTGTTTTATATTTTCACATGCTAGCGATGTTTGGTCTTAACATCTGATGACCTACACAGTCCAACAATAACACAAACAACAACAATGATGATGGCAATAATTATAATCCTCCAACTGTAGCATAGAAGAGACAGATGTGGCGAAATAAAATTAAACGACCAAAACTGCAACATGACTGTAGTTCTTGATTGAATTGCTAAAAGCACTTGTAACCCAAACTATAACTGTCTCCCAAATTGAAATATATTAAAACTTGTAAAAAACTTTGCAAACATTGTCCTCTGCTGCCTACCACCATTTGTGAGATTTGCTCTGGGCACGGTCAAGCAGATGACTGTTTTTTTTGGATAGGCAGATTGCATTATTTGTGGTAAATAGGAATTGTGGGTAATGATTCCTATTTAAAGAAAATCATTAAATTCTTAGTTTCACTGAATATTGTAATTATGCTAAGTTTTCAAATTATTTTATTAATTTAAATGACATGTATATGCTATGGTAATTTCTTAGCTAAAAAAAAGTTTATATGCAGAATGTCACCATCATCAAAAAGCACAAGTTTAGATGGTAGTTTAAATAGATAACTATAGAAATCAAACTGTAGTTGCAGCAAAAATGTAAGTGCTTGTAATTTTTTTAGAGAAATGTTAAAAGCAATATAGACTACTCATACTGCCCTGTTCCCACTTATTTTCTGAAACTGTACCCCTCAAGAGTGTGTTTTTCTGAGATGGTCTTGTGAGCAGACATTCCTATAACTCATCATTTTCAAATTTTGAACTTTAGGTCCTAAATACTGTCCTCTCCTGTTCTCAATTTACAGGTCTGGCAGTGATGATTCCTCAAAGCAAAGAGGGTGGTGTGGGGCGCCATTTACAATTTCGCTTAGGGCATCAAAAATCCTAGAACCGGTTCTGATATGGAGCATATTTCAGGAATGCACTAAGGGAGATGAAATGGTGCTCTTTATAGTTGTCAGTCATTTACTATATCTTACCCCTTAACCTTCCAACTTTACTGAAAATGTCAGGCTGATTATTTATGAACTGAACGTTCGCCCACACAAATGAACTACTCCATGTGCACGTCGTGTACAAATAGTAAAGAATTACCCCGTGACTGCCTAAGGATTTAAAATATATGCATACGGTAAGAGCAAACAAACTGAATTGCATTTGAGGAGGAACTAGCGGAATATTTTAAAAGTTACTAATAATGATAAGTTGCAAATATTAATGATAAAGCCTGTAATATTTTTTTCATTTGACATATCGCTTTAAACTTTCGCCCCGATTTTATTTGGAGCAACAATATACTTCTTCCCTACTGGAAATAATGAATTGACAAGATTGGTTCCACCACAGCACCACGAATTGAAAAGCAAAACTTCTGGAACAAGTGGCTTTTTTTAAGGTTAAAGGGATATATGTTGAGAAAACATACAATGAATTGTGAAACACAGAGAAGTGTACATTGCTGTGAATTATGAAAAAGTGCATACACACCTGTGTGCGCAGAGCTTCTGCCAAAAGCTGAGCCCCCGAAAGTTCTTCGTCGTCCATTTATGCCGAATTAATTTTAAGGGAGTAAAACTAAGAGCGAAATACAAAACTCAAGGCTGACGCGTTTTATGCCACGGTTAGACAGCAGATAACCGCCTTGTGACTTGTAATGATTGAAAGCTGACTGAGCCACTCAGGATGGAATATTAAAGAGAAGGGGCGGGCTCTCATGAAGAGAGCGTCGGACTTTGAAACTCTGAATATAAAATACCACAGTTAAGAGTGGCAGTTTCATTTTCCTAGAAATAAGGGTAATGTATCAATCTTCTTCTAGTTTCATAAAATAACACTTAAAATTATTTAGATTTTATTCTTCGCAGACACGACGTAGATTGGGCCGCTTTTTCACAGTCTGTAGCACCTGTGTTGTATTCCTGGAATGTTCTTGTCTTGCGTGAGTTCCAACATTTTCAAAAGGACGCTTGGGTTTCCGTGTGTAGAGTTATGGAGTCTTGTTAAGACCGCAGTTGGTTATGGTGGCGGGATAGCTTTCGGTTCTCTGGCCGGTGTAATGCCAAATACAGAACCGGTGCACAAAAAGCATGGGAATTTGTTTCCTTAATTAGATTTTATTCATATGGTTGTTTATTGTTATACCTTTGCATTCTGTATTAGTATGAAAATCCCAAGTTCATCTGATCCATGCTCTGTGCCTAGAATGACTACGACTATAATAAATTACAATACAGTATCACATTTAATGGCCAGTTACCAGGTAAGGAATGACTGACAGGGAGCGGACGTATAGGTAGACTGTCCATGAGGGGACAGGAGTTTCCAGATTCATAAAACATTCACATACGTAAGACATTCTGGAACTTTAGGCTTTTTCACCCAGACCTTTTTTAAGCTTTTAATGGAATTCTTCATCCAATATAAATATATATATATATATATATATATATATATATATATATATATATATATCTCCTACAATTGTGCTTGAAGGTTTGTGAAGCCTTTAGAATTTTCTATATTTCTGCATAAATATAACCTAAACATCATCAGATTTTCACTCAAGTCCTGAAAGTAGATAAAGAGAAACCAGTTAAGCAAATGAGACAAAAATATTATACTCTGTCATTTTATTTATTAAGGAAAATGATCGAATATTACATATTTGTGAGTGGCAAAACTATGTGAACCTTTGCTTTCAGTATCTGGTGTGACCCCACCTTCAGCAATAAATGCAACTAAACGTTTCCGGTAACTTTTGATCATTCCTGCACACCAGCTTGGAGGAATTTTAGCCCATTCCTCCGTACAGAACAGCTTCAACTCTGGGATGTTGGTGAGTTTCCTCACATTAACTGCTCACTTCAGGTCCTTCCACAACATTTCGATTGGAATAAGGTTGGGACTTTGACTTGGCCATTCCAAAACATTAACTTAATTCTTCTTTAACCATTCTTTGGTAGAATGACTTGTGTGCTTAGGGTCATTGTCTTGCTGCATGACCCACCTTCTCTTGAGATTCAGTTCATGGACAGATGTCCTGACATTTTCCTTTAGAATTCTCTGATATAATTCAGAATTCATTGTTCCATCAATGAAGGCAAGCCGTCCTGGCCCAGATGCAGCAAAACAGGCCCAAACCATGATACTACCACCACCTTGTTTCACAGATGGGATAAGGTTCTTATGCTGGAATGCAGTGTTTTCCTTTCTCTAAACATAACGCTTTTCATTTAAACCGAAAAGTTCTATTTTGGTCTCATCTGTCCACAAAACATTTTTCCAATAGCCTTCTGGTTTGTCCATGTGATCTTTAGCAAACTGCAGACGAGCAGCAATTTTTTTTTTGGAGAGCAGTGACTTTCTCCTTGCAACCCTGCCATGCACAGAATTGTTGTTCAGTGTTCTCCTGATG
Source organism: Polypterus senegalus (assembly GCF_016835505.1). Lineage (NCBI taxonomy): Eukaryota > Metazoa > Chordata > Cladistia > Polypteriformes > Polypteridae > Polypterus > Polypterus senegalus. The sequence goes on along the minus strand of NC_053168.1, from coordinate 46,635,962 downwards.
GTGGACTCATGAACCTTAGCCAATGTAAGAGAGGTCGTCAGCTGCTTAGAAGTTACCTTGGGGTCCTTTGTGACCTCGCCAACTATTACACGCCTTGCTCTTGGAGTGATCTTTTGTTAGTCGACCACTCCTGGGGAGGGTAACAATGGTCTTGAATTTCCTCCATTTGTACACAATCTGTCTGACTGTGGATTGGTGGAGTCCAAACTCTTTAGAGATGATTTTGTAACCTTTTCCAGCCTGATGAGCATCAACAACTCTTTTTCTGAGGTCCTCAGAAATCTCCTTTGTTCATGCCATGATACACTTCCACAAACATGTTGTGAAGAGCAGACTTTGATAGATCCCTGTTCTTTAAATAACACAGGGTGCCCACTCACACCTGATTGTCATCCCATTGATTGAAAACACCTGACTCGAATTTCACCTTCAAACTAACTGCTAATCCGTGAGGTTCACATACTTTTGCCACTCACAAATATGTAATATTGATCATTTTCCTCAATAAATAAATGACCAAGTATAATATTTTTGTCTCATTTGTTTAACTGGTTTCTTTTTATCTACTTTTAGGACTTGAGTGAAAATCTGATGATGTTTTAGGTCATATTTATGCAGAAATATAGAAAATTCTAAAGGGTTCACAAACTTTCAAGCACAACTGTACATACGAATGTGCTTTCTGGAAAAAATGAAATCTCCTGTTTTCAAGGAGAACAGAGAACACAAGCTTCTGAGAAATTGGGCGTCTATGAGGGCCAACACTGGGTAACAACAAACGGTATCAAAACATCCAATAAAAAAAACTCCCGTTTCTTGTGTCACATATTCCACGCGTCAAGTCATCCAGGCGTATGCTTACAATATGTGCATACAAATACTTATGGAAAATCAGCAGTGCACGAACAGGAAACGCCTTTTTCTTACTCCTCCGGTTGTATTACAGGCTGCCATCTGCTGAATAAACAACCATATTCTTTCCTGGATTCCTTGCTATATTCTTATGGACTTTTCTTCACAAAAGCTATTTTTCCCAGTGTCATTAAAATACGTTTTAAATCATCTTAATAGACGTCCATTCTCTATAATCATCTTTATAATATCACTAAAATTACTGAATGATTTTCATTATCTGTTTAATTTAAATTAATTTCTGATGTTCATTCCTAAACATTTTGCAAGGCATTATAATGTTTTTTTTTTTTCCCATGTATTATATGCAATTCCTGTGTCAATGTTTTTCAAAATAACATAAATAATGATTAAATCCACAATGTCCTAACTGAAGTCTGTTATCATCTCCCCTTGATTGGCTATTAAATTTAATTGTATTATTAACTGTTGGTTTTAACTGATATAAGCTCCTTCCCTTATTGCCATACTACTTGCCACTCATTTATAATTCATTTTATAATCACATTTTTAATGTCATTTTTTTCCCCAAAGGTAATTCAGAATCTATTAGTTCTTTATTCAGTGACTTTCATTTCAATTTATCAGCAATCTTATTACGACTTTGTGTTGAACGAGTGGTTGCTCATGGAGTCCCGAATGAAGCACATTACCTGGATTGTGAGGGAGCATCACTTATGGCACTATGGCCATGTGGCGTGTTTCCCCGAGGGTTAATCCGGCTCATAAGATCCTCATCGTTGGGGACCCAAGTGGCTGGACCAGGCCAAGGGGTCACCCACGTAACACCTGGCTACGGCAGATAGAGGGTCATTTCCAGAGGGTAGGACTGGACATACACATTTTATATATATATATATATATATATATATATATATATATATATATATATATATATATATATATATATATATATATATATATATATATATATATATATATATATATATATATATATATATATATATATATATATATATATATATATATATATATATATATATATATATATATATATATATATATATATATATATATATATATATATATATATATATATATATATATATATATATATTGTGGTCCCCGGCGGGACGCCAGGAGGACAGAGGAGGGCTTGTGCCTCATACACACCGCGGGCGTCCGTCCTGGTTTTGTTGGGAGCCACGGGTCGAGGGCATGGAAGCCCTACCCTGTAGGGGCCCCGTGGTTACCGCCAGGCGGCGCCCGATGCGGTTGATCCCATGCAGTCGCCGGCCGGAGCTGGAGCCCGGCCGGACGCCTTGGAGGACGAGAGGAGGCTTGTGCCTCCTCCACACCGCGAGGGGGCGTCCGTCCTGGTTCTGTTGGGGACCACGGGTACAGGGCATGGAAGACCAGCCCTGTAGGGGCCCGTGGTCACCGCCAGGCGGCGCTCCGATGCCGGTTTATCCCGTACGGGCTGGGGCTGGAGCCCGGCCGGGACACCTTGGAGGACGTGAGGAGGGCGAGTGCCTCCTCCAGACGGAGTGGGGGCGTCCGTCCTGGTTAGGCAGGGGGCCTCGGGTACAGGGCTTTGAAGCCCAGCCCTGTAGGGACCTGTGGCCACCGCCAGGCGGCGCCCCGGTGCCTAATTATCCGGGAGCCGGCACTTCCGCCACACCAGGAAGTGCCGGGGAAGACTTGTGTGGCACCGGAGAGCTGCCAGGAAGAGAGCGATACTTCCGCCACGCTGGGCGTGGCTAAGGACGGAACACCTGGGGCTCATCCGGGAGCCTTATTTAGGGCCTCCCTCCAGTCATTGGTGGAAGTCGGGAGGAAGCAGACTGAGCTGGAGAGCGAGGACAGGAGGCGGCCAGGAAGGCACTAAGGACTGTGGGCCTGGACTTTTGGGGAATTCGGTGCGAGAAGGCACTGGGGGTGCACGTGAGCAAAGACCTTGTATATAGTGTATATAAATAAATAGTGTGTGGGAAAAATATGATGTCCGTCTGTCTGTGCCGGGGCCAGTTGTCACAATATATATATATATATATATATATATAATATATATATAATATAATATAATATAATATATATATATATATATATATATATATATATATATATATATATATTATAATATATATTATAATATATATATATATATATATATATATATATATATATATATATATATATATATATATATATATATATATATATATATATATATATAGGCTCATATAGTCACAGGCTATATATATATATATATACTATATATATATACTATATAGCCTGTGACTAATTCTTTTTAGCTGGTTTAAAAAGTGGATACATGCATGGCTGGACATAAAGTATAAATGGAAAATATAAAACATTAAGAATAATTACACACAGTTAAAAATTAGGGCAATATTAAAAGCCAATGTACTTACCACCTCCTTAGAATCTTGCATATTTTTTGGAATATACTGGATTATTTTCTGGTGCATTTATTATTTTTTTGCCTGTTGCTGTTACAAGCAGTACTTTGTTTTAAATAAGAACATTTTTATATTTTGTGTATCTTGAATATGTTCAATTCTGGAAGGTCTTAGGCCTCCGAAACATTTTTATTACACAAACATTTTAATTAAAAGAAGAGTATTAAATTATGTAACTCTCTAAAAGAGTAATAATTATTTAATGTGTCTTGGCATTTGGGAACCTCATGATTAGCTGCAAGAGTATATGTGCTTGAGGGTGCAGAGTACAAGTGATAAGCAATAAAGCAACAATTAAAGTGGCCACATCTAAAGGTAGGTAAATCGATCAAATGTAGTAAGTGTAAGACTGAACATTAAACTGAGCCCTTGAAGTGGCAGGGTCATTGAAATTCCTGTTTCTGAATATAGATGAGAGGAGAGGATATGTCAATGTTTTTTTCCTTTATTATTATTTAAACCGTATTAACCATAAAAGGTTTGTCACCTTTTTTGTTTTAATGATCTTATATAGCTTTTAGGTGAAATACTACTATGAGACTATGGTGTTGCCATTTGTCAGTTTGTTGATTCTGATATTGTTCATCTTTGCTGAACGCTCCACTAAATAATCCCACAATAGGACCGCTATCTCACTTTCCATTGTAATATTTATCCTCTTATGCTAGAAATTGTAAATCCTTTATGACCCTTTAGGTGCAGATTTTAACACTTGCCACACCTGCCCAGCACAGCAGCATGTTCTTTTTTTTTTTTTCTAGTGCCACCTCTGCAGCAGCCTCATTGTAAACGTTGATTTCTATCTTCAATCAGAAATGAATGACAGGCAAGCTCCTCGAGTGCCTGAAAACATTTTTACTTTTACTTTGTTCTGTTGTTTATACATTTTTTTAATATAAATTTACCAGATCCAAAGACATCTTTCAGGTTCAAGGTGATTACAAATTATACAGTTAGCTTTATTGTTTCCCATTAATATTCAAAATAGATAAGCTCAGTAACACTTACGGAAAGATATTTATTTATTTTTTTTTTAGAAAGTGTATGTTTCAGGTCATCATAGTATTGCAAGGTTTGTATGATGCAAGAATGAAATAGAATCCTACATTGTGCTATAGTTGAAATATATTAGTATTTTTTAAATGCGTCTGCATCAGCTTCGTTTACAAAACCAGAATGGAATGATCTGAATATTGCTTTAAGAAAACACATTTTAAATAGTTTACAGGGTTGACAGGGAACTGCAAAAATGTTCATTGTACAGGAAGAAGTAAAGAATAAAAATGTTCTTTAAACTGGTACGAAGATGCTTCAAACATCAAAAGCATTGTTGCTTTCCAGGTCTTGTTGATAAATGTCAAAGTTGGATTTGGTTTTGCTTCCCAGGTTACCTGTAAGTTTTCCCTTTTTGCCCAAGTTGACCAGATTCATACCTCTTCCATTTAAGTAGGATTGGAGAATTTTGATAAACTAGAAAAAGACAAAAAAAAAAAAAATGTATTTATACAGTAAGTACAGTAGCAGATTACAATCACAATGTGCAGACCCAAGTCCTACAGTTGGACATATTCCAAAGCCACTGTCACATCACGGAGGGCTAAAAGCTGACCCCATAGCAGTGTCTAGAGGGAACACCACATGGCTGCAGCACATCTGTGACTGAGATTTTCTGTTTGTTTTAGGATAGCAATTTTATTTTTATGTACTCTTTGCAGACTTTCTTTAATTTAATATTACTTAATGCAGTTGTTCATTTCTATAATTAAAGCACTATCAGATTTTGTATTGCATATTGCAATCAATCCCCTTCAGGTCACAATGCCCATAGAATATCCATCCATCCATCCATTATCCAACCTGCTATATCCTAACTACAGGGTCACGGGGGTCTGCTGGAGCCAATCCCAGCCAACACAGGGCGCAAGGCAGGAAACAAACCCCGGGCAGGGTGCCAGCCCACCACAGGACACACCCACACACTATGGACAATTTAGAATCGCCAATGTACCTAACCTGCATGTCTTTGGACTGTGGGAGGAAATCCGGAGGACCCCCACGCAGACACGGGGAGAACATGCAAACTCCACACAGGGAGGACCCAGGAAGCGAACCCAGGTCTCCTAACTGCGAGGCAGCAGCGCTACCATTGCGCCACCGTGCTGCCCTGCCCATAGAATACTCTGGGTGAAAACTTTTGTGTATTGAAACTGTTTTTTAAGGATGTTACTGCACACTGGTACAGGACTTAAAATATAATCACATTCTGAATAAACCTGGAATTTGCATTTACTTCCCATGTCTGAATGATGTGCATACTTAGTTAATTAGCATCTATAAATTGGCCCTGCATGAGTGCCATTTACTCTAACATATACCTCCTGAGCTAATTTTAAAGTGATAGGGAGCCTGAAACTGCCCCGACAACGTCAAGTATGTCAGGTGCCAACACTGCTGGGGGTACTAGTCTGTTTTTTAACAGACTTGATTATTAACCTACTCTGCACACATTTGGAATCTGAGAAGAAAACTGGAGTCCCCAGGGAAAGCCCAATGGAGAAACCTACATGCTGTGAAAATTATACATAGAACTGGGATTTTAACTCTCTTCTTTAGAGCTATAAAGCAGCTTCTCTTACCATTGTGCTGCTGTACCATGGCGAAATAAATATGTAAAATATAGTCTGTCAGTCTGACTAAATTCTAAGTGCTATTTTGCTTACCAGGCTCAAATACACTACCTTGATGAAACTGTTCAAACTGTGCCTTCTCATTGTCATTTTGATTAGTTTTCATTAAAGCAATTTATAAAACAAAGGTTAAAAGGTTTAGTTTTACCAGTAGTAGAAGTACTGTACTTTGTTCACCCTATTATAGCTGTAGCTACTTCTTTAAATGAACGTTTTGCTGCTTGCAGTAGTTAAGAAAATTGCCTTTTGTAATTAAGGGTAAAATTTAATGAATGAAAAAGTTGACATCTTTCTGTAGTGGCTTACGCTACTGTACAAGTAATCTTTTTACTTTGCTTGTTTGTGATGCTTCATAAATGCTCAAAATCAATTAACTCATACAAATTCACTTTTCCTGTTTTGCATTTTACTCAACTATACCTGAACCTGTTCCCCAAATTCTGAGTCCTTTATACCAACAGTACACATTCTGATTCTTATGTATTGTTGTTTTAAGCTGTCTGTCAACTTCCATGAACTATTAGGTCACCCTTACCCATGTTGAATCTTCTAAATTTGTGTCATGTATTGTATAATCTTGTATTTTGTCTGTTATGTTCAATTGTACATTTGTTTGCTTTGTAAAGTTCCTTCAGTTGGCATACCCTTTGAATTATGAAATATAACTTCTTGAATGATTTGATTATGTAAACATAATTTAAATTAAGATTACATATACAGTGTCTTCAAAAACAGTGATGACAGAGCAAGGTTAATGTGATTTCCAATTTACTTACAAGCAAATGAGCAGCTCCTGTTTCAGTGTGCACAGCTAAGCATGTTAAAGACAATACGTTAGACTCACAGGGCTGATTTGTAATCCCTCTGTGAACGTTAAGCCAGTGAAGATCATAGTAATGCTCAAAGGTGAGCTTGTATTGTAGACACCGAGAGATTCATTTGATTTGCATACAACTGAGTGCTGACTCACAAACACTCTAAGATGTTTTTACATTGTGCTTTTTCTTTTCATATAAGCTCCTGTTTAAAAAATGTTTATTTTGTGAGTGTCATACAATTACATTTTAAATAGAAAATATTGATGGAAAATAATGGAAGGTAAGTTTTAGCACTTTTTATAATATTATACTTGCAAAACAGATTTCAGGTGCTATATGAGATGCTGTGGATCAAGTGCAAGATCAAGTATTTAAAATATTTTTTCCAGAGATGTCTCATTTAGTAATGTCAGAACACGCCTGTAAATATTAGATGTTAAAACATTTTTATTCTGGTTCTTTTTTTTTGGTATTAATGCCTCAAAAATCACCACAGGCCACAGTACTTTACAGTTATTTACTAAATGGTGTGATTGGTAAAAAGTATTTATTACAGAGTAGCAGATGATAAATCAGAGAGTTTGATTAGTGCTGTTTATAAAATGTATTTAGTGATGCTGATTCATTGTAAGGACTAGGACATTCTTCATTATGTTCTGTAATATTAATATTGCAGAAACACATTAAATGTTCATGTACCTCCAAGGTAATTTTACTTCAAATAAACTAAAGTTTCACTTTTAATTTTCCCCTTTCCTCCAGAACATTTCATCTCTGGTAATCTGCCAGCTAAGACACATTCTTTAACATTTCCCCTTGTGTTTAAAGTCATAACAAAAGTTACATACCAGATTTCGATTTTCAGGATTTCTCAGAGATTTCCATTCTTCCTCACTGGAATCAAGCTCAGAAGTCACACAAGAACAAATCAGCATGGTCACTATAAGTGTCACAAAGTAAACATTGTTCATCCTGTTTATAAAAGAACAATATCAATTTAATGTATATAATACACAGATTTTATTGTAAGAAAGTTTGCAATACTGTATGTTTAAAATTATATTGTATTAGCCTTATAATAAAGAAGAAATTAGATTTATTGTACTTTTTAATAAAAGAGAAGTTTGACAATATTGCAAAGGTAATAAAAAAAAATCCCTACAACATTGAATATGAATACAATATGAATATTAGTTATATACAAATGTATTACCTGGCGTTAATTCTGGATATTTCTTAGAAGAAATCAAAATGTGAAAACAGTCAGCATAAAATAATATTCTGTCTTCTTTTGTGAGTGCGTTTTTCTACTCTCATTTATACCTTGGGATTATAATAGCCATCCCACTCTTCATGCATACGTGAATTGCAATGAGATGAGCACAGAAAATTAACCCTGGTTCTGACTAGTAACTGCAGTCAGAAGAAAAAAAAATAACAGGGCTGCTATGTCCCTCTTTTTAAGTATGATTTTTCTCTGTGCAGCAAATTACAGGTAACTTTGCTTTTCTATTGATAACAGTGAAGTGATTAACATCTTATTAATGTCACTGACGCTTGCACATGAATTTGTGTTGTAAAAGTGGAGGTGGAGTTGGCCATGTAGCGTATGATATTGCAATACAGAAACACAAACCGAAGGAGCCGAAGGTGTTGCACCTTCACTTTCCTTGCTGTATACACAGTACAGTACTGTTACAGCTGCATAAGGATGTAAAGTGATGGAATCTTGTTTGCACTTTGTATTGTGGGCATCACCAAATTGATATGGTGTTTCTGTTTCATGTTTTGTGGATTAAATTGTGTGTAACAGTATGTCATTATTATACCATTTACTATAATATAGTATAGACTTGATGATTTGTTCCACTGGAGATCGTGGGACCACAGAAGCAGTGAAAGTTTGCTTTCCACTGTAGCAAGTACTATATAAATAATATTGTGCCTGTATCTTATTTGCAATATTTCAGATTTTCCACTAAGAATGCCTTTAAACAAAAAGGTCTTAGCTGGACCCCTTCTGCATTCCAGGATATGAAAGATAGTCCCGCTCAAGAATAAACTGGGATTATTATTCTGTACAGATGTTTCATTATTAATGTGCACACAACTAAGAAGAAATCTTAATATTTAGAAAATCAGTTGATTATGTACATAATAATCCTTAAAAGGACGCAGACCTCAAGGTTTGGAAGTATTTTTCTTTGTCAGGGGGTTTTATTCTATATGTTCAATCAAGCCATTCTTGATTACTTTCCTGTTGTAGATTATATGTGTCAGCAGTACAGCAAACCACATCTTTATTTGCCCTTTTCATGCATAGTATTCCCAATATTTATTTTCTCTGCATTTTGTATTTTATACATTATTGCTCCATTCTTAAGCATAAAATACATTTGGGTGGTGTGGCAGAGCATTGGTTAAACCTAAGGCCTTGCAGCCAGCACAAGAAGACTGGGTTCAGATCTCAGCTTTGTCACTTTCATAGTTTTCTTTATAAGCTCTGCGTTTGGATAAGTGGGTTCAGTAAACAGATAGACATCCAACCATCCATTCATTATGCAACCTGCCATATCCTAACTACAGGGTTACGGGGTCTTCTGGAGCCAGTCCCAGCTAACAGGGAAGGCACACACACACATACATACACAAATACACACACCAAGCACACACTAGGGACAATTTAGAATTGCCAGTGCACCTAACCTGCATGTCTTTGGACTGTGAGAGGAACAGACATGGGGAGAACATGCAAACTCCATGCAGGGAGGACCCGAGAAGCGAACCCAGTTCTCCTAACTGCGAGGCAGCAGCGCTACCCACTGCGCCACCGTGCCGCCCCAACAGATAGACATGAATAGCTAAAATGAAGGTGAGATATTGTATTATTTTTTTCATTTAAATGAAATAAGCAATCCCTTGATTTCACCATCTTCGCATACGTCACTAAAAATATGCTATTGTACAGTGAATATTGAACTGGTCTGAAGGTTAGATTATAAATTGTACTCATGAAAATGGAGTAGCAGATTGTAATATGTGAGCAGTTTGAGGAGAAAAAGTTAAATATTGCACATAGCTGGTCTGATAACCTAAAACTAAATCAAACACCATTGTCCCGTGGACTTAATACTCAGTGCCATATGAACTTCCATTTACTGCTGAACAAGGTCCCCTTCCTTGACTTGTCCTGAAAACATCAAATTATAGCAGCCAATAACAGAAATATAGTCTATGAAGATTTGTTGTTCTTATTTATTAATTCTCAATTAATTCTCAAAAAAAATCCTCATTAAAATTTTTTGTGCACTTTAATGACTGAAATGTTAATAAAAAGTCTTAATTACAGTTATTTTGCCATACATAAGATTATTGATCTGAACTAGGCACAATTTTCCTGGAAAATAGCAGCAAGTGAATTGCGTCATACTTTAATATTTCTACATCTAAAAGGCAGCTGCCCTTATTAATCTTCTCAAAAATCATCAATGGTTGAATGATCTTTATACATTTCTTGTGTGGGTGGGCATAATTATCCAGTACTTATTCAGATTTTATTCAGTGTGAGTCATAATATTTTACCTTGCTTCCTACATCTCCTGGGTTATCATCAGTTTTAATGAACATTATGTTTCTGTTTGGCATCCCTGTGTCATTTCTTTATAGAAAATTTGCAAAGTTATGCAAGCAGATTTGAATGACGTTATCTTGCCATCTAATGACCTACCATATGTGTATAAATAAGTTATTCATTTTAATAAAGCAAACAAAATGTATAGCTCAGGGGAATTAAATTGAGTTTTAAGAATGCAAAGAAAGAAGTAAATATACATTGCATAGCATAAGGGCCAATGAAATATAATGATGAATAATGTTGATGATAAATTAGAAGACTATACAGTAAAAGTAAGATTGAGAAGAATGCAGTATAGAAGTTTTTGGACCTCCGATTACATTTCAGCGTTTGGAGTAATGAGAAGTGCCTGAAGAAGGTTTCCTGAGTTGCCTCGAAAGCTTGCATATCTTTTTAGTTAGCCAATAAAAGGGGTCATTTTGCTTGTCTTCACATTGCATCCATAATAGCTAACATGGCACAACACCCTACCACTGCAGCATTTGAGGTGAAGGAATTCTATAAACATACTAAATGGGAGTTTTATAGAGAGGAGCGCCACCAAGTAGAAAGAGCATTAACCTGAAACAGTGAAATTCGGTTCATTCTTGTACAAAGTCCTCCAAATGAAAAGTCTAGTGTTTGGCACACATTTAGAGATGCATAGTAGTTACAATAAAAAACAGAATGATATTCCACAGACCACTTGCAGCGTCATCACTGGTACAGAATTTACAAATAGGCATAGATTTTTTTTTTTTTAAATAACTGAGCCTTAATTGTTACAGTAAAAAAGATTACTGTGTTACACTGAGGTCAACTAACAGTGTGGAAGAGGAAAACAAAATTCTAGTCTACACATACTGCTTCTCCCATACAGTGAAAGTGGTCTCAGGTTCGGCTTATCGCTAGTTTTGACACATCCGGTTTAATGTCCTCTTTAGCATCTGATCAGTTAGAATACTGGCTTTGGGGAATCTGTGAGTTTACTTGTATTAATGAATATATTTTAGTTTGAAAACAATTATTCTTGAAATAATATTCTGGCTAGCTACAGAACATAAAGTGGAATGCATTTGATTGGACTTTATGATTCAGTTGACAGCTTTATGCATTACGCAGATTTTTCTTTAATTTCTTTTCTAACAGACACTAATTATTGGGGGCTAGGTCCACAAGCACATGAAATATACTTTTTCCTGCCACATTTAATTTCCATTTTTGGCTAGCACTCTTTAAGAATTTGATCTTAATAGTTAATTCTACTGATAAAAGGATCAGACTGCCCCGGATTTCAAATCACTTGGTCGGTTGCTTTTCCATTATCCTTTAAAATAGGAAACAAATGGCTGAGATCATGGACAGTGCATTGTGATTACATTCTTGTTACACAGTGCAGTCTCATTTCACACTGGCTTTCTTCAGCCAAGTCCTGTGAACTTCACCTCTTCAGGGAGGAAGACTGCAGGTGGTGCCCTCCAGGGCTCCCTGTGTCACAACTCCTGCTGAAGGCAATGGCAGGAGCAAATGCAGTTGGAGAAAGTCCCAAGTAGGTAAGTAAAAGACGGGGGAAACGCACTTGTTCATGCAGAGGTGAAGCTAAGAGAGACCTTTGAGAAAACTTCAGCCTGCACCCTCACAGCTACTAACACTCTAGCAATGGGCAAAAGGGACACCATCTTCACCAGCTGTTCATAAGTTAATACATGTTCATAAATTATGAGTACAGCTCTGTTCCTTTAAGGGCCGATAGCTCCCTAGTTGGAATAAGTTATTTTGTAATTGCGGCATTTTAAGTAACCGAAAACTATATAGATATGATATTAAAAGTTGATACCTCTCCCATAGTGATAAAAAAAAAAGCGGTAAAAATCACATAAGAGAAAATAACTTTGCTTTCTTTACTGATGATGTACGCGGCATTACAGACGAAGGAAGCCATAGCAAGACAATTACCCAGGTGGGAACTCAGTGTATACAGTCTGCCATTTTTCATCACTGCACTGGAAGGCTTTTCAGGACAGATGACAATATCACCCCTCCGTCTGTCGGCTTCAAAGTATTTGGCTGATGTCCAAGTCTTTTATACTGGTTCCTCCACGTGCAGGCGCCCACGTCGGCAAATACTGTAGTCCATTTCCAAACAAGGAAAGAGGATTTTGTGCCGACAAAATACTATACACCTGTCTTTAGGCTGACTATACATTCCTCCTGCTGTCTTTGTCTACCTTGTCCTATGCTTGGCCCAGCAATTCTAAATGCTGAGAGCCCCTGTGTGCTAACTTTGACTTGGCCTGTACATGTGAGTGGATTTATAAAATACTTTTTGTACAGAGCACAATGACATTAAACTTTTGTATTCTGATTACAAGCTCTTCATCCTGCTCGGGTAAATGGGACCTCTCCGAGACAATCCTTGGTGATCTCCTGATTAGCGGCTCCACTCTCAGGGAACCAGTCTGAAAGCACTTCCTTGCATGGCATAGCAGGACAGGGGACTGGGGTTAAAACACTTACTTTTATTACACGCAAACAATAAGTCTGAAATGTTTAAAGCCTTAAATAAGATGTATTACACAGAGGTGCTGTCTTTTTCAAATATTCAGCATAGTTTACTAAAAGATTAGCATAAATGACTCTTCATCCCTAATTTTAGTAGGTGTCAAGCTTCTTGAGTGATGAGGTCTCTAATTCTTTAAAGTCCTCTTTTATCTCTCTGCAAACACTTAACAGAAAAATATATATTGCTCTTCTCAGTAACATAAGCCTTGTTCTTCTCCAAGGCTCTGTCCTCTGCTTTCTGACTACTGTGCCATAAAGACAGTCTTTTTTATATAATTTAATATTAGTCATGTAAGAGAGTTTAAATTAATTGACTTGTATATGTGATATTCAATTGGTATGGTAATAAAATGTTGTTTTGACATGTAAAGTGACGGCCAATATGAGTTCTCCGTCACATGCATATGCATTTTAGCCTAGTTTTCAGGACATGTTCCTCTTAATAATAATAATTTTATTTTTACTGCTCCTTTACTGTGCCCATGCTCCTCTTGTTTTAACTAGCAACCTGTAAGCAATCAGTGTCTTAAGGGTAGGACCATGTGGCCCAATCGATTTTTGGATTTCCACTGACAGTGACACTGCTTATTCCTGCTGTTTATAGTTACTCTGCTAGAGATTTTTCTGCTTGAGTTCCTCATAAACTGCAAGGTGTTAACGTTATTTACCTCAACTTAAAGGGATTTTTTTTCTCAAATATCCCTTTAAAGCCCAACACTTAAGCTGTCAAATTGAACTGTTTTGTTTGCTTCAATAAGAATATACAGCATCAGAAACTAGACAGGGCAGCGCCTTCATTTTATTTTTTTACCGTTGTTTTCATCACGAACATTAATTTCCAGAAACAACATTCACTCATTTCCCAGGTTGTTTGTACATTGAAGCATCTTAAAGTACTTAACCAGCCTATTTTAAAAGCAATTGCATAATCTTATTAAAGAAAATAGAACAAAAAAAGTGAATTACGTTTTTAATTCTGTAAAAATGTAAAGAATGGTAGGTACTTGTTTTTGCTGTTGAGTTCAGAAAGAGGAACACCCAAAATGTTGTATTTCAAACCTTCCTTTCATTTTAAGGTGTGGAAATAATCTTTACCTATTTGCGTTTTTGTAGATGCATGTGGGCTCCAAACGTTTCCAAACTCCCACCTACTCTGCCAGTTTGTTTTATATTCATTCACCATTCAAAGAAAACTTGTAAAATTTGACAAAATAAAGTCAACAGACATCCAGTATCGCCATGCTGTTGGAATTCGTAAAGTCTGCATGTTATCCTAGTTATCATCTCCCACCATTACCATTGCCTTTCTACAGTATGGGCTTATTGCATGCTTTCCATGTTGTGTTTTTAATTTTGTTATAGGATGTTGATTTTCATTGATACTTTCTGTGAATTGTACTGTAATCTGAGCCTAGGTATGTGTCTGCTGTAAAATGTATGCGATTCCTATGAATACTCTGTTTATGAAGCCACTGGCTAAGTCAAAACTCTTTCAACTGTTTAAGGGAAGTATTCATGAAATGATTATGAACTAAAACGTGTAGGCCAATTTTGAAAAGTGCAATTTATTTTGTTGCTGCCAATTTACCAGAATATTAAAGTTTTACATAAAAAAGGTCCAATATATTTAAGGTGAGCTTAAATAAAATGAAAGGGAAATCAAATTGAAATATCTTAGGAACATTGTGTCTGTTGTCAAGGATGCCAGGGGCAATGACACAGTCGGGACTCCTTGAGGATCCGGAAGTGGGCGTGCGCCCATCTGGGATCACGTGGGGGCCGCCACCCTGGTTGCTTTGGGGGCCACGGGTTGGGGGCTTGGAAGCCCAACCCTGTAGGGGCCCGTGGTCACTGCCAGGGGGCGCCCCGGTGCCTTGGGAGCCCTGGACCTCAGCACTTCCGCCACACCAGGAAGTGCTGGGGGGAAGAGGAGCAAGAACACCCGGAGGACTTCCGGCTACACAGTTGGTGCTTCCGCCACACAGGGGTGTGTCGGCGGAAGCTCCTCGGGAAGCACCTGGAGTCCATCCGGGCGTGCATAAAAGGAGCCGCCTCCCTCCAGTCGATAGCAAGAGTCGGGTGGAAGTGGACGGAGCTCAGAGGAGAGGAGTGGAGGCGGTCTGGGGACTGATTGGGGTGATTGGTGCTGCGGCACTGGGTAGTGCACTTTACTAATATTGTAAATATTGTAAATAAACACTTGTGTGGTGAAACAACATGTCTGCCTGTCTGTGTCCGGGCTGTACCCCACACTGTTCAAGGTTGGTTCCTGTCTTGTTCCCAGTGTTGCTTGCCGTGCACCCTTAAAGTTGGTGACATATGGATGAGTATCTTTATAATACATTCAGGTAAAAAGTTAAGTAAGGTTATATTTTTATAACCAATTATCTGTAATATATGGAGACTAAATGCAACAACGGTAAATTAAATCAAACCTTGGTGAAAGTTGTTTGTAACCCTCTACTTATAATGCTATGTTTTTTTTTTCCCCCCCAGTTACTTTTTTGGAATGGATTGGAAAATCTTGGCCTACTCTGTAGGCTTTTATGTTTGTCATGTTGTAGTTTCATCTTTGCACCGTAGAGGGTACTATACAGCTGCAGTTTATGAACATCAGGTAATACTGAATCCCGATCCCAGTGTTCCTTTAAGCCGCCAGTCTGCACTGCAGCATATGAAGAAAAATCTTGACATATATGAAGAGCAGGTAGCCTTAGCAGCTAAGAAGGTAAGCTTAAGCATTTTAAACATATATATTTATTGAGAATAAAAAAGTATTTGATTTTCCTCTGACTTCACGATAAATTATTAAAAAGAAATTTTTGTTACTGTTAAGATGCAGTTATTCTCATTTAAAAAAATATAACAGTTATAACTACTGAAAGAAGTAGTTGGTATGTGCACAGCAAAATGGTGCTAGCCAGAAGTAGTAGTCCATTACCAATGAAAAAGAGCTCTGGATACGTGTATGGCCTAATATACAGACGTTTATGTTTGTATGTCTGATGCTCTCATGTTTGGCGTGTAACTTGATCTGCAAAGCAGGACTTGCACACCAAAAAGACAGCCCAAGGACTCCATGATTTGTACAAACAGTCAGGTGGGCTTGACAGGCACAGAATTTTTGGCTGTCAGTGTGATGGATGGTCACATATGGCACATTTGTAGCAGTGACACTGCACTGCTGTTGATGACTGCAAGATTGATCTTATACCTCGTGTGCCAGGAAAAGCACAGTGCCCATGGTACTGTTTTCACCGTCTACAGAGGGGGTATTGCTCCCTTCCTCAATGGCTGAGAGCAGCTTGGACTATGATAGGCTGATACCATGCTGTGAGTGGGACCTTGCTGATAACATCAGTATTTTGCTATTTTCTGTTATTGTGCATTCATTCAGTCTGGAGTCGGGCTTGAGATGTTGACTCTGGCCAACTTTGTCTAATAGCATACCACCAAAAACACTGTGTTGTCATGATGTGGCACACCATCATCTATAATAGCCCTGTTTGTTACAGTTCAGTTGACCCCACAGTGCTTCATCTCTCATTGTAGGCAAAATACCATTGTGTGACTTTTTGTGTTATTTTTTCCCTGAGTTCTGTGCTACTCTTTCTCACTGACATCACTACCTTTCTGGGTCTCCAATAGAGCATATCTACAAAACTCTGAAATACTGTATAAACTAAAGTCTGCTCTACACACTCATAGCCTCCTTGGAGGAGCAGTTGTGTAATTTTGATAGTATAAACCACAGGATGTGTGACTCCATGTCATGAGGCAGAGCTTCTTATACAGTTGTGCTTGAAAGTTTGTGAACCCTTTAGAATCTATATATATAATTCACTAAGGCAAGACAACCATGGAAAGCACGGAAGGGCGTGGATTCACTAAGCGCCGACAAGTGAGACACCTATGGCGCATGCAGGAAGGAGCCACGCCCACCAACTCCAAGACCATTGGATACGACGACAACTCGCAGAGCCACGCCCACCAACTCGGACGTGACGACACAGAAAAACCGGCGTCATTTATATTCGTCTGTCGTAGAGGTCACATGCAGCTCCGACCCACGTTGACTATTAATAGAGGCATGTTTCGCGGAGGTGAATCGCCATATGCGGCGTGTAAAACTGTTTGCGAGGGGTATCCCATGGGATCCTTAAAACGTTCCTTTACAACTGAGGTTAAAACACAATGAAGTGAGCAGTCTTTAAAAAACGAGTTTTCGGTTACGACGCATGACCGCGTGCACTATAGCAAACTGTTTTGCACGCTACATACAGCAATTCGCATCCGCGACAAAACATGCGTCTTCTTAGATACTCCTGCACTTTGTACACACCCCCTTCCCACCGTGGTCGGGTGTCTTGGTGGATTATATATAGAAAGGCAGCCAAAACCACACAGAGCAATGAAAAGTCTACGTGAGTCACAGGTGCATCTGGACTGTACAAAGACTCGAGTGACGAGTTGGAGGTGGGCACATGAGCAGGCAGTGTATACTGAACGAGAAACCAGCAGACTAGCATGACGGAGGGAGCAGAGTGGATGTTCTTCTCCTCTCCTCCCCTTCCACCCTGAGCGCCGCACGGACGATTGTGTGTTGGTTCATTCCGTGCATTGGTTAAAACCCAATGAAGGAAGCAGTCTTTAAAAACCAATAAGCCCTGTGCCTCTGTTTCATTACCGTCTCACCTGCTTCACCAATGCAGGCCCCGCAACAGGCAGCCAACCAGGTAACCAAAGTCTTTGGGTTCAGGGGGGAGTATGGTTACAAAGCTGAAACTTAAAGGAATTGACGGAAGGGCACCACCAGGTGTGTAGCCTTTCACTTCATTTGACTCAACGCATGAAACCTCAACAGGCCCGGACACGGACAGGATTGACAGATTGATAACTCTTTCTCGATTCTGTGGGTGGTGGTGCATGGCAGTTCTTAGTTGGTGGAGCGATTTGGCTGGTTATTTCCGAAAACGAACGAGACTCCCGCCTGCTAAATAGTTATACGACCCAACAGCGGTCGACGTCCAAATTCTTAGAGGGACAAGTGGCTCTCAGCCACATGAGATTGAGCATTAACAGGTCTGTGATGCACTTGTATGTCCGGTACTGCACGCGCGCTACACTGAATGGATCAACGTGTGTCTACCCGGCGCGGGGAGGCCGTTGAACCCCATTCGTGATGGAAACCGTGGCTTCCAATTGTTCCCCACGAACGAGAAATTCCCAGTACGTGCGAGTCATACGCTCGCACTGATTACGTCCCTGCCCTTTGTAAAGCCCCCCATGGTCGGGCGACTTGGTGGATTATATATAAAAAAGCAGCCGAAACCGCAAAGAACAATGAAAAATCAACGTGGAAACTGACTGAGGCGGTGTTTGGAAAATTAACAGTCAACGTGACTCACAGGTGCGTGTGGACTGTACACAGACGAAAGCGACTCAGGTAGGGAGTTGGGGGCGGGCACATAAGCGGGCAGTGCGTACTAAACGAGCGCCGCTCAACCCCGTCCTTCGCTTTGGAAGGAGAAAGCGCAACGGCGCTCCACCGGTTTTCAGTCACGGACAATTGTATGTTGGTTCGTATTGTGCATTGTTGCAATGTTACATTTCTTGGTGGTTTATTAAATTACGGATTTTTCAAATTTTTATTTTTTCCTCTGTGCTTAAAAATCATTTAAAAAGCGGCCTGATTATGCGGCGTATGCTACGCCGCGGGTTGGCTAGTTTTCTATATTTCTGCATAAATATGACCTAAAAAAAATCATCAGATTTTCACTCAAGTCCTAAAAGTAAAGAGAAACCAGTTAAACAAATTAGACAAAAATATTATACTTGGTCATTTATTTATTAAGGAAAATGATTGAATATTACGTATTTGTGAGTGGCAAAACTATGTGAACCTTTGCTTTCAGTATCTTGTGAGACCCCCCTTTGCAGCAATAACTGCAACTAAACGTTTCTGGTAACTTTTGATCATTCCTACACACTGGCTTGGAGGAATTTCAGCCCATTCCTCCGTACAGAACAGCTTCAACTCTGGGATGTTGGTGGGTTTCCTCACATTAACTGCTTGCTTCAGGTCCTTCCATAACATTTCGATTGGATTAAGGTCAGGACTTTGACTTGGCCATTCCAAACATTAACTATTCTTTTTAACCATTGTTTGGTAGAACGACTTGTGTGCTTAGGGTCGTTGTCTTGCTGCATGACCCACCTTCTCTTGAGATTCAGTTCATGGACAGATGTCCTGACATTTTCTTTTAGAATTCTCTGATATAATTCAGAATTCATTGTTCCATCAATGAAGGCAAGCCGTCCTGGCCCAGATGCAGCAAAACAGGCCCAAACCATGATACTACCACCACCATGTTTCACAGATGGGATAAGGTTCTTATGCTGGAATGCAGTGTTTTCCTTTCTTCAAACATAACACTTTTCATTTAAACCAAAACGTTCTATTTTTGTCTCATCCGGCCACAAAACATTCTTCCAATAGCCTTCTGGTTTGTCCACATGATCTTTAGCAAACTTCAGATGAGCAGCAATTTTTTTTTGGAGAGCAGTGGCTTTCTCCTTGCAATCCATTTGTACACAATCTGTCTGACTGTGGATTGGTGGAGTTCAAACTCTTTAGAGATGGTTTTGTAACCTTTTCCAGCCTGAGGAGCATCAACAACTCTTTTTCTGAGGTCCTCAGAAATCTCCTTTGTTCGTGCCATGATACACATCCATAAACATGTGTTGTGAAGAGCAGACTTTAATAGATCCCTGATAACACAGGGTGCCCACTCACACCTGATTGTCATCCCATTGATTGAAAACACCTGACTTGAATTTCAAACTATCTGCTAATCCTAGAGGTTCACATACTTTTCCCACTCACAAATATGTAATATTCAATCATTTTCCTCATTAAATAAATGACCAAGTATAATATTTTTCTCTCATTTGTTTAACTGATTTCTCTTTATCTACTTTTAGGACTTGAGTGAAAATCTGATGATGTTTTAGGTCATATTTATGCAGAAATATAGAAAATTCTAAAGGGTTCATAAGCACAACTGTATAGCCAATGAGGAACATTTACTTTGTAGATGTACTCTGACTTTGGAATTTTTTTTTACTCGTGTTCATTGGCCTGCTTGCCAGTTTTCATGTATACTGGACTACTGCTTCTGATGCATATCTTTTTCCTGACTTTATTTATTTACTTTGAATGTGAAATTACAATATTCATCTGTGGTATAGTTTTCTGAATTCTTTCAAAAATTCTTTAATTTTTTTCATTTTGTCATTATGGACTATTAAGTGTAGATTGATAGGCACCAATTGCAAATGTATCCATTTAAAATTAAATCTACAACACAATAAAGTGTGAAGAAAGGAGGGTGAATAATTTCCGAATCCACTGTGTACATAATACAATGAAAATCGTAGCTGAATGTCTCTGACAGGCTGTAACAGACAAAGAGCACAAACACAGACAGCAATTACAACATAACAAGAAATGTTCATGCACATAATCGGGTCATATGAATAAAAACAGTGAGTGAATTTAGTAGTACGTGTACTAATGGCCCAGTAGGTATGCTCTGTGTTATATACTCTGTGCAACTTAGAGGAAAAAGCCATCCTAGAGTGCTTAAGGAAGTTAGTAAGTTCATATTGTAGGAAAGTTTTGTGCTGTTTTATTTAAAAAAAAAAAAAAAAAACGTGATTTTCACTGATTCATATAAATATCGGTCAGTAAGATTAACTCGTCCAAATCAAGTGCGTTAGTGAACAGTCATTACAGGTTTAGAGAGTGGAGATCTGAATAGAATTCAGACTTGGTCAGACTAGTGGCAAGTGAAATTTAATGTTAATGAGTATTACATGTTAGAAGGAAACATGTTAGATTTGAATACACGTTGGAAGGTCTGACACTTGAAACAATGAGAACCTGTAGATTTGTAATGTGTACTTTAATTTTGGGTACTTATGCACGCATCTCCAAAAGTAGTCCTAGGTGTCTTCATTTCTAAAGGGTGGCTGTAAAATGAGACCATCGACCAGTTGTTTTGACACAAGGGTGTGATATTCTGTATGTATTTTACATTGAAAATAAAATTTAAGGGGTGACAGCTGAGGGAGAAATCTGCATACTGCAGCACACACTTGACACTTGGTTGAACAGATGCTCCTTCATGTTTAGGGAATGAAACCTTTATGTGTTTAACAAAATGCAACACATAATGTGGGCTGTCAGTGACTGTTGCAATACTGTTTGTCCACTTTAATGTAAATATGCAGTAAGTGTCAAATCTCTTTATGATTCCTGGCATGTAAGAGGTTAATGAAATTCTACAGTGTGAATTGTTTGATGATCTCAGCATTTTCTGTGCGTAATGCTAAGAGAATGTATATAATTAAGAGTATTAAAGTGCATATTGCAAACCATCAGTCTTGACATTTTGTCAAAATATTCATGTCTAAAAGCATTTTTACCACACATCATTGTTCTAAAGTTAAATTATACACTTGTCTTCTTTCAGTTACTCTGCTTCATACATTCATGCTTAGCCAGTAACTGCCTGTTTGTTTCCACAAGGGAGCTCAGTTGATTGTGTTTCCAGAGGATGGTATCCATGGCTTCAACTTCACAAGGCAGTCTATTGAGCCGTATCTGGAGTGGATACCAGACCCTAAATCTATCAAGTGGAGTCCATGTGCGAACCCTGGCAGGTTTCCCAACACAGAGGTAAAAGAAAATGGTGTCATTTACAGCTCATTTTTTCTCTTTTCTCTTTTGTCTTTTTCAAAACAAAGGTAGATGAGAGATTTTAATCTGCCCATTATTTAACTGGAAGGGATATATATATATATATATATATATATATATATATATATATATACAGTGTGTATGTATATATATATATATATGTGTGTGTATATATATGTATATATATATATGTATATATATATATATATATGTGTGTATACAGAGGTGTGAAAACTATTTGCCCCTTCCTGATTTCTTATTCTTTTGCATGTTTGTCACACAAAATGTTTCTGATCATCAAACACATTTAACCATTAGTCAAATATAACACAAGTAAACACAAAATGCAGTTTTTAAATGATGGTTTTATTATTTAGGGAGAAAAAATCCAAACCTACATGGCCCTTTGTGAAAAGTAATTGCCCCTTGTTAAAAATAACCTAACTGTGGTGTATCACACCTGAGTTCAATTTCGTAGCCACCCCAGGCCTGATTACTGCCACACCTGTTTCAATCAAGAAATCACTTAAATAGGAGCTGCCTGACACAGAGAAGTAGACCAAAAGCACCTCAAAAGCTAGACATCATGCCAAGATCCAAAGAAATTCAGGAACAAATGAGAACAGAAGTAATTGAGATCTATCAGTCTGGTAAAGGTTATAAAGCCATTTCTAAAGCTTTGGGACTCCAGCGAACCACAGTGAGCGCCATTATCCACAAATGGCAAAAACATGGAATAGCGGTGAACCTTCCCAGGAGTGGCCGGCCGACGAAAATTATCCCAAGAGTGCAGAGACGACTCATCCGAGAGGTCACAAAAGACCCCAGGACAACGTCTAAAGAACTGCAGGCCTCACTTGCCTCAATTAAGGTCAGTGTTCACGACTCCACCATAAGAAAGAGACTGGGCAAAACGGCCTGCATGGCAGATTTCCAAGACGCAAACCACTGTTAAGCAAAAGAACATTAGGGCTCGTCTCAATTTTGCTAAGAAACATCTCAATGATTGCCAAGACTTTTGGGAAAATACCTTGTGGACTGATGAGACAAAAGTTTAACTTTTTGGAAGGCAAATGTCCCGTTACATCTGGCGTAAAAGGAACACAGCATTTCAGAAAAAGAACATCATACCAACAGTAAAATATGGTGGTGGTAGTGTGATGGTCTGGGGTTGTTTTGCTGCTTCAGGACCTGGAAGGCTTGCTGTGATAGATGGAACCATGAATTCTACTGTCTACCAAAAATCCTGAAGGAGAATGTCCGCCATCTGTTCGTCAACTCAAGCTGAAGCGATCTTGGGTGCTGCAACAGGACAATGACACAAAACACACCAGCAAATCCACCTCTGAATGGCTGAAGAAAAACAAAATGAAGACTTTGGAGTGGCCTAGTCAAAGTCCTGACCTGAATCCGATTTGAGATGCTATGGCATGACCTTAAAAAGGCGGTTCATGCTAGAAAACCCTCAAATAAAGCTGAATTACAACAATTCTGCAAAGATGAGTGGGCCAAAATTCCTCCAGAGTGCTGTAAAAGACTCATTGCAAGTTATCGCAAATGCTTGATTGCAGTTATTGCTGCTAAGGGTGGCCCAACCAGTTATTAGGTTCAGGGGCAATTACTTTTTCACACAGGGCCATGTAGGTTTGGATTTTTTTTCTCCCTAAATAATAAAAACCATAATTTAAAAACTGCATTTTGTGTTTACTTCTGTTATATTTGACTAATGGTTAAATGTGTTTGATGATCAGAAACATTTTGTGTGACAAACATGCAAAAGAATAAGAAATCAGGAAGGGGGCAAAAAGTTTTTCACACTGTGTATATATATAGTTAATTTAAAATCACATGTACCTTCAGTCAATCATAATGTATTGTAACCTAACCTAACATTCTAAAACCCATCAAATCCTGGCATTACTGGGTACAAGGCAGTAAATAGCCCTGGCCAGTATGCCAGTCCATTGCAGGGTCCAGTTTTGCATAGTCCCACACTCGCACAGTAAGACCTGACTTGTTTTTGAGAGCTCTACTTTTGAAACGTGGTAGAAAGCGGTCACCCAGTAAATCATTCGCTGTATCTGAATGGAAAAGAAGTGGCAGTACCTGGACCAGCAAAACACTTGCCTTTGCACAATTCTGTGGCTAATGAAGATTATTCCCAGTGGATAACATTACGAATTGTTTTCATTGAGTTAAACTGCATGAACAAAAACACTAGAAGAGATGACAAAAATGAACTCATATCCTCCTTGATTATACATTGCATGGTATTTCCACCAAAGTAAAATCCGAAGTACAAATGGTTAAAAGCACATGAAAACAGTACACAAGGAGAAAGTGAACATTTTCATTCATTTTTCATATCCCCAGTATGGACATTCTCAGCAGCACTGGGCACAAGACATCAGTCAACATGTGAGGTTGCAGGTTTGTTGCGTTACATACACGTACTTCGATCCTCACTCGTGCGTTGCTTTAGGATGAAATCAGAATAATTTGTGAAACGCACACACACACAAACAAGGGCAGACTGTTTAAACACTACCCTAACAGCAAGTATACTGGGACTGAACTCGGACCACTGGAGTGGTCAGGTAGTTTAGTTACCTACTGCACCATCTTGTCTCCTGTTAGTGACATTAGTTCAGCTTAAACTGCTTTTTTCCCAACTGGACATGAACAATGAGCTGTGGTCCAGTGCCCTGGCCGTGCAGGTCACCCTTGGTTATAGAGTTATTGTTACCAGCATGTTTACAGTAATTATCTAAAGCTCTTAAATCACCAAAGGTAATGTACACTTTTACATGTATTTGATAGATTTAGACATCATTTGAGTAAATATACCTTAATATTTTAAGATGATATAATTTCCATTTCTTTAAAAACATGCCGGGATATGAACTTTGAAAGTAAAATATGCATTGATTTCATTTCTTGCGATAATTTGAAATGGAGCAGACTTGGTGTTACCTTGTTGTTCATATTCATATGCTTAAACAGAAGAACACATATCCGTTGTCCAGAAAGGCTTTATGTCACATTGTTTAACAGAGAAAGACGTTTTAAACCATTACATTTTTCGGTATGATAAATGGAGAGGAGTTTACATTTTTAAAGTAAGTAAAGCATCGTATTCAGTTGTGCCATACTGCACTGTGCGCCCACTCTAGTAGTTATGCCTGCCTGCCTGTTAATGCAAATACAGTATATTGCTACTCCAAAAGGCCAATCATGAGGCCGTAGCTGTCTCTGTAAATATGGTCAAGAGGTTGTTGTTTGACCAAACATGAGAGTGTATTAAAGACACTTGCTCCAAGTGACCGTTGCTGGTGTCACACACGGTGGTTACAACATCTCATTTTATCCCAGGATTTTCTTACACTTCAGCCTGTAGAATTTACATAGCATGGCGTAATAAACACAACGCCTCCAATAAGCAGCAGTTGTGGGGGCGAGAACACCGTGTTGTTGAGCGAGATCAGAGGAGACTCGTTCAACCTAACAACAAGGCCTGAAATACTAAAAAGAACAGGTCTGTGCAGCAGTGGTGCACAAAAGGACATCTGTAAATGTACAGTGCATCACACCTTGAAGTAGGTGGGCCACAGCACCAGAGGAACACATCGAGTTCCACATCTTTCAGCTAAGAACAGGATGATGAGAATACAGTAGGTACATATTCATAAAAAACACGTTGAAGATTAGAAAAATGCCATCTCAACTGACATGTCTTCATTTCCGCTACACAACCTGATTTTAGGACAGACTTTGGTGTAAACCGCAGGGACTCCGCTGGACTAATGGCTAATTGTGCTATTGCCATACTGCTGGAACTCTTTCTTGGTGTACATTATGCTTCGTAATAACTTTTGAGCCTCACTGGAATGTTACAGCATAGCTAAGCATTGTTTGCGGACCACCTTCTTCAATTTGTAGCCACAGTCCCACTTTCTAAATGGCTGCTTCCCGCAGAACAATGCGCCGCGTCACAAAGCTGACAACTTCTCAAGCTGATTCCATAAATACGACACTAACTTGACTTTACTTGATTGAGATCAGGAGACGGGTGTGGGTCATTTGAGTAGAGTGTCTCTGGGATGAGTTGAAACAGCAGGGTGAATGTGTGGCCGAAAAAGCATGGACCGAGATTCCAAAGAAATGTTTGTGGCACTCTGTTGAAGCATTTAAGGTGTTCTAGAGCAGGGCTGGGCAATGTCGGTCCTGGAGGGACGCAGTGGCTGCAGGTTTTCATTCCGAACCAACTGCTTAATTAGAAACCAATCCTTGCCAGTCTCACACCTTATTTAATTTTATTGCTTGTTAGTCTGTAAGGTTCTTCTCTCGTAGATTTTTTTGTTCTCCAAGGATATCATCCAAATGATTTGAAGCCTAAAACAGATCATTTTCAGTCTGTCACATTTTCTATTAGGGCGGCATGGTGGCGCAGTGGGTAGCGCTGCTGCCTCGCAGTATGGAGACATGGGTTTGCTTCCCAGGTCCTCCCTGCGTGGAGTTTGCATGTTCTCCTCGTGTCTGCGTGGGTTTCTTCCCACAGTCCAAAGACATGCAGATTAGGTGCATTGGTGTGACAATATGGGTTCAGCTCCATGCTCTCATCTTGCTTCCGGGAGTCCTTGAACCCGTCACTGTCGGTAATGTTACCGATAAGCTCGGCAGTGAGGCACAACTTAGCACGGGGATGGTTCAAAAGTGCAAAGTGCTTTTATTTAAAAACAACAAACAAAAACAAAGTGTTCAAACAAAGTGCAGTGCATCAAATCTTTAAATAAATAATCCATTAAAACAGACATTAAGTGGAGGTTAAAATCCAGTACAAAAAATTATTTTAAAAACAACAATGAGGTTAAAACAATGCTGGAAACAGTCTCTTTATAAACAAAGCCTGGTTGTCTTCTTTTTACCTGGTGGCTCCCCTCCTTCTCCCATCAGGCTTTGCAACAGGAGATTCGCCCTACCTGCAGCTGACCTTCTTTCCACTCAACTGGTCTGGAGGCTTCCCGATCCCTGGCTTTGGTTCCGATCCCTCCAGACTGAGACTTAGGTTCCCCAACGGCCACTCATTTCTCATGCTGGGGAATCCATCTCCCAAGCCTTCCAACTCCCGCTGCCTTCTCAGCCTTACGCAGCCAGCCATCCTCCTTCCGGTCACTTCCGCTCCTCCATAAAATGCTCAGCGGGAGTGACCACTACCTATGGCACTCAGATGTCGGCCAAACACCTCGCTAGGGCTCACTTTCCAGCTGCCTGCACTCGCTCACTCTTTCTAACACACACCGGCTTTCTCCTCACTGCTTCCTGCTTTCTTTCAGACTCCTGCAACCTCTGTTTCTCTCTTTCTCTTCTTTCTTCACCCTTCATTTCTATTTTTTTCTCTAGCCGCCTCGTGCTTCTATTTATAACAGGGACGTGGCAGCTGTGGCAATTGCAGCTCTCGGGAACAATTACGGATGCGGACGGTTTCTCACCTGTGCACTTAGGTGAGAAATGCCCACATCACGAATTCCCATGGAACCGCTTCGGCCGCACACCACCACGGCCCCTCACTAAGCCACGAGTGCACCAATTATTTATTTTAAAAATGGCCTGTTGACGTGAGCTGTGGACCCGCTATACTACAATTGGTGATCCTAAATCGTCCGTATTGTGTGCTTGGTGTGTGTGTGTGTGTGTGCCCTGCGGTGTGCTGGCGCCCTGCCCGGGGATTTGTTCCTGCCTTGCGCCCTATTCATGCAGGGATTGGCTCCAGCAGACCCCTGTGACCCTGTGCTAGGATATAGCGGGTTGGATGATGACTGACTGACATTTTCTATTACATGTTTTATTAAACCAAATAGTGCATGATGAATCCACACAGGTGAATATGGAAACAAGTTAGATGGAGAACTGCTGGCTGCTTTGTCATTTACATCTTATTGCTAATAAGGAGCCATTAAAACACTGAAGGCAGCTGTTTACGATTGAAATAAGCAATCGAGGGTGGAGAACCTTAACAAGAGAGACCACTAAAATAAAGCATCAAAATGGCACTTAAGCAGTAAGTGCGTCATCAGCAATAATTGACTTCTCATTAAGAAACTGGGCAGGAACAAAAACCTGCAGCCACTGCGGCCCTCCTGGACAGACATTGCCCACCGCTGTTCTAGTGAAGTGGCCACTGAGGAGCGTATGATTCGTAATGTGACATCTACTCAGATGTTCAGCTATACACCTCTAATCAGTTGTGAGCGAGCAGATCAATCCTCCCGTTAGGACGGGTACCTTTGCTCTGTTAATGTGACTTTTTTTTTTTTGCCTGTTTCACACCATTATCTTGTCATTTGTTTCACTGATAGGTTTTGCAACAATTGAGCTGTATGGCAAAAACTAACAGAATTTATCTGGTAGCCAACATGCCGGATTGGCAAGAATGTCTGCCTAGAGACCCCTACTGTCCACCTGATGGAAGGTACCAGTTCAATACGGATGTGGTCTTCAGCGATGACGGCACCATTGTTGCTAGGTACCATAAGCAAAACTTGTACTTTGAAGCAGCCTTCGATACCCCTGTGGATCCTGAGTATGTTTTCTTTGATACGCCTTTTGCTGGCCTCTTTGGCGTATTTACATGTTTTGACATACTTTTCTATGAACCAGCCGTGACCCTAATAGAAAAATTTAAATTGAAACAAATTGTTTATCCGACTGCATGGATGAATCAGCTTCCTCTCTTATCTGCGATTCAAATGCAACGGTCTTTTGCCTCCGCATTTGGACTGAACCTTCTGGCTGCTAATATCCACCAAACTGATTTGGATATGACAGGAAGTGGCATTTACACCCCTTCACTCTCCGTGTATCACCACGACATGGATAGTCATAATGGCAAGCTGCTTGTAGCCACGATTCCTATCATTCCTGACAGTTCAAATGATGCACTCGTAGACAATTGGCATTTGATTTCCTCCAGAACCTTAAATATGGCCAAGACAAACAACTTGCAGTTCTGTAGCAGTGAATCTGAAGCGTGTTCAGGACATTCTCCCAATCAAGTTCCTTTTGTGAAACCTTTCCACGCACTAATGATGTATGATAACTACACCTTCACTCCGCTGCTGGCAGAAGAGGGCAATGTTGCCGTTTGCGACGGCTCATTTTGCTGCCACTTGTCTTACGAGCGGTCCCCTCCATCTCATGAGCTGTATGCACTGGGTGCCTTTAACGGTCTACACGTGGTTCATGGTACTTACTATCTTGAAGTGTGTGCACTTGTCAAATGCCCGGGCTCAGACTGGCATAGCTGTGGTGGAGGGACAGTACATGCGAGCAGCGCTCTAAGTTTTCACTTGTGGGGTAATTTCACCACTCGCTTCATTTTCCCCCAGATATTAGCAAGTGAGATGCAACTCGATATTCCTGATAAAATGGGCTGGGAAAAAGAGAACTTCTTTATGACGAAGAACAACATGTCTGCTGGCCTCATAACAGCTGCACTGTATGGAAGAGTTTATGAAAAGTCCTGAGGTGCACAAAAAAGGTCAAAGGGCTTGACGATAAACCGTAGCTGACAATGTTAGGCACGGCGTCTGAAAAATATTGAGGCTGCATATAGAAATGTATTGTGGTTCTGATTTGTGAGCCGATTAAAAATGATAATGAAATTTATGTGAAAACTGACAAAAGCATTGGCCTCGGTGTCAAATCCTGAAAATTCACAGTTTTAATGTTTGCCTTTGTTAATGTGGGCCAAGTTAGGTGAAATTCTGACTTTTCATATTTTATATCCTTGCAAACAAACCTCAGTCCTGCTAAGTTTTTGAGATGTGACTAAACAAATGAAAATCTGGCTGTATCGACTTTGACCCATGAATCAAAATGGAAAACGGCTCCTTAACCAGTGCAGATGCTGAGTGGTCCCTTAAAACGCATCCCAGCTACTTCTCGATAACACCAACGGGCTTCGGCATGGCAGCTCTTTTAGAATCGCCTTCTTCACAAACTGCTCTACACGGCTCTCTCATGATTGCTTGATGTCTTCACTTGCCCACTGTGGACAATTTTACTTTATTTTCAAGTTGCTCTTCTTTCGTTTTTTTTCTTTCACATAGTGAGTAGCTTGGGATGTGTGTTTTTACAGTCGTATATTAAAAAATTGTTGCTGTGATTACTATACAAAAATCTTAATAAATGGAATTCTTCACTCAAAAATGATATTTTGTTATCCCTTGTAGTTTGTGATGACAGGGGAGAAACATTTCTAATGTCACGTTTTCATAAAGAATGGAGATCTCAAATTTTATGATGCAGTGGGCTTCAACGGGGTCGCCAGTAGTGAAGGATGGCAGACCATATTGGAACATCTAAGAAAAAACTCGAGCGGCATAATCCACTTATCAGTTTTGCAGTCATTTTGCGCTACATTGCTGTGAATTAATTACGTATGAAAAGTCCGAGTAGTGCAGTGGTCACCAAGTGTGTTCAGAAGGGTTGGAGCTTTTGAATCGAACAGAGGACTCGTGACCAGTGAAGGAGGGGAAAGGGCAGCTCATCCATGCGGGAGGGTCATGTCCTTTGAAGTGGAACTCCCTCTAGTGGCGCAGGCTGTCCCTGCATCCCTGATCCTTTGTTCACCTACTCACTCTCTTAAAGAGGAAGCCTGGATGGGCTCTGGTTTCCCACGAGACCCTCCTAGGAACCTTGGTTGCTCCATTCACAATGAGATTGAAGGAGAATGATGAAGAGGAGGAGGAACCCACTGCTGGCACCTAGCTATACATGACCTCTTGGTTTAAGTGTTGGCTCATGTGACTCGGGCACCTACTTTCAAAAGTTCAGTTCTGTTCTGCTATTAATTGTTTCACTTCTAGGCATAACCCAGTCTGCTACACCAACAGCCACCCATGGTAGGGTTTACCAAGGAAGGTGTGCCCACCCTTGTGATCATGGTATGCACAGGATCTCTCATTTTACCAATATGGTTGTGGACCTACCTCTGCCCTATGCCACCTTGATGGTGCAGTTACCCCAGTAGCCTTTGACCAGGCAGGCTGGTGCCCCCTCTTAACACACTCTTGTGCTACCCAGCATTTCTGAGGAAATTCTGATCCTTCCAGTCTGAATCACAACTCATGGAGACCACCAGGCATTAACTTGTGTCTCCTGCCAAATGGCGAAAGTTTAACACGGCAAATGTTTTAGAATGAGAACAACTTTGTTAAGGCAGCTTTGAAGCCTGACAACAGCAGTTTTAGTGCCATCTTACAGAGCTGGCATGTTCCCTCTCTCCATCTCAGCTTCCTATCCTGGGACAAACAATCATGCCATTGTGAATGTGTGTGTGTGTGTGTCCCGCTCACAGCCTGCCTGCGAATGGCGCTCTGTCGTCGACCTCCTGCTTCGAAAAAGGCTTCAGCTCAAAATACTAGAAAAGAACTGTGTTTGGCAATGGCCGGGTGGCCGAACGAATAGACGAACAACTGACAGTAGTGGCAAAGGTGAGGGTCAAGATTGCAGTAATACAAGTGTGTTTGTGACAAGCGATTGTCTTTCCCCATTTTTATTTTACTTTCTAAATATTTAGCTGTTTCAAAATACTGTTTCTGTCAGTCTTTTAGAACAAAAATAAAGCAGGATTTGATTAAACGGTTTTTCAGCACTTCGGCATGAAAGCTCTGCTCATTATTCACTGTCACTTCAGTCCTCACTCATTTACCGGCTCCCATCAACTGCTATTCAGACATTTTCTCGGAAGAGTTGAGCTCAATTATGGGGGCTGTAACAGTAATGACGTGCTGCTTGGATACTGCACTATGGTGGAGCAGACAAAGCTAATTGGTATACGGAAGCATACAGCATACTTGATATACGGAAGTATACAGCACCCAAATCTAGCAGTTCAAGTGCAGATCTTTCTCCATCTTGAATAGCAAAGTGCAGTAAAGTGCTACGCCACCCTACCATTAACAGCGTCGCATATCCAGAAGGTCAGATCTCCATCTATTGGTAACGCTGACTTTGTAAGTCAAGCTGAAGATGTGCAGCGTGTCAGAAACGAGCAGAGCCGGCTGACTGTGATGGACGTGGCTGCCAGATGAGCTTCCAATCCGCTTGAGCTGCCTTTACACGCAGTAACAGACAAATGGCTGGGCTAACAAACACCCACTAAAAAAGTAAGTAAAAGAAAATTTTAAAGTATTTGCAAACTGATGGGAGCGTTTCCCCTTAACTGAAGTTTGACAGCTTTGTCTGGTAAGTTTTTTCGTTGGCCTACTCAAGTCTGGGATAACCGTTCTGTTCACTGAGCGGTGTACGTGGCGAGTGACACAGCAGATGTTTCACGTTGTCCACTATGATGAGGCTTCTCTCATATTTATATATTTTTTTTTGGGTGAGCTGCAAGGGAAATTTTCTGTGTAACCAACACTTCATTTCTTAGAGCGCTCACCCTGGAGCCGCTGGGATCATATGCAATGTAACTTTGGTGGCACCAGTTGAGCACGTGCAGGCCATCTGCAGACATCATGAAGTGCGTGTTATTCTTGGGAAAAGGACGAGTCCAACGCAACTGGAAAAATTCAAAAGCTTAGAGGGGTGAACCAAAAAAATGGAGTAAACCTGTCCATATCTATCTTATGAAGTGTACAGAAATTGTATTACTGTATATACTCACGTATAAGTCCTGAAAAATCGATCATAAAATCAGACCCCGACTTACATGTCCATTCAAAAATGCGACGCTCAATTTTTTTTTTTTTTACATCTTCTTGTCTCCTCTAGTCTCACATCAGTTTCTCAGACGCATCGCATTTTGTTGCAGCAGCTCAATTATCAATTTCTTTCGCTACTTCAATGACTTAATTTAAAACCAGCTTCATATTTTCTTCTCATCGAACGTTCCAATTGTAGATAAGGGATGCTCTTATGATAAAGGTGTATGAGGGTGTGAGATACAAAAAACAGAAATCAGTGTAAACATTGCTTCGGAATAATTTGGGTATCACCGTGTGGTCACGTAGGCACAATACATAGGGAAAAAAAAGGCTGTGTGCTCCGTGGTTACTCTCTCAGGTTGGCGTTAGCATATTGTAATCTCTTGGACCAATCGCATGAGTTTTCTGTATTCGAATTATACGAGCGACATTATAAAATACTGGAAATTACTCAGTAAAATCAAGCCTGACTTATCAGGCGAGTTATTCAGTAAGTGAGACTAATGTCAAAGTCAAGAAGACAACAGCTAGGTATCAGCACCATCACTAAATTTATGATCAAAAATAATTTATCACAAAACTGTTGGTGCATATTAACCCAAAAGCTGGAGGGTGCCATCATCTCAGTACCATCTTGTATCCAATTATTGTAACTACAAACATGACAGCTGCCACAACTGTGAGAAAACTGCACAAAACTGTAGCCTTAGCAACAAAGGCATTAAACAAAATGGTGTTGCAATAAAATAAATAAAACAAGAATTAAAAATGATGATTGGTGAGCCATTACAGAGTAGAAAAAATGATTCCCAAACTCTAAACGTAGCCCCTTGTGATAGACTTCTCCCACTGCGACCAGCCCCACTCTCGTCTTACCATCGTTCAGTGCTCATTGGTTTGTTTTTTTTTTTTCCTCACATCAGAGTTGTGACTTAAAAATCAGCACAAGGGTTCAAACTGTAATGCAATTGTTGGGCTCACAATTCTGAAATGGAGCCAAGAGTCGAGGAGATACACTGCGTAGTTCAAAGTCAATCAAAGTGATTTCCCCAGACGTCCTTTTCGGAGCGATGTGGCAAACAGCCGGATGGCATGCCATTCACTAATTCAGTCCGGGACAATTTAGTGTCACCAGTTAACCAACTGGTTGTACCCGAGGATGCATGCAGAAAGAACACTTTGATTACTCGACCCTCTGTGTGTGTATATATATATGTATATATATAATTTAGTCTGAGAAATGGTACTGAAAATTTACAGCAGTAACAAAAGAGGATGTTGTCCTGGTTGGCTTTTAAGATTCAACAATTGGCTTCCGTGGTTTCTGTAGGATGGAGAGAGCACACTTCTGCCAGTCCTGTGACACCTCATGGACCAGTGGGTATGGGGTGGCGCAGTTAGCAGTCTCGTGTAGCCATAGTGAAGTCTTCCTGTCTAGAATACTTTTGCTCCTGTCAGCATCTTCTCCATTTTCAGAGGATGCGCAGAGCAAAAACATGCACTAGAGGCAGATTGTAGGTAATTTCTCATACAGTCCACTATCTAAATCAAGTGGACTGGATGGTAAACTGGCGCAATAAAAACTCTCTCACTCTGAATGTAAAAAAGACCAAAGAAATGATATTTAAGAGACAGAACCCTGTATGTTCAGCTATTTGTAGTTCTGGGAAAGGAGATAGAAATAGTGACTGAATATAAATACTTAGGAACTTACCTAGATAACAATCTTAACTGGAATACAAAAAAATATTTTCTAAATGCAACCAGCGCTTATTTCTCCTCCATAAACTCAAACTATTTAAAGTAGATAAGGACCTCATGTTGTCCTTTTACCGCAGTCTGATCCAGTCTGTGATCACTTTCAGTTTCATTGCCTGGTTTAATAGTCTGACAGACCAAAACTCAAAGAAGCTCCAGCAGATTATGACGTATGCAGCTAAAGTTATTGGGGCTGATGGAGATGATCTGACAAGTGTGTGTCAGAGGACAATGTTAAAGAAACTGGAAATCGTGTCAACTGATGACAAACATCCATTACATGTAGAACTAAAGTTCAGTAAATCAGGAAGGATAGTCACTTTGAAAACCCACACAAATCACTCCAGGAACTCCTTTCTTCCTAGTGCCATACGACTTTTCAATAAGAAATATCGAAGATAATGATTAAGGTTTTGATATATATCCTGTAACCTTTTTTTTTGTTTTTTGATGTAAATATGTATTATCTAACTGCTTTACCCTAACCTTTCTTGTTTTTATTTGTCTGTTTTATTTCATTCTGTCTGTTATTAGATGCAACTGAGAAGGCAAATAACGTTTTCTTGTGTAAACATGACTAAATAAAGAAACCTTAAACCTTAGTGTCAATAGTTCCAAAATTATGATTTTATCCCTCCAGGTGATGCATTGCCATCAAAGCGGGGACTCCGAATAAACACACATCATGGAAGAGGCTGTTCTTGGTTCATTTGAGCAGGGGGTCTCCCACGCTGGTCCTGGAGCACTGCTGTGGCAGCAGGTTTCCATTCTAACCCTTTTCATAATTAGAAACCAGTTTCTGATGCTAACTTTTTACTTTTAATTGCCTTGCTATGTAAGACTTGGACCCCTTATTTATTTATTTTTGCCTGAACTATCAGCCAAATAATAATGAGATACAAAACAAGCCAACAGCACGACCAAGAGCACGTATCCAGCATTCAATATTTGACAATATTGAAAGGTGAAGGTCTCAGTAATGTTGATCTGCTCAAGCCCACAAAACATTTTCACATTGTTCTTAGAGAAACAAAAATTTGCTGTTTTTGAAATCTCTGCTGTGGCAGAACCAGAGCATCAGTAAGCCATGGCACTAAATAACGTGTTTAATTAACAACAAGAATCGGCTTCTAATTAAGAAACCGGGTGGAGTTTGAGGCCCCAACTTAGCTGGTCATCTCTTCGCTCTCTTCACATCTGGTTTCTGTTTGGGGGTTGTGCAATTCAGAAGCCAATTAAAATGAAGGGAGAAGAAGTCCGTTAGCAGCAAAAACAGGTCACTGATTAAGAAAAAGCTTCGAATGAAAACAGCAGCGCTTCAGGGGCAGAGTTGGAGACCCCTGGTTCACGGGCTCTTCAGGCCTTTTGTGTTGAGCGTTTTATTTTTGGAACCTTTGATAGCACAGACACCGCCCTCGAATGCACAGCAGTAGGTGAGAAGCCATTAGGGTGGGACTCAATGCTCCTTTTCTCTAAATCGGTTACAAATGCGTCAAGGACAGAAGCTGACCTGACAGTAAATCAGGAGCTTGTTACTCAGTAACAACACAAAGAGTGAGATCTCCAGTGGTCTGATAACTCACTAGTTACACTTCTAACTTAGCTTGGCTCAGATGAACAGTTTTCTAAGGAGGATGTCCGATGAGATGTGCACTTGCCCATTTTTGATCCAGGTGCTGCTCCTTCATCCAAGTTCTCTGCAACTTTGAAGGGGATAGCATGACCTGAGTTCAGCAGTCAGGACTCCCTTTCTTGAAGTTTGAAAGCATTGCCTGCCAGATTGGGTTTAGTCACTGGCACAGAGCTCAAGTATGGAGGACTGGAGTTTACAGCTGGTTTTGCAGATTGTTAAATCTTTTGAGGATCTTCAAAAGACAAACAACATATAGCTGCTTGCCACCTAGCCCAAAGTTGGAAGGAGTACGAACTGAGGTACACATTGTCCAAACCCTAATTGTTACTGGTCCCTCTGATTCACGCAGGAAAGACAACATGTTGTACACTTGGTCAATGTGTTGCCTCTTATGTCTTGTTGGGGTCTTTTCTGAGACTCAGAATGACAGCCATGAGGTGTTTTACATGAACATATGCACACACACCGCAGCTTCTTGGAAAAGGTCTGAATGTAGCAAGCAAATGACATGAGCTAAGCAGCCGAAGATTCAGTGAATGTCTAACATATAAAGTGGATAAATGCAGTTAAGCAAGCTGACTGAAAGGTTTGGTGATGTTCATAAAATGGACCGTCAGTACAATGCTGTGGGCACATCACACAATGACCATCACTTCGGATGTCCTGCTTCTGCTGCAGGTCTAATATTACAAGATTAAAACGACAGGCCACCCACCTGTGCTAACTCAATGGTGGACCAATTCTGACTTTGCTTGAGTGCTCACTAATGCTCTTATTAGACCAACTGATGGCTACTCATACAAGGAGATTATGGTTCATGGTTTTATATGCTTGAAGCATGTTGTTAACCAACTGGACATGGTTAGGTGCTTTATAGTTACCAAGAACATTCTTGAATTTCCTCAAAAAGGGATTTCCTCTGTCTTCATTAGCAAATCTTCAAACCTTCATCACTAATGAGGTGTCTCATTTGTAGATCAACCTACTGTAAACACCTTTCTTAAGGTTGGCATCAGTTACCTGTGGAAATAATAGTCAGAAATATTTCACATCCTTCATCTTCCTTATTGATTGCTTTCACAAAATGTTTTACCAGTCCAAGTTTTATATGAAGAGAAGGAAACAATACCTTTGTTGGGTAGTTTATGTGCCACACCTTTCTGCCCTCTTGTTAATGTAATGA
The DNA here is from genome assembly GCF_016835505.1 of Polypterus senegalus. Taxonomy (NCBI): domain Eukaryota; kingdom Metazoa; phylum Chordata; class Cladistia; order Polypteriformes; family Polypteridae; genus Polypterus; species Polypterus senegalus. Next base: position 46,598,879 of record NC_053168.1, on the reverse strand, counting down.
GACTCTTTAGCATGGCTGGCCCATTTGCAAATCAAACAACAGCACTTGGTATATCCGAAGCACAGTGCCACGACTGTCAGATCACCACAGATGTCACAGTTTTAGTTATTGTACTGTGTACGTAAACTTAGGAGAGGAAATCACAAAAACATAGGTGATTGCACTAAAACGGTATGTGATAGGAAAAGTTAAATCCGTAAGATACACCCAGCAGCATCCACAAATGCAAAATATTCATCGTCCACTGAAACTGGTTTCTGATTAGAGAAACTGGGCTGGAATGAAAATCTGCAGCACTCCAAGACCACAATCGAGGACCACTGAATTAAATACAAATTTGCTCAGGAAGACCCATATTTTGCAACTGATAAATGGTCAGAATTTTTTTAAATAATATACATAAATAGTAATACTGCAAAAGAGAAAAAAGCAAATATTGATAACTGCCAAATAATCTATGCAAGAAAGCCAGATGATCCGATACAACGCTGTATCTGCTTATTTATCAAACACGTAAAGCTGATGTCACACTTCACACAGACTTGTGGACTGCAGCTGCTGATCTCACTGCCAAACCACGTCAATTTAAAAGGCTGAAAATCACTGGACACGTCACATTTAACAAACGGGCGGAAACTCTCCAGCACAGTCGTCCTCGCTGCTTTCTGTAACCGCCAATGTGCTGCTGCCTGACTGAGCAGTTAAAATAATAATATTGTTCAAATTCCGTTATAACAAACTCCCAGGAACCTAAAAAATATGTCATAATAACAAAAATTTCGTTGTAATGCGATTCTGTATTTGTTACTATAGTGCTTTCTTTAACTTGCACCCAGGCATTTGCAATCATTTCAATAGCTGCTTTGCGTTAATTTTAATCTCCTCCTGCCTACAAGTTATGCTGACAAGAATTTTTCTCAGCATTTCCTTGCGATAATACACTTTCTTGAAGTGCGATTGCAGCATCTGTGGAAGACTGTTTGTTGCCGGGGCAGGCCAAAAACAGGCTTATAGCGCTGCAGTGAAGTGACACAGAAGCAAATCATAAAAGATCGGGGTTGCGCTATAAGTCCCTGTCTTGCACCCCAAAACACGAGGCTGAGTCTCAGTACTTTTGGAAAACTAACTTTATTCATCTTGAAACAGGAGCGCCACACTTATTTATTTTAGCGTGATCTGCCACTCTGCTATACACAGGCACAGCAGTCAGGCTGCATCACCCATCGATATCTTTTCTGTTTGCTTTGGCGGAGAGATGCAGAATATCTTTGAGCCAGCTGTTGCCCCGGCAACAGATAAACAGTCTTCCATAGACGTGGAGATCGGACTTCGCGACGCTCTTCGGTGTGTCGTCCAGTTAGAGGAGGTCCCAAGAGAGTTTACAAACCTCACATTTTTGGAATGAGTGCTGCATTAATAGGAATGTTTCTTGAACGAGCATCTCTGAACCACAAAAAAACTGCTTTTTCAATGTTTTCAAATGCAGCAGTTCACATATGTTTGCAACACAAGATTTTTTTTTCTTTTTTTGCTTGGTCTTTTTAAGAAAGTTGACAGCGTCGATGGAGAAATTTCTAATTCACTGGCAACGTCTTTTTTTTTTTGCCGCAATCGAGAGCTGCAAAAATGTAAAGTTTTTTTCTAATATGAACTGTTATCGTTTTCTCTCATCTGCCATTTCTATGGGACGGTGACAATGAGTTAAATTCCAATGGATGTTTTTCAAATGTTGACAAGCAGTAAGAAAAAAGGTATTACTGAAAGCCGCAGGAAAAAAAAAGGGAAAAAAAAACAGTACGAGGAAAGTTCGAAGAAAGAAAAAAAAATTACAATGTTTCTGTTTGGGGATCGTTGTGCACAACTGAGCTGCGGCCACACAACTAACTGCTCTGTGGATAATTCATTCAGGCATTTCAAGGTCTTTTGGACAATTCGTTATAATGAAAGTATCTGCTGAATGTACTTCATAGTAATGAGATTTCTATAGACTTGCGTCATATGGGGAAACTGCTGGGACCATAAAAATTACTTTGTTGTTGTGAAAATGTCGTTATAAAGATATTCGTTAACGGAATTTGACCTGTATAGCGAGTTCAACCTCAGTCTCTCCCTTTTTTTCCCATTCTGTTGTGTCACGTACTGTAAAACACGAGACGCCAGGCAGATAAACTTCTCTTCTGTTTGCGAGGTCCAAAACACCCAAGTTTCTGCTTAAACTGGCATGTCACATTACACGACTGTGTTCGACTTGCTAGGCCTGCATCAGTGACGACTACAAACTGAAAAATCTCGAAGTCGTGTGATGACCTTAACAGGGCCAGCATTCGCAGGAAAGCAAAACTTAATGGTGCCATTTAAAACTTACAGAAAATACCAGCTGACAACAATTACAAAAGAAATATCGTAAAATTTTATTTTGTTTGGAAAAAAAAAAAAAAAAAGATTAACTTATTTTTACTGACCTTCAAAAGGACCACAAACTCCAAGTGAAATTTACATATATCCCACATTTGGATTTTTATTATAATCCATAAAATATACAGGAATCTCAGTGATGTATTTAAAGAGTGCAGGAAGGCAGGATACCCAAGCAGTCTCTTTCTCCTATATACATGCTATAATTTAATCTTTTCCCCAAAAATATCACAAAATGTATTAAGACAAAATTGTCCTGTTCCACATTTTTTTTCAGAAAACCAGCTGATATACTGTACAGAACTTCAGTTTAAATGCACTGAAAATAAAAAAATCTGCTTTCTCCTAAACATTTACAAGCAAGATTGTAAATATCTTGCATGCAAAACCAGGTTCTTTTAAACAGAATATTAAAACAATTGCAATCATTTCTCGTAGATAAAAGATAATCCAATGCAATCCTGTCATTGGTATATACAGTATACTTCATTTCAAAGCAAACGGTGATTGCAGAGGCCTGCAATAATACAGTATCTTGCTTTGTAGAAAATTAGTGTCATTATTTTATACTGAATAACATTGCTTTTCAAACACTAGCTGAGGTTGCCTCCAAAAAAAAAAAAAATCTAAACATATGAAGGCACAAAAAAAGGAACTTGTGGTTGTAGAGAATACATACATTAAAAAATATTCAAATTAATTTTGCATTAATGATACATGGCCTGGGTCATCACACTGGAGTTTATTTGGATTGTATCAGACACCTACTCCTACTTGTCAATTTCTTTCAAAATGCTCTTCATCAGATAAAACGTAATAATTTCCCCTTGGAAGTTCTTGAGTGAATTTGTCTCTTTCTAGTGTACAATTTATAACCCTGTCTGCACCATTAACGCCTGTCTGAACATTTAAAATATCAGAAATGTACGAGGCAATCCTCTTAAAACAGGTTTTCACTTCCATGGAGTAAGGGGCACGACGACGCTGTTGACTTTTCACCATCGTGAAGCTGTTCCATGCTGAAATGGGATTAAAAAAAAAATAATTTTTTTTTTTACTGTTTGGTCCCTTTGGCAAATCATAGTTCAAGTGTGAATTTCATACTGGATTATTGCCTTCAATTATTTTTGACACTTTTAATTTTGTGTCTTCCTTGGATTTTAAAATTTTGCATCAATCTAAATACACATTTTATATTACTGTACACTGTTGAAAATTCTGGCACTGAAAATTATATGGTACAATTGATGGGGGGGGGTGAACACAAATTGGCTTTTCCAGCAGTTTTGAGAAATTCTAAGAAGCATGGCATCCTTTGCTAAATAAACTCTTAAGGCTCCTCTGAACAAAGTCACCGAACAAAGGAAGTCAGTTGCCTCTTAGCTCCATAAACAGAAAGTTAAAGCTTTCTTTCAGTTCCTTTCATGGTCATTTGCCACAGGATGTAAAGACGTTATTCTCTTTAGTAAGTCTCCGAATCAGAGTCATTGAGTTCATCATCTTCATTGAACGGGTAGCCATCTTCCCTACCAATGTTATTGAAGCCACGATAAGAGCTGTGCTCACTTCTCATAATGGCTAGTGAATCAAAACTGACAGTCTTTGAAGGGCTGGTGTAGTGATTAATGGCATTAAAATGAAGGGTGGGCAAAGTAGTGGTGGGAGATACAGGCATCATGGTGGCCAAAATAAGGGCGAGGCAGTCAGCAACATCTTTGTTGGGGGCACAAGCCAAGGCAGGTGTGTAACCTACAAACAACGAGAAGACAGTTTAAAATAGTAAAGAAGAATATAGCACAAAGACATCAATATTAGCCATGAGACAAAACACATCGCCCATAATACCTTTCGAGATTCAAGCTTCGTGATACAATACTTTCACTATTTCATAGTTTCAGAAAAGAAATGTACAACACGTTTGTAGTGTTAGTTATTCTTAGACATTCATAAACTGAAACACTGTGCAAATACACAAGTTTTAACATTGTTGTGATGTAAGATTTTGCATATAACTTGATAAATGTTTTATATGTCTTTATAATTTAGGCAAAACAATGTCATTTAGTGTTACTTTGGTGAGAGGCATTCGTGTTTGTCCCCCCCTTTACGACTAAGTCTCTTTGTAATTTTACGACAGGATTTGGGAGATGTGTCTTAAACCAGTTTGGCGAGTGTTTCTCTGCTAAAGTCTTTCAACCCCCTGCAAGGAAGCCAGGATGTTTAACATATCGTTTGGGGGCAGGTGTTAAGGTCTTCTATTCCCCCATTGGTCTGAGGTATGGAAGTTTGGAATTGGCTTGTCTCAGAGGCCTTTAAGTACAATGATGTCCTATTGGCTGTAGGGGTTGGACAGAAAACCTATAAATTTGCTTGCTTTATCTCACTCTTTCTCTATTACTAACATCTGAAAGAAGCATCTCTCTTGCTAACAATGAAGACCATTACACCATGAACTGACAAGAACAGCACAGCTTCAGCCATATTGACCAGGCTTAAGGCCTGTTCTAATTAAAGCTGAGCACCAATGATGCCTTAACTAGAGACATTAGGTAACTAACAAGTCTGTGTGCCACCTGAAACTACATATCACCATTTGATCAGGTTGTATGGTTGCCAATATTCAAATGTACTTTGCATTTTGTTATTATTTATGAATATTATCAGTAATACATTATTTTATGTATAACTTAATTCCTGCTTGTCTTCTTACTACATCCAATTGCCTGAGGTTATACAGTAGGTATGGAAAGTATTCAGACCCCCTTCAATTTTTCACTCTTTGTTATGTTGCAGCCATTTGCTAAAATCATTTAAATTATTTTTTTTCCTCATTAATGTACACACAGCACCCCATATTGACAGACAAAAAAAAAGAATTTTTGAAATTGAACTTTTTGGCCTTAATTCTAAGCGGTATGTGTGGAGACAACCAGGCACTGCTCATCACTTGTCCAATACAGTCCCCACAGTGAAGCATGGCGGTGGCAGCATCATGCTGTGGGGGTGTTTTTCAGCTGCAGGGACAGGACGACTGGTTGCAATCGAGGGAAAGATGAATGCAGCCAAGTACAGGGATATCCTGGACAAAAACCTTCTCCAGAGTGCTAAGGACCTCAGACTGGGCCGAAGGTTTATCTTCCAACAAGACAATGGCCCTAAGCACACAGCTAAAATAATGAAGAAGTGGCTTCACAACAACACTGTGACTGTCCTTGAATGGCCCAGCCAGAACCCTGACTTAAACCCAATTGAGCATCTCTGGAGAGACCTAAAAATGGCTGTCCACCAACGTTTACCATCCAACCTGACAGAACTGGAGAGGATCTGCAAGGAGGAATGGCAGAGGATCCCCAAATCCAGGTGTGAAAAACTTGTTGCATCTTTCCCAAGAAGACTCATGGCTGTATTAGCTCAAAAGGGTGCTTCTACTAAATACTGAGCAAAGGGTCTGAATACTTAGGACCATGTGATATTTCAGTTTTTCTTTTTTAATAAATCTGCAACAATTTCAAAAATTCTTTTGTTTTTGTCTGTCAATATGGGGTGCTGTGTGTACATTAATGAGGGAAAAAATTAATTTAAATGATTTTAGCAAATGGCTGCAATATAACAAAGAGTGAAAAATTGAAGGGGGTCTGAATACTTTCCTTACCCACTGTAGATATAGAAGGGAAGGTGGGGATAAGTTATATACAATACCACCTTATAAACAGTGGTTAAGTCTGTGAGATTTGGCATTCTAAGGCTACATATCAATAATACAATAGGGGAAAGTAGAGCAATATACTGTAGGTATTACTCTACCAAGATAAAACATAGTTTTTGTAAGCTAATTCTTTTTTATGAAAATAATCTTAGATATCAACATAGAAAATTTGCGCTGTAGTAAGATCAGACATGTTATATGTTGATTAGCACGTTCAACAAAGAATTTCACTGTGCTCTGTGCATATGACAATAATCATCCAATAGATAATAATAAAGTTACACCACCACTAAATTATCCACATTTTATCGTATCTTTTTGATTCCTGAGTTTGCTCCAATATGGTTGTCTTTTTATTTCCTGATTGAACGCCCCGTTTCCCTGCACTCACGGGTGTTAATAAGATGACAATTTCAGCAGCAGCGGCGGGGCCTTCACCAACACACTTAACTGACAAAGAGGGCAGTCGGGTGGCTCTGGGAATACTCTGGCTTCGTGGAAAATGGGGACAGAAAATCACAAAATGCATGCAAACCTGTTAGCAAGATTTGCAGTCATGTCAATTCAAACACTTTTGAGAGGTATCTTATTTGTAAATAACAGAAACAGGCCTATAAACCTGGAAACTGTGGCATCTGAAGCAGTGATGTGATGTGTTTATTTTTTTCCACAGTTTAAAACATTTTTTGCAGCCAGTCAAGCATTTAACGTATCAAGACGGGGCCTTAAATTATTTTCTCTTCAGGTCCAGTTTTATTCTGTGCTGTTCATTTAGGCACAACACGTTTCAGCACTAGAACTTTGTCACCCTTCTCACTGAATGATGCTGTAGCCCATTACTTTCTTTTATTACACAATTTTTAAATTATATTTCATCAGAATTACTATACAATACAATGCGCTCTAACTTTTCAGTTGCAGAAACTGTGGCACTACTCCTCTGTGTGCTCCTGCATTTCCAGCCTTGCTTCAGAGCGTCTATTGAGCATGTTACGGTAACACAGCATGCAGCAGCCTCACTGAAGAGCACGCTGACATGCTAGCCTTACTTGTGCAAGTTGTTTAAGTTACAAAAACATCGTAGTTTAATTATACAGAAATGCCAAGTGCACAGTGTGTGTTACTTTTCTAAATAATGGTTTACAAAAGGCCACATTAATGTTCTTTTTTCTTGAATATTTGTTTTACAAAAGATTGCAATACTTATTCAATTAAAGCTTAGTAGCTTTACTTTATAACATTCCATCGTAATACCTCAGTAATAGTGTTTGCTTTCATCAATAAAAATAAAAATATTGACATTTATACTTTACTTTTTATTGCCCGCAAAATGTAACTCTTACCTTTAACAAAAGCCTTTGAAGTATTTGCATTTAATGACTAAAATTACCAATAGTTGTTTTCATCAATGTTAAGATTTTAATGCATACAGAATTGCAATAACATTTTTAAGATAATTATATATTGTATTGGCTATTGAATTTCAGTACTTTTATTAGTATTGTATCAGTTTGAAATTTTGATATCATGACAATCCTTGTCCTGACTGGATCTAAGAAGTATTTAGAAATGTAACAATGAAAATGTCAGCACATTAAGTTAAGCCCCTTCCGCTGTGACTTTATCCTCGCTCGCTCACTGGGTACTGACATTGCATCGGGAATTTGGCCGCTTCTCTTTCTGCCATGCTAGAAGGCAGTTGCTGAGAGCAAAACTACATTCATTGCTGTAACTTTTCTCCTTGCTGTAATCTACCTCTGTTTAAGAATGAGAACCAATAAAAAGGTGTGTCAATGTCGGACCACTCACTCACATCTGTGCCTCATGAGAGCTACAGCAATTGCAGGTCAGTGCTCCCAGTAGCATGCGAGTATGAGAACTGATCGGTTCCAATATGACGGTAAGTTTGTGTTTTGCTGATATCAACAGAACACAATGTGAAAACAAGCCCGTGGTGCGTTTCTAAAACAATGTTGCAGTTTGTTGTACTTGTGCGAGGATGCAACTCACTAAATTAAGTAAGCCCGCTTTTACATAGTGTGATGTTTACACGGTGCACCCACGGTGAATAACAATTCTGCTGAAGTCCAGTCAGTCTGCTGTTATACCTCAGCTTTCAATCAGATTTTTCAACTACTGATTTGGAGGAAAAATGTTTTCATTTGCTTATGTGTTTCATTCCAGTCATTTGGTAATGGCACACAATTTACAAGGCCACATTTCATATTTGCAGTATTTTGTATAAAACAATATTTGATACAACACCTTTAAAGATCAGTCATCAAGAAATATAGCATATACTGTCCGATGACCTCTAATGATTCAAACTGTATGTAAAAAATATAGGCGTAAGCAACACAACAATTATTATTCAGAGTCCTAATGAACTCTTCTTACCATTTTCATCTACAGCAAGTACACTGGCTCCTTTGACTAAAAGTTCTTGCACCACTACAGTAAGACCATTGCGGGCAGCAACGTGTAGAGGCCTACAGAACAGACAGAACATTTAGTGGAATGGAAAAAATATGCTTGTGTTCAAAACAAACATTTTTCCCCTTAATAGGACAAGGTTATATTTGAGCTTTATTATGATTAAATATAAAAATAGATCCAATAACCATTCTTCTTCAATTTGGACTTAATCAAATATATTTATATTTCCTTTTAATTTTGAAAATACCTGTAGTTAGCCAAAAACCATTGTTATTAGAACAGTGGCATCTAATAATTGAATAAAGTCAACAATGACATGCACATTGTTACAAAAATAAAGAGCTGAAAACGGCATACGTTTGCAAAGCTGCATTAGTTGCATTGATGAGATTCCTGTCAGTTATCTTCTCCAAAATTAACAAGGCACTGGTTTCGTGGCCCTAATATTTGCAATAAAAGAAAAATATTGATTATGACAAAAAAATAAAAGCAGTAACAAATTTTGTAAGTATTAACAGTGACTGGTCATGCACCTGGTGGCCTGTCGCAGCCAAAAGCAAAGACTACGCTTAGTGCAGCAACTCAGCCCCTCAGGCCTGTCCACGGCAAAAAACCTGAGCCGAAGAACCACAGCACAGTGCACTGCCCATTAAAGCAAGGCTGGCAGCACAAACTTGGCTTGGGGGTGTAGACTAAAGTTCACAATTCAAAACACAAATCAAATAAAAAAAGGAACATCAAAACACCAAAAGGCGCACAAATTAGGCAAAGTGGTACAGTTATAAGGATAAATTGTAATTAAGATCAAAACTGACTCCTGAAAATACACAGGAGTTCAGTTTTTGATTTTTTTAATAAATTTGCAGACCTTTCTGAAAACACGTTTTCACATTTTCATTGTTTTTGATAGTAGATTACTGGCCCAATAAGGCAAATTTATCAATTTAAAATGAAACCTACTGCACAATAAAGTGTACAGAAAGTGGCGGGCTCTAAATACTTTATGAACCCACTGTGCTTGATAGGATACTGACGAGGCAGGTGGTACAATGCTACATAAAGGCCGTGCCAAATGCCAGCCTCTTTGTTACCTTGCCACTCCCATCCCGTGACTTTTGCATGCTTTATACTGTAATAGGCAAAGGAAGGGGGGCAGCTGCAAAATGCAGGCTAAAGGAAAAATCTCTCAAACACATCCAGTTTATTCATTGAGGTAAAAAAAAAAATGAATATATACAAAAAGATGGGTGGAAAGCCTTAAAAATACAGAAAAGTGTGTCACAAATTTAAAATGAACACTTGAACATAAAAACGGAGCTCTAGCTACAGAAAAAAATCCATTTAAAAAAATACAACAGTAGTTAACTAAATACACTGCAATTAAAAGGCATCTTTCCAGTAAAACCACAAGAACGGCCTTCAATGTGTTAAGAGAACAATTTGTAAAATGACTAAAATTCAGTTTAAACAAAAAGCATGCCAGGAGAGATGAGTTTACTTAAGCAAAATGTTACGTATTGTGCATGCAGTAGGAGAGAGCCGCTGTTAGCTGCCAGATCTGCAGCTCGTGAAATGGAGATCACTTTTGGTTGAGTAGTAGAACTGGCAGCTGTGATTCCAGAAACCTGCTGAAAACGTGGTTGTCATGGAGGATGTGTAGCGGCCGAGAAGATAGCATCTCCATGACCGATTTCCTTGTCAGTGAGAGCTTTCAAATTTAGGTTTAGTGACTGAGTTTCACAATGTACAGTTTACCAATTCTAAACTAAAGCACATTAAAGACCGCTTGCTACATACCTTGCCACAAGCCAAATGAAGTGCTGTGTTTTTGTTAGCATCTTGCAAGGTTAGATCTGCTTTTGCACTACTCACTAATACCTCTGTAATTAAAAAGAATAAAAAAAAAACACAAATTAGTCTGCAGAAAGCATCTCTGGAATGTATTTTTTAGCAATTGTCATCCATGACAGATCATACTTACATACATAACATACTAGAAAACTTAAATAATTGCTAGAAAAATTAGCGCATGAGCTTAATGTAGACAGTTTAACAAAAGAAGTTACTTAAATTTTAAAACGTACCACAATTATAAAAATTCACTCCCTGTAGAATGCATACAAGCTTGCTTATATACAGTAAAAGCTACTGCTGACAGGAAGACCACTTGGTAAGAAATTGGCCTTCTCAGAATTCATGAATGCTTCTCATTTAAGCTCAAACACTAACTGCAATGACAGATGATACTACCCTAGCCAGCTCAAGTTCTTGCTTATCCTTCATTAAAACGCACAGTTTGAGAGGTGGCTAAAATTTGAACCTTTGCCTTTTGCTCTATCAAACTGTGTAAGCCAAGTGTCCGCATGTTTAAATGTGGCTACTGTAATACTTTTGTAAACATTTGTAAACAATCAGCAGCGTTATTTGTAACACAGTGTACTAAATAATATGTGACAGTTTCTATGTTCAATACCATTTGACTAGGTACAGATCTTAATTTAGCATTGTCCTTCACTGGCCAGCTCATCAAAGGCTATTGCACTTCACCATAAACCATAGCCAGTATAGACAAACAGGTCACAGGCTGCCGAAAAATCTATAGGAATAGTAAACGTTAGGTGGATAAACTGCACATGCCAGTGGTTTAACTTAGTTTAAATTACTTTTAATTGTTTGTGTTTTATGACTTAAAAGTAGAAAATTACTGCTTCAATGTCATTTCATTAACAGCTTAAAAGGTTTTCTGTAAAATAAGTAACAAAGCATTTGGGCCATGTCTGCAGGAATGGCACTCACTGGTAACCAGAAGCCTGCCTGTATATTTGTGTGTGTCTGCGTGTATACAGTGGAATACAAAAGTTTGGGGATCCATACTTAAAATGTTTGTTACTGTGAATAGTAAAGTTAGCAGATGACCAGAACACATACATTTAAAGATGACACATTTCTTTAATATTTTAAGTAACATTACATTTGTATTTTCATCGTTTGCAGGTACAAAATGTCAAAGAAAAGGGCCTGGAGCAATGGTTTGGGTACCCAAAATGAAATGGTCAGTACTTAGTAACACCCCCTTTGGCAAGTATCACCGCTTGTAAACACTTTTTGTAACCAGCAAAGAGTCTTTCAATTCTTACTTGGGGTATTTTCACCCATTTGTCCTTGCCAAATGCTTCTGATTCTGCAAGATTCTTGGGGCGTCTTGGATGCACTGCTCCTTTGAGATCTAGCCACAGATTAAAATTTTTTACAGATGATATGATGTTCACTTTCACAATTTGCTGGATTTTATTTAAACCCATTCTTCCCTCTACCAATGACATTTTCCCTGTGCCACTGGCTGCAACACAAGCCCAAAGCCTGATCGATCCACCACCATGCATAGTTCAAGTTGGAGAGGTGTCACTTCCTAGAATATGGATCACTTTTTTCTCCAAACATACCTTTGCACATTGTGGCCAAAATGTTCTATTTTGACTTCATCAGTCCGTAAGTTGCATCAGGCTAGTTTAGATGTTCATTTCAGAAGTGGAATTTTGTGGCTAGGACACAGGAAAAGGTTTTCTTCTGCTGACTGTATGGTTAATGTCTTATTTGTTCAAGTGTCGCTGCACAATAGAACAGTGCACCACCATTCCAGGTCTGCTAAATCTTCTTGAAAGTCTTTTGCAGTCAAATGGGGGTTATTTCCCTTTCTAGCAGTCCAGCGAGCAGTTCTTTCAGAAAGATTTCTTGGTCCTCCAGACCTCTACTTGACCACCACCGTTCCTGTTAAGTGCCCTTTCTTACTAACATTATGAACTGAGGAAACAGCTACCTGAAAACACTTTGCTATCTTCTTGTAGCTTTCTCCTGCTTTGTAAGCATCAATTGTTTTATTTTTCAGAGTGCTAGGCAGCTGCTTAGAGGAAGTGCATTGCTGCTGATTGGTGGTACAAGGTTTGAAGAGTCAAGAGAATTAAAATCTGAATCACCTGAGGCTTCCTAATGAGGACTGTGGAAAAGCCATAGCTTTAATAGACTAATGAAGGCCTGAGACCTTGGGAAAAGTTATCCGAGACCTTAAATATTGTAGGGTGCCAAATCTTTTGCTTTGTGCTCCTTTCCTTTTGTCACTGTACAATTGTACAAAAACAATCCACTAATCTTGCATAAAATGCCGAAAATAAATGTGTCATCTTTAACTTTATGACTTTTGGTGATCAATTCATCTTCCTATTTAACTATTCACAGTAACAGACATTTTAAGCAAGGGTGTCCAAATTTTTGCATATATATTCTGTGTGTGTGTGAATTTATATATAAATTATCCGCTAATAACACAAGCAATGCCAGCACATCAGCAAAGCTAAACCCCTGAAGAGTTGCACGCTTAGCCGCTAATACTGAAATGAGGCGAACACATCGCAAAAGAAAACCTCAGAAGAAAGACAGTCGCTTAGCCGCTAACATCACTATACACATATATTATACTACACACATTATATTATACACACACATATATATATATATATATATATATATATATATTTATTTATACATACATACACACAATCATTTTTAATGCTCAGTGATTCTGATCTCCATACCAACGAAATTAATAAAATTAATGTACCAACTGCATTTGTCTGCCCATTTTCAGCTGCCATCATTAAAGGAGTTTTCCCAGAACAGTCTACTACATTGACTTGGGCATTGTGACTGAGCAGAAGTTGCAAACATTCAACATGGTCTGTAAAGGCCGCTGCATGAAGAGGAGTTCTGTAAGTAAAAAATAAGAATATTAACAAGATCACCTAACTACAGGTGATTAAATAATTGTAACAATTTTCTTACCTTCCTTTTGAATCCACAGAGTTTACGATGTTTGCACCTAAAGCATCTATTAACATTTCAGCTGCACCTTCATTGTCATTTATTCTGCAAAGATAGAATTGTAATATTGTAACAGCATACGTAAAGCAAACAAAATGTGAATGAAATTACAAGCGACACACAATTATTCTGTCTTACACAGCACAGTGCAAAGGACTGAAAGAATTTCCTTCCATCCTCTGGAATATCTCTTGTTCCAACAGAAGTTCAACACATGGATCATGTCCTGTAAAATGCACGAAATGTTTACATTAAACAGCGCTACAATTGAATATTAAGTTTAATGTGTACTTGTATAACTGCAACACTAAACAATTCTGGATGAGCTAACTAAACGTTCACACATCTAAAAAAGTAATACACGTCCCTGGTTCTTTCCTGTGTCTACATGGGTTTCTTCCCAAAGTGTGAAGACATGGGGGTTAGGTGGATTGGAGACGCTAAATTGGCCCTAGTTTATGTGCTTAGTGTGTGGGTGAGTTCTCCCTGAAATAGACAGGTGTGAGGAAGGTAGCCACACAGCTGAATCGGGGGATATTTACACTTGAAAATATTAGTCTACAGGTAGACTGGTAGCTAGCTGAAATAGTAACATAGCCATTTTGTTGATTATTCACTGTATGCTGGGAGTACTTAAACTAACATCAAATGATTTTTTAGAGTGACTTTTTAACAATATTTCCACCATTTAATAATGTGAACCAGAAAAATGCTATTTAATAACTGGCTACAAAGCAGACCAAAAATGGAAATTTCTTTAGTTCTGACTTCTAACCTGGAATCTGTAAAGCATATTTTAACAAAACCTGCAACATTTGCGTTAAGTACATTAAAAAACATTCTTTTACTGTTAAGTGCAAAATACATTGTAGTAATACATATAATGTAATATGTGTTTGTGTGTATGTATATATTCTGTAATCTATACATCTATGTCAATATCAACATATTTATATATCTATGACAGAATATAAAAACTATACATTATGTCTGGGTCAAAATGTCCCAGAATTTTGGCAATAAGATTTGCTGTCACTCATTTTGCATTAGGTTATATTTTTGAATACAACAAAATTGTAAAAAAAATTCAAAATGTTGCCCAGCTATAAACACAGTCATACATATAAATATATACAAAAAAAATACTTAATTGTATTTTTTACAAAATTAAAAAAAAAAATTACCATTGTAGCATGCCCAGTGGAGAGGCGTGTACCCTCGATTGTCTGTCACACTGGGAAGGATTTCCACAGACTGTGCAGCTTGCAGCAGTGCACTCAGTACTCCAATATGACCACATGCAGCAGCTAAGTGTAGTGGAGTCCTACCCTTGCTGTCTCGGGTAAGAAAGCTGGCACCATGCTGAAGAAGTGGCTCTACACATTCTTCATTGCCAGTCACTGCCTGGAACATAAAAGAAAAGTTACTGAAACATTGAAGAGCTATTATTATAAGCTTCCAATTTTCTTTCTTTAAAATTTGAAAAACACTGAACTGAATTTTGAAGCACTCTCAGCAAAATGCCAACTCTAAAAAATGCTTTTACGAACATGTTATAGCCAACACCAGATGCCATAGGACTCTTTCTTATAAATGTTTAGATCTGAAGCAATTCCCAGTAGATCTCTTAACACTAGAATTACCAAAGCCTATGAAAAAACTCGTAAATCCATCCCACCTTAAATCCCTTCGCACCTCTCCGTCAGCGCCTTTTTGTCTTGTAAATGTGCCCATCAAGACAAGCAGCCTACTATTCCATCCCCCCACCGCTACAGAATAGGCACAAAGTTCTCCCAGTTCCACCCTTCATTAATCTTGGAGTGAAGTGCTGGAGTTTTAGAGGGGAAATAATAGATCGTTATTTGGAACACATGCATTTCATGTGTGTTCCGTTTCTACAATAATCTCTGTAAACACATTGTTAAAACTGAAACGTTCTTCATATTTCAGTAATAAATGACAAAATGTAGACATAAACTATATAATGTGTGAAGCCTGAAGTCCAAAGATAAAATACACACTTTCACAAAAGGTTTAAGGATTGTCTAAATAGGCACATTTACAAGACAAAAGATGCTGATGGAGAGGTGTGAAGGGATGTAAGGTGGGACTGATTTACGGGTTTTTTCGTAGGCTTCGGTAATTCTAGTGTTAATAAAATAAAGACTACTGCAATGAAAAATATCTTAATTTTCAATTATGTTAAGTATATAAATGCTGTATACAACATTTTCTCACTTTCACAGGATTCAGTGTATTAAGTAAACATTGCCTCAGAGCAATATGATTATTGCTTATCAAACATCTGGGTATTTTGTGATTACCAACACAACATAAACAGCTAAGAGTATAATTTACTGTGAAAATTACCCCTCGGTGTAGTGCTGTCCTTCCCATTTTGTCTTTGGCATTCACATTTGCTCCCTTATTCAACAATGAATAAACACAATCCGTGTGTCCATTCAGAACAGACATCATCAAAGGTGTCCTGGTAGAGAATAAGCAGAAAGTTATTTTATAATCATTAAGGGATGAATAATTTAAGTTCATGGTATTAATGCTTTCTGTTTGGAAAACAGGATTTAAACATTACACAAAAGTTGTGTTTTTTTCCTTTCATCCTTCATTAAAACCAAGCCAACTGAAAGTTACCCATTTAACTACTTTCTGTTCACAATGGAAAGAAGCTCAAGTACTGGTGAAAAAAAAAAAAAAAAAAAAAGAATCGTCTACGTAGAAGTATAATCTGGACAGGATTTAACCAGGGTGTAAGTGCTGTTAGGTTACAGTAGTGCCTGGTATCTCTTGGAATACTTTTTAAAATTAAATTTACAAAATGAATGTTATTAACATAATTCACACATGTACAGTATGTTCATCTTTATTAAAATAATACTTTTAATTATCTTAACGCTGGTAAATCACATGACAGATAGTTTCTGTATTCTGATGATTTTTTTCTGACTCGAATGCAAGATAATATCCATTTCATAACAACAACAGACTTGATTTTGTACGCATGTAAATAGTGTATGATTCTGGAATTTTAATATGTGCTTAGGTAGTTCTATAAAATAATATTAACTGAAGTTTGAGATTTTAAGAGTGGTTTGTAGTTTTTACACAATTAAAAATGGTAAAGAAGGAAAATCACACTATATAATCCGTCTCATTAGATAAATGAACTAACAGAAATGTTAGAAAATTAATTATGGCATTAATTGTTAAGACAAACCCTAAATCCCACCTTTGACTAAATTAGTTGTGACAGTTTGGATGTTATATTCTCTTAAAAGATTACTATATGTTACAATAGTTTTATGCATTTACTTCAAAATTCATAAAATCAACATGAAACAGAAAAAGGCCTTTTATTTTCATTTAGTAAGTCCTTATAATAATCAGTATTTTCAAAAAAGTATGTCAGTTAAGGATTATAAGGATAGCATATGTTGACACATCTGAAATTCACTTAGCAAAAAATGCTGAAAGAAAACAAATACATGATTTCTAAATATTTAGAACAACAAAGATGAGTTGCACAGCAACAATATCCTTGGTTTTTACCAACTTAATAAAGAGGTTAATTAAATTTAGGTACATCTAAACTAGTGCTGGCCGATATACCGGTTCAAACCAAAAAACTTTTTTTTAATTTTTGTTACGATATGGATTTTTCTTATACCGCAACACCGGTTTAATTAGCCTAAACAATGTTCGGAACGAGGTGCAGCGGGAAACTGTTTAAGGGGGAACTTTTTCACTGCTGCACTGCTAAACGCACATGCAACAGAGTACATTCGTTAGTGGAGGTAGTGAACGGTGAAAAGGGACAGAGAACGTTCCGAAACTAAAGCTGTAGCAGACAATAAAGTTGAACATGATGACACAGAAGAACTTTTGCCGAAAAAAGGAGCCATGTCTGTTGTCTGGAGATACTTTGGTTTTAAAAGGTCGGATGTGAACCATTAAGTTCAAATGTGTGAATACTGTTTCTATACTACTGGATAATACAGCAAGCCAATTTATACTTGTTTTATTTTTTTCAATACTGTGTAATGCACCTGGGTACTGTGTAATAGTGTGACGACATGTTGAATTTATTCTCGCTGTTTATGGCGAGATTAAATTCGACATGTTGACTTTATTCTTGTCATTTGTCATTAACGTAGAACATCGTAAACTAAACTTCACCTTAAAATGAATATTTAATTAATATTTACTAGATTTTCTCAAACCCCGTCATAAGTTAATGTAGCACATTAAATGCTTAGCAAAATATTAATCACTACGTGCTCCTGAAACTGACTTCCTCTTGCACTAAGAGGAGGTGCAGGCAACGATCACCACACAGAATACATTAATTTCATGATATTCCTGCTCCCTGAACATTTCGAATGCTAAGAAAAATACTTGATATCATTTTCATGATGAAATGCATTAAAGCATGTATTAATTATGTGGGGGCACGGTGGCGTGGAGGTTACACTGCTGCCTCGCAGCAAGGGGGTCCCGGGGTGTTCCCTGCCTTGAATTTGCATGTTTTTCTGGTGGGTTTACTCGGCGTGCTTCAGTTTCCTTTCAAAATCGCGTAGGATGTGGGGTTTTTGTTATGCTATATTGACCCTGCTAGTGTATGTGTTGCTCGTATTCACCCTGCGATGTGCTGGTGCCCTGTTCAGGATTTGCTCCTGCCTCGCACACAATGCTTGCTGGGATGGGTGCAATCCTAAATGGATGGCATAATTAAACATGTATAACGAAGGGTTTTTTTTAAAAGTTCTGAACACTCCGTGGTCTAAGTTTATAACTAGTTTTAATTTCACAAAGACGTTTATCGGGTGGTTATGTGGAGAAAGAAAAAGGAAGGATAGGAACTGGGGGTTTGGTACGTCAGACAGAGACAGCACGCATGCAATAAAGGAAGCCCGCTCAGAGTAACATCCGTTGAATTCTGTGTTCGTGTCTCAGATCACAAACCCAACATTTACATAATATTTAAGCTAAACCTGTGCAATAGCCATTCATACATCCAGTTTTTTTGGAGCCTCGTCACACCTGCCATAAAGTTCTCTATACTGAACGTACATCTGGGGACCCCTTACTAAGAGGGAGCAGCACTACCGCCTCACTACCATCCATGTTTAATACCTGCTTTAATGCATTTCATCATGAAAATGATATCAAGTATTTATCTTAGCATTCTAAATTTTCAGAGAGCAGCAATATCATGAAGTGAATGGATTCTGTGTGGCGATCGCTGCCTGCGCCTCCTCTTAGTGCAGAGGAATCAGTTTAAGAAGCATGTAGCGATTAACAACTGGGACAGGGAACACTTAACAAAAAGCATTTAATGTACTACATTAACTTATGATGGGGTTTGAGAAAATCTAGTAAATTAAACATTGATTTTGGGATAAAGTTTAGTTTACGACATTCTATTTTAATTATAAAATAAACTATGAGAATAAAGTGGAAATGTCGACTTTATTCTCAGCATGTTTTTTTTTCTTCAGTGTCCATATTTTTTTTTCTTCACCGTGGCCCTAATAATCTTCCGTAGGGCTATACCACAAATAGCATTATAAATGCAAGTTGCAGTTTTATTATTTATGTATATAGCTTATCTTGAAGCAAGGTCCATATTAATGACGTTTGCCTTAATGATGGTTCATTTGGTAAAGATGTCATCATCAAGTTGCACTTGTTTTATTTTTATTTGGTGAATACTGTGTACTGTACCAGGGCTTGAAGTAATAATATTATTACTGGAAGTTGCACTATTATTTATTTTATTGTTATTATTTATTAGTTTAAATATTATGCAGTTTAATGATGGTAAAGTTGTTTAAAAAGTCACAATTAACATTAACAGAAAGTGTAGTTGGTTAACAAAAAATATTTACTATTTATTCCTTTTCTAACACATGTTCAGTGCAACACAACTTTTGACAAGCACCTCTGGATATTTTACTCTTTGGATGGTTGAAAATATGTTGTCAAAATTTTATTTTAAGTTGTTTGCATAATTTGTTCAATGAAAAGGTTCTATATTTTGACTGCAACTGTCATACACTGTGATTCTTTCTTTTCATTAGTGCCACCCCCTTGAAAACTATCACTTTATGGGGCCAAGCAAACTTGTATTAATACTTGTGCACACATTAAAATGTTTTTTTTGTACAATGCTTATGACAGTGGAATAGGTTATTCTTAGCCAGTCTACTGCAGTGGAAAATGTGGTTAACACCCACTCATGCATGGGAAAAAAATACAGTTGAATACCATGAAACCGGGATAATTTAGAAAAATACCGTGATATAGAATTTTGGTCATACCACCCAGCACTAATCTAAACATTATCAAATAATTTGATAATGGAGATGATTCAATATATACATATCATACCAACATCAAACGAAATCTGTGACATTGTAGTTAACCTGCAAAACACAGTAACTAGTATACTTCACAACAATAAGGAATCAATCCTTCTTTAGTCAGAAACGTAATGCAAGTTTAAGTAGGAATCAAGGACATGATTAGCAGCAATCAATTTTTCCATCTTATGCAGTATGATTAAACATTGAAATGCCACTTTGAAATAGTCTTGTTAAAATCACTTGATAAGTTTATAATCTTTTTTCTTCATTTGTCCTGCTTTTATCATACCCAGTAGTCCTCAAACTGAGCTACACTTATCCTTGTCAAGTCCTTACTAAACAGGCATCAAGCTCAACACTCGGCCCTCGACCATCTCAAAGAGGCTCTTCATACAGAATAAAACAGCAAATAAAATAGAAGGTTCAGTATAAACCAGATGTACTTATTTTTCAATTGCACTAATGAATTATTGCCAAATCCTGAAAAAAATCTGAACAGATCCTTATAAAGCTAAAGGTATCACAAAACATTTTTTTCACAGCCCAATGTTATCCATCTGGTGTTACTCCAATTATTGTAATTACCTTACCTAAAATGTTCAGATACTGTTATGTGGATTTGTCTTGCACACTTTTTTTGGTCCATCTCAATTTTGATTACACAGTACACCCTCGAAATTCACGAATTGTAAAAATTCCACGAATTATGGATGTGGTTAAAAAAAATGCCTATTTTTATAGCTTAAACCCTAAATATGCCTCCAAAACACTTTAATTTCATTTCAACCTTAGCTTAATACATCACCTAAAAAATATAAAGGTAAAACCGTATACTGTACAGCACTGTCACCCCAGTGTTAGAATGTAAAATACCGATGTTACCACTATATGTACTATAATTCATGCAAGCGTGTTTTCAATGCCAGAAGCCTTAGAAGGTGCAGGGCGTTTCGACGGCATATTGGGGCTTTAACCCTTAAACTGCCACATACTTGGGGGTTAATGCATCCCTGGACGCCAAATACTTTTTTGCTGCACTTTAAGTAAACGTCACAATTCACAAAGAAAAAGTGAAATTTTAATGGAACACATTTTTTTTCATGCAAAGAGCATCACAATTACTGCAAACCGGATCACACTGCCAATGAACTGTAAAAACTACTTAAAAAACTACTGGAACAATATGTACATGGTGCAACTGACACCATTGATGAAATTCAGTAAATCGCCGAGACAACTGCGCTTGAACTGGCTGCAAGCAAACACACAGAGGTAAATACTGATGCTGGCAGGCTAGTTTAGTGCAGCGGCTCTATCCCAGAGACAGTGAGGCTGCAGGTGCCGGCAATGGTCATGAGCTGGCTGCTCAAAGAATGTATGGCACGGATCGATCAGCTCCGGGGTGCTGGTTGATTGCACTGGGAACCGACAGTAGCCGGTTGCAGCATTCAATGAATGTATGTCGCCAAATATACTCGGCTCCTATGAGCTGGCAAATGGCACGGGGAAATGACTATAGCCGGTTGCGGGCGATTTAAGGATTAAGAAGAACAAAAGCGGAAAACACGAGAACACTCAGCTGGAGATGCGTCACATGGCAGCAGTCAATCAGCAGCAAGGAGAAATGAATAATGCTGTAGCGGTACGGTGCCACTAAGATTCACACCTTCGAGAAGATGGTGATTTATTTATTTTATGATGGAGATTCCAGGGACACACCCAGCCTTGACCCAACCCACATGCACTCACAAACAGACAAAAACAATGCAAACAGGTAATCAAACATCAAATAAAGAATGTAATGAAAACAACAATACCACTCCTGTTCCCTTTACGGAGATAAATACAACAGCAACAACAAAACACACACACAGTAAAGCTCATGAAAAACTGCAATGGATGAAATGTAATGACAAAGATAAGATAGTCCAGAGATCCGCATGTTGAATGGGAATGTAAAGATAGTTCCTGAAATGGTGAAGACGGGTGCATGGGTTCATAGCGCTCCTTTTTTCGCAGGATAGCAATGAATCCACTTACAGTCCTCATGTACACAGGCAGATGGCAGACAATCCAGACCCCAACCACAAAAAGATCCAGGTCAAAACAAATAAGTACAGGTAACCCAACAGAAGGCCGGCAGAGAGACAGGAACTTGAAACACAAATTACAAAAACTTTTTATCTTTTGGTCACCGGCCCCCTTTTTAAAAGCCGCACTGACATCCTTTGACCCCAACAGCCCCCGTACCCTTAGCAGAAGACCAATCGGAGCCACTGCAGGGTCTGGTGGTAGTTACAGTTTCAAATTCTAGTAGAGTACGCTCTCAGATTGGCTACTTTCATCATACCAAGCCACGTTTTCCTCTACGGTTGCTTCTTGTTCTCTCTACAGTGCAGTACTGCCACGAAAAAATCCATAAAAAATTGCGGAGGATATTTGCAGTTTCCGCTAACAATTATTTGTTAGGTTCCAAGGAAAAATTCGTAAAACGACTGAGACCGCGAACCCTGAACCGCGTCTTTGTGGGGGTCTACTTTATAACGTTTGCGGATATTCAGTTTTCAGATTCATCAATGTGAATTCTTCCAAAGGTGAGCTCTTTGGAAGGAAACCGGAACACACTGTGGAAACCAACCAGGAAAACATGCAAACTTCAGACAAGGAACACCAGGGACACGACTCCTTACTGCAATGCAGCAACGCTATCGCTCCACCACCGTGCCGCCTCACATGTGTAATTATTAGCAGTATTCATTATTTAAATGAAGTTAGTGACTTATCTGTAAAATGTAATATACATACAGTACTTTAATGCATTTCATCATGAAAGTGATATCAAGTATAAATCTAAGGATTGTAAATGTGCAGAGTGCTAGAATATCATAAATTTAATGTGTTCTGTTTAGCAATTGCTGCTTGCCGCAGCTGTCAGTTCAGGAAGAAGCCCCAGAAGCATGTAGCAATTAACAACTGGGTCAGTTTTAAGATGACATTTAGGATAGTCTACTTTCATGATAAAATAAACTACAAGAGTAAAGTGGACATTGAGAATTAAGTTGAAATTTCCACTTTAATCACAAAATAGACTTTTTCATTATGTCCTTAACTTTTTCTCTGTGGCTCAAATACGCTGCTGTACATTCTGATCTTATTGTGAAGGTGCAAAAAAACCAAAAACTTAAAATGTGTGTATTCTACGTCTTTACGCTTGAAGATGAATTTAAGATAAACCACTGCTTAATATTTTAGCATTTGTCCTTGTAGACTTCAGAGCAAAAAGAAACATGTACTTGTACACTATCAAAATACTTGTTACTCCACTTCTGCAGAACATATACTACTAGTATACAATAAAATTAATTAAAGATATCTACATATGGTTAGAAAGCAAGGGCTCATACATTGCTTTATATTTTTCTCAAGAGTATCTTCATTAATAAGTATATAATTTAATGTTCTTTGTTTCAAGTTACTTTATTTTTAAGATTACTTACTGCCCATTGCCATCCTGAATATCAACGGCTGTCTGGAGATCTGTGTTCCCTATGAGTAATCTCAAACATTCTGAATGACCATTTGCAGCTAAAGAGTAAAAACAAATGTAGAAACAGCAAAAACAGAACAGTGAAAATGAAATTCAAAATATACATTTATAAAGGTAACAGGATTAATTAAAAATATATTTATATTTAATATGATAATCAAATAAGCACGAAGAATGAAATCTTTGAAAAGGAATACTCAGTTCAATTTCATTAGACAATCACACAATCAAGAGAAACATTTAAGTCTGCCTGATAAAAGGTGGGAGATATTCTTATAAGAAAACTATTTAAGCTGAATCAACAAGGAATGTATACTCATAGCTTTGACTGTCAAAATAATAATTTTGCTCATTCTTCTCTCTGTCACCTTCCTACAACACTGCCATGCAAGACTAATTATTTGTACTATGAGGAACTCCTCATAAAACTAAATACATTATTGGATATTCATACTGTTAAACACAGAAAGTAAACATCAACAATCAGATACCTGCTGCATGAATTGGTGTTCGCTTAGATGAATAGTCTTTCACAAGAATGGATGCTCCTTGATTGATTAACACATCCACACATTCTACATGTCCTTTAAAAGCAGCTAGATCAAGAGGTGTACGGCCATTGCTATTTCTTACATCCAGATCCAGCAATGACTGAACCAAAACCTCTAAGGCCTGGTGATGGCCATGGAATGCCTACAATAAAACAAACATTTATTTAAAATATCCATTTTGTACAGTTTGAGGAACAAACTAAAGAGTAAGTATTCTATAACATCTTTACACTAAAAAAGCTGCATGATTTCTCTTAATGTGTAGAAACCATATTAGATAACCCAAAACAAAGAAAATGTCCTCCATGTGTCTACATTAAAGAGCAAGAAGCTATCCAGTCTCCAGAGCTAATCTGATATTTGCACATTTTTTTTTAATATTTTTTTAATGAAGACTGTCTTTGGTGAGTAGAGAAACTGTATAATTTTGTTAGCTCATATTTAATTTATTTAAATTATACAGCAAGGTCCAGCTACAATATACTAACCAAAAAAGTGGAAAGTATTTATATTGTGAAATTGTAGCTATCTATACTATGTTTAAGTATAACTTTCCTGCTTTTCTGACAAACTTTTTGTTGTTTTGGGCAAGTCTGAAAGAGTTATATACGTCTTGATATAACAATTTGCTCATGCCTTGACGAGGTGAATGCAGATTTCTGCTTATCTGCAGCCTGTGCTGCTTTCTACAGAATTTCAGTGAGATTTTAAGATTGCATTTTGACTGGGCTGGGCTATTCAATTGTTTTACTGTTGTTATGAAGGTAATGTAAAAATCTTTATTTCCTATTCTCTTTGTTAATTCTTTATTAAACATATATAATAGTGTTAATGGTATATATAAAGTGCATACGGAAAGTATTCACAGCGCATCATTTTTTCCACATTTTGTTATGTTATAGCCATTTTAAGATCTCTCCAGAGATGTTCAATCATATTCAAATCTGGGCTCTGGCTGGGCCACTCAAGGACATTCACAGAGATGTCCTGAAGCCACTCCTTTGATATCTTGGCTGTGTGCTTAGGGTCGTTGTCCTGCTGAAAGATGAACCGTCATCCCAGTCTGAGGTCAAGAGCACTCTGGAGCAGGTTTTCATCCAGGATGTCTCTGTACATTGCTGCAGTCACCTTTCCCGTTATCCTGACTAGTCTCCCAGTTCCTGCCGCTGAAAAACATCCCCACAGCATGATGCTGCCACCACCATGCTTCACTGTAGGGATGGTATTGGCCTGGTGATGAGTGGTGCCTGGTTTCCTCCAAACGTGACGCAAACTCCAGGCGGGCTGCCATTTGCCTTTTACTAAGGAGTGGCTTCCGTCTGGCCACTCTACCATACAAGCCTGATTGGTGGATTGCTGCAGAGATGGTTGTCCTTCTGGAAGGTTCTCCTCTCTCCACAAATGACCTCTGGAGCTCTGACAGAGTGACCATCGGGTTCCTGGCCACCTCCCTGACTAAGGCCCTTGTCTCCCGATCGCTCAGTTTAGATGGCTGGCCAGCTCTAGGAAGAGTCCTGGTGGTTTCGAACTTCTTCCAATTATGGATGATGGAGGCCACTGTGCTCATTGGGACTTTCAAAGCAGCAGAAATTTTTCTGTAACCTTCCCCAGATTTGTGCCTCAAGACAATCCTGTCTCGGAGTTCTACAGACAATTTCTTTGACTTCATGCTTAATTTGTGCTCTGACATGAACTGTCAACTGTGGGACCTCATATAGACAGGTGTGTGCCTTTCCAAATCATGTCCAATCAAATGAATCTACCACAGGTGGACTCCAATTAAGCTGCAGAAACATCTCAAGGATGATCAGGAGAAACAGGATGCACCTGAGCTCAATGTTGAGCTTCATGGCAAAGGCTGTGAATACTTATGTACATGTGCTTTCTCAATTTTTTTCTTTTTAATAAATTTCCAAAAATCTCAAGTAACCTTATTTCACGTTGTCATTATGAGGTGTTATATGTAGAATTCTGAGGAAAAAATTAATTTAATCCATTTGGAATAAGGCTGTAACATAACAAAATGTGGAAAAAGTGATGCACTGTGAATACTTTCCGGATGCACTGTAGGACATGAGATCAAATATTTTCCAATGTAAATATTTAAAACATTGTAATATGGCTAGTTGACTACTGTAATAAAAACATTGTTGCAAGTTCAAAGACCCCACTTTCACCAAGTTAAACCTATTGCTCAGATATTTTCCTAACATATCTTTATGCTCATAAGAGCACCCATGATTAAACAACAACATTTAAGGTTTAACATCTGGTAAAGCTTGGTAAGTCTGCTTCAACAAAACCAGCATTCAGTTTAAGGATACAAAAGGTGGTGGAACAAACATACCAGATTCTCACTTTATAACATCATTAATAATAAGCAGTACTAAAAACATGAAACAAATATAATTCTTATATCATGAAATTTATGATGTTTACACTCTTAAATACCTGTAACAGATTATTATGGGATGACTGCTGAAAGCACATGCTTTACATGTACATTACATTATTTGTTTCAGAACCATTATTTATAGATACAGCTTAAGTGACAATGATGACACATTAAAACTGAAATAATTAAACTACTTTTGGTTGCTATGAATCTCATAAAAACTGCAGTAAATTGTCCCAGGAGGCACTAATTTACAGCAAAATTAGCAAATGAAGCAAAGTACTAATAAATATTTAGAACAACTTTTTTTTGCTTACCGCTAAATGTAATGGACTAACAGGGGCTCTTGTATCATTGTCATTCAACATGTCTGAGCCAGATGACTCCATTAGCTTTAAAAGAGTTAACAGAAACAAAGATGTTAAAGTAAAATGTAAAAATTATTTACTCGGTATTAAAGTTTACAATCCATACTAATTAAAACATACAAAACACTGCTATTTAAAACAAACTGCCTGATCTAATAAAAAAAAAATGCACCATCTACAAAAACATGTGTTCTAGGTGGTTTACTGAAGATTATGTCAAAATAAATTATCACCATTTTATCAAACTGTAAGGGTTTAAATATTCTCAAAACTTTACATAAAGTTACAACAAAACAACACCACCTCTCATAGTTTTCTATTATTATTGTGCTGTCATGTCAATGACTTGTATTGAAAGCAGCAAGTTAACAGTATTACTTGAAAGGCAGATTAGTTTGACTATGTTGTCTTCATCAGGACATGTACTTCCAGCAGACTTTTGTTTTTTTCCTTTTTTTTTTAATCTCCGAGGTAGAGGTGTTTTTATTTTTTCACGATTACTGCTGCTGCGTTGTAGCTAGCTCTTATAGTAACATCCTGTATGCGTTGACCTTTAATTTGTGTGTTTTGATGGATATCACAGCTTAGCTTTAAATGGGGCTGAACGGTATTTGGGTACATTATGCATGTAATCTTTTTTTAAAATATATTTTAAAATTCTCTGCTATAATGTTGGTATTAGAATCCACACCCATTTCTTTTACCCATGTTAACTCTGTTAATAATATGGCAATTCCACAAAACAGAAAGAAGCCCTTCACAATCACTCATTCGTGTCTCAAAACAGCAACAGAGAAAAGGAGAAAAAATGCAAACTACCAAACAAAAACTCCAATTTAGTCAGCAGTGTTTCTGACATCCGTGCACACTCTCTCACAGCTTGGGTAGCCATGTCACTACCCGATAGTGTAAATAACTAAAACATTACATTTAAGAATTGTACAAATGAAAGGGGGAAAAATCTTCAAGTGAAATATATACACAAGGGTTGGTCAAATAATTTTCAGTGTAATCTATGAAAAGGAATACCAAATTTATATTTTTCAACATAATCCCCATGAATTCAAATTTGCTTGCTAGAATGTTATAGCAGTTTTTCTATGCCATTAATATAAAAGTTTTATCTTGCTTGTTCATCTGCTTGCTCTGTAGCAGGTGAAGGTCTGAAGAATGTGGGTTAACTATGGCAACTCTTCAAATTCACAGTTTCACAGAGCAGCCTTTAGAGCCCATGCTTGAGTAGAGACATTATTGAGAAGCATAACTGAAGGCAGAAAACAAGTTTATATGGGCTAGAAATGTCTAAATTCTTCAAAAATCCCTTATAAATTCATAGAAAATTAACTAGCTTATACTTTTGCAAAATTTCATATACTATTAAAAAATATATCTGCACAGAATAAACCATTTTTTAACTCGTGTTTTTTCACTTCACTTTAATAAGGGTTGTTTTTTTATTTAAGCCACTTTAAAAAAAAGAATAACAAAAAAATCAAGGGTAATACTGATTCTAGTGACGCAAAAATTTTTAATAGACAGTACCTTACAAAAGTATTCAGTGCCTTAACCAACTCTCTAGGTGCTGCCTAGTGGCGTATCACATATATTTCATAATATAATTAAAATGGTTACTGTCTACGGGCAGTTTGTCAGCTTATGATACAAAAACCTACACAAACTCCCTGATCTAAATTGACCTAAAAGGAAAGTACTGACCTGGACTGGATACACATAGGAGGTAAGCTTGTATGTTGAAAAATGTCACTAAATACATGTCTGTTTCTGTGCCGCACTGATAATATTTAGTTCCTCCATAAAACTATGCTATTTAAGGATCACAAAGATTCTCAAATAGACAATATAGTATGTTTTATTAAACTAAAGATGAAAAATAAAGGCAGTTAATTACTTAAAAACAATTAGCTGCAACTGAAAATGACATGTTTAATGTACAGGGTGGGCCATTTATATGGATACACCTTAATAAAATGGGAATGGTTGGTGATATTAACTTCCTGTTTGTGGCACATTAGTATATGTGAGGGGAGAAACTTTTCAAGATGGGTGGTGACCATGGTGGCCATTTGGAAGTCGGCCATTTTGGATCCAACTTTTGTTTTTTCAATAGGAAGAGGGTCATGTGACACATCAAACTTATTGGAAATTTCACAAGAAAAACAGTGGTGTGCTTGGTTTTAACGTAACTTTATTCTTTCATGAGTTATTTACAAGTTTCTCTTTCTTTACAGCCATTGACATGTCGCAGAGGTTAATACATGAGGAGCGGATAGAAATTGTGTTGATGTCTGGTGAACGCAGTAACTGGGTCATTGCAGCAGATTTCAATGCAAGACACCCTACGAGACCACCCATCTGCCATGCTACAGTTAGCAAACTGCTTGCTAAGTTTCGTGAAACTGGTTCAGTGTTGGATTTGCCATGAAAACTGTCACTAATGAAGAAACATCAGTGGCTGTCCTAGCTTCATTCAGCAAGGGCCCACAGCGTAGCACTCGCTGCATATCACTGGAGAGTGGCATTAGTCGAACATCCCTTCAGCGGATATTAGCTACTCACAAATGGCACCCTTACAAACTCCAGCTACTGCAGCATCTCAACAAGGATGACCCAGACTGGCGCACTGAATTTGCAAAATGGGCAAAACAAAAATTGGAACAGGACCCTCAGTTTACGCAGAAGATTTTGTTCAGTGATGAGGCAAACTTTTATGTGAATGGTGAAGTTAACAAACAAAACCACCGCTATTGGTCTGACACTAACCCACATTGGATAGATCCCTCCAAGACTGTTGGAACAAAAAATTGATGGTATGGTGTGGTATATGGGGTACAAAGATAGTGGGGCCATTCTTCATCAATGGAAACCTCAAGGCCACTGGATATGCAAAATTGCTACATGATGATGTGTTTCCCTCTTTATGCACTGAAGCTGGCACGTTCCCTGAGTTTTTCCAGCAAGATGGTGCACCACCACATTATGGGTGTCAGGTCCGAGCATTCCTAGATGAACAGTTTCCTGGAAAGTGGATTGGTCGTGGGCCAGTTGAATGGCCCCAAGGTCTCCGATCTGACCCCTTAGACTTTTATCTTTGGGGTCATCTGAAGGCAATTGTCTATGCTGTGAAGATACGAGATGTGCAGCACCTGAAACTACGGATACTGGAAGCCTGTGCTAGCATTTCTCCTGCGGTGTTGCTATCAGTGTGTGAAGAGTGGGAGAAGAGGGTTGCATTGACAATCCAACACAATGGGCAGCACATTGAACACATTTTATAAGTGGTCAGAAACTTGTAAATAACTCATGAAAGAATAAAGTTACGTTAAAACCAAGCACACCATTGTTTTTCTTGTGAAATTCCCAATAAGTTTGATGTGTCACATGACCCTCTTCCTATTGAAAAAACAAAAGTTGGATCCAAAATGGCCGACTTCCAAATGGCCACCATGGTCACCACCCATCTTGAAAATTTTCCCCCTCCATATACTAATGTGCCACTAACAGGAAGTTAATATCACCAACCATTCCCATTTTATTAAGGTGTATCCATATAAATGGCCCACCCTGTATAACTGAAGCCTTTTTTGGTTGAATGTTACAATTAACTCCTTAGTCAGTGAAAGGAGATGCATTTTTAATCACAGGCAAAGTAAATGAATATCACTGTCATATAGCATATTTTCAAAAGTCAATATGAAAATTTTATGTTGCACAAGCCAATAATGTGGAAGTTTAAAAAGAATCAAACAATGTACACAGTACTATACAGTAAAAGCTGGACAAAAATTTCAAAAGACATGTATTACACTCACCACATCTAAAGGCGTTTCACTTGCAATCTGAAAAAAAACATACATCTTAGGCATTAATAAAACAGAAAACAAACATTTCTTTAATGTTATAAACAATTAATTCTGCATATTAAAATGTTCGTCATAAACTCAAATTCTTTAAGAAATTGTATTAACATTTATATGTGCATTTGCATGAATATAATCTTTTTAAGCTGTATTTAATGAATAAAATAAATTCTAAACAGTTAATTTTTTTCCAGCTTGAAAAACACCTTGAATCAATTACTGTCAGGATGTTTGCTATACTAGCACACCTGTTGACTTTTCTCATGTGGTACATTCACGCATCTTCCTTTTATGATTTAGTCTCTTATGTACATGCCTCACTCACTTTATAATTTCCTCTCATAGAAACTCAGCTTGAGGCAGTAAAGAATGAATGGATATCTTCACAGAAAAAAAAAACAACTTTTCAGATAAGGAAATGTGTGTTTCACTTTTTTTAACTTTGAACGAACCTTGTATGAGCTGCACAGAACATTATAGTACTGCTTACAAGTGTCTGTGGGGAAGATTATGTCCCTGCATTGTGTCAACAGTTATGTAAAAAACCACCAGAGTAGATATACTGTCTTCTTCCATGACAATTCAGTCATATTCATACTTTTTTGCACTCAGTTTTTAAGGGTAAGCAGTAGTTTCAGATATGAATGTCAGGAGCTTTCATGATACCACTGATAGGGCAGCTGTACTCTTTTATTACCTGTTGATAAAGTTCAGCAGTGTCCATCATACAGTTCACGAGTGGTTATTTCTTTTAGTGCATGACATGTGCACGCAATCTGTCCCTTAGGATTTGTGCATATTGTGGGAAGATGTACTTTTAGAACTTGTAAATCATATATTCTAGTGGAACTGCTTTTATGATTATTTTTCAGGATCAGGCTTAAAAATGGCTATAGTAGGCCTATTAGTTTTCAAGGCACCAAGGATAGTGACCACTGTGACATGACTTTCCTGTAGTACATCTACAGGTTTATATACAGTGGGTACGGAAAGTATTCAGACCCCCTTCAATTTTTCACTCTTTGTTATATTGCAGCCATTTGCTAAAATCATTTAAATTAATTTTTTCCTCATTAATGTACACACAGCACCCCATATTGACAGACAAAAAAAAAGAATTTTTGAAATTGTTGCAGATTTATTAAAAAAGAAAAACTGAAATAATCACATGGTCCTAAGTATTCAGACCCTTTGCTCAGTATTTAGTAGAAGCACCCTTTTGAGCTAATACAGCCATGAGTCTTCTTGGGAAAGATGCAACAAGTTTTTCACACCTGGATTTGGGGATCCTCTGCCATTCCTCCTTGCAGATCCTCTCCAGTTCTGTCAGGATGGATGGTAAGCGTTGGTGGACAGCCATTTTTAGGTCTCTCCAGAGATGCTTAATTGGGTTTAAGTCAGGGCTCTGGCTGGGCCATTCAAGAACAGTCACAGAGTTGTTGTGACGCCACTCCTTCGTTATTTTAGCTGTGTGCTTAGGGTCATTGTCTTGTTGGAAGGTAAACCTCGGCCCAGTCTGAGGTCCTTAGCACTCTGGAGAAGGTTTTTGTCCAGGATATCCCTGTACTTGGCCGCATTCATCTTTCCCTCGATTGCAACCAGTCGTCCTGTCCCTGCAGCTGAAAAACACCCCACAGCATGATGCTGCCACCGCCATGCTTCACTGTGGGGACTGTATTGGACAAGTGATGAGCAGTGCCTGGTTGTCTCCACACATACCGCTTAGAATTAAGGCCAAAAGTTCTATCTTGGTCTCATCAGACCAGAGAATCTTATTTCTCACCATCTCAGAGTCCTTCAGGTGTCTTTTAGCAAACTCCATGCGGGCTGTCATGTGTCTTGCACTGAGGAGAGGCTTCCGACAGGCCACTCTGCCATAAAGCCCTGACTGGTGGAGGGCTGCAGTGATGGTTGACTTTCTACAACTTTCTCCCATCTCCTGACTGCATCTCTGGAGCTCAGCCAAAGTGATCTTTAGGTTCTTCTTTACCTCTCTCACCAAGGCTCTTCTCCCCCGGTAGCTCAGCTTGGCCAGACGGCCAGCTCTAGGAAGGGTTCTGGTCGTCCCAAACGTCTTCCATTTAAGGATTATGGAGGCCACTGTGCTCTTGGGAACCTTAAGTGCAGCAGAAAATTTTTGTAACCTTGGCCAGATCTGTGCCTTGCCACAATTCTGTCTCTGAGCTCTTCAGGCATTTCCTTTGACCTCATGATTCTCATTTGCTCTGACATGCATTGTGAGCTGTAAGGTCTTATATAGACAGGTGTGTGGCTTTCCTAATCAAGTCCAATCAGTATAATCAAACACAGCTGGACTCAAATGAAGGTGATCTCAAGGATGATCAGATGAAATGGAAAGCACCCGAGTTAAATATATGAGTGTCACAGCAAAGGGTCTGAATACTTAGGACCAGGTGATATTTCAGTTTTTCTTTTTTAATAAATCTGCAACAATTTCAGAAATTCTTTTTTTTGTCTGTCAATATGGGGTGCTGTGTGTACATTAATGAGGAAAAAATTAATTTAAATGATTTTAGCAAATGGCTACAATATAACAAAGAGTGAAAAATTGAAGAGGGTCTGAATACTTTCTGTACCCACTGTATGTGTATACATATACATACACACACCCATGCCACCTTTGCATATAGTTGGCTTTAATAAGCTTCTACTTTTAAATGCATTCTATCTCATACAGTAGTATCTTTGAGAAGAACATTCTTTCCACTGCAGCATTATCTAAACCTTTCCAATTTTTCTGGTTCCTTAACTATAGCACAACTTTCAAGATAAGGAAAGCTGTGGTGCAGCGATTTTGCTTTGTTCTTATGTGACCGGTGCTTAATATTCTCATGCTGGTACCACTCCTGCAAGTCACTGATACAAGTACAGATTTGGTCCTTATAGTGCTATTAGAATTGATATTGCCCATTGTTCTTTTGCTTTGCACAGTACAGCAGGAATTATGAGATGGGTATTTAAATAATTATTATACTTTTAAGAAGAAAGCATTTTCTGCATATACTTATGCATCTTCCTATCTTGAACAGATAGTACTATATGCTTTGGCATTTATACATATTGCATGCAGTTTATGCATCGTAAATCCCTGGTAAAAATTTCTATAAGGGTGTTTTACTTTAAAGTCCATTCATGCAGTAGAGTAAGCAAGGTATTCCTCTATCAGTTGGATTAACAGCTAAATGCACCATGACAATTACTTAAGTATCTCCTAGGAAGTTTATATAATGCACTACTGTTACATTGCTCACCTGTAAGTGATCTGGTTCCAGTATAACTAATTAATATATTGTTCTACACGCTGTGAGTAACTTCAGGCAGTTTATGTCAAATGATTTCCAATCTAAATGTTATAACTGAATGAGGAAGAAGAAGTAGGAACAAGACCATGACAGGAAGATACAGAAAAATAATGCATCAAAAATGGTTAAAGATGTGCTTATAATTTAAATCTCCTGTCAAAGATGGCAGTGCTACTGATTGAAGTTTAAGTCCAAGATAGTAAGAAAAGTTACTAAAAGCAGTCAGATTAAATGCCTAGAAATACATTAAAACTGTTCTCCTTTTATCATGAGAACTGTTAAACATTGCATTTTGTCCTCATCCCTTTTCTTTATTCTGAACGTTAATTAATGATGCACATCTAGGAGCAACATTTTTGTTTCCAAATGACAAAAGAAATTAAAAATAAAACATTTCAAAAATCAATTACATATATCGCAAACATACTCACCAGCTCCAGACACAAACGGTGACCGTAAGCTGCTGCATAATGAACAGCATTATATCCCTGCTTATCTCGAATTCCAGGGTTAGCATCATTCCGAAGCAAATACTCGAGGCACCTGAAAAGCAAAGTATGCCCACTTAAATATTCCTGCTAGCTTAAACTATATATAAAACTACAACCACAAAGAAATGTATTAGTCTTTATACCTGTGACAAACATGTGATCGTTAAAGTTTACAATTTTTGCAAGTTATCTCTTAATGAGAAATGAATGTTAATTTTATGACAAATACTGACAAATGGCTATGCCACATTAGGCGACTTTGCCAGCAATTTTCAGCCGAAGCATTAATTGACATGATTTTAGCCAGTCAGAGGCAGTTGGCGTCATACTCCCCTGAAGTTAATCGTCTAATATGACGTACCCAACAACTGAGACCAACTTGTCTGCGACTTGCTAGGTTAAAATGAAATACGTTTGATTTTCTAATTGGTCGGAAGGCTGGGCTCTTTGTGTGCCAGAATTGAGAATGAATCAGCATTCAGCCAGAAGTACAATGCATAGAATGTGGCAACGAGGAATAAGGAACAGGCATATTTTGAACCTCACAAAGAGAAGAGAAGCTCATCTGTCTGATGTTTTGTGTTTTATGGCCTAAAACAAAGAATGAAAGGGACAAGACTACAGTTGAACCCCCTTCATACAGTGCAGGCTTTGTCAGGCAAAACACTATTGTCTGTCAGGAAAAAGAAAGATTGGTACATGGCAGAAAAATGTGACATAAGCTGTGATTTTTTTAGTTGTATAATCTGACTTGGTGCAGTGATGAGATCAGTGACTGTTATCAACAAATGTGACATACCTCACAGCAAAAAGTAACTTGATGCTGGCATGGAAGTTGGACAGAAAGACATAAGCAACGAGAAGAAACCACTAATGAAAGGGCTTTTTCCATAATGACCATGTATTGTTTTGAAATGGATTGGTCTACAAATAAGCTACTCCAAAATCCACTGATAACAAATAGCAATTCAATGTATGACAAAATCATTACAAACAATATAATAACAAATTCAGACACTACTTGTAAATTAAATAAAAATCTAACAATACATGCATGACCAACTTACTTTCCATCCGTGTCGGAAGCTGCTGCATAATGCAGTGGTGTGCAGCCACGCTCGTCAAGATCATTCACACTTGCTCCTGATCCCACAAGAGCAAACAGGCACTGGTAGTTGCAGTTGGCAGCAGCATAATGTAAAGAGGACCTAAAAGAATAATAGTATTATTACCTTGTTTATCCTTAACTTTAGATGTTTGATATGTCAGTCTACACATTGTATTTCATAAACTTTACTTTTTTTAATGTCACATTAAATGGGAGACTATTAAACTCTAAATGAACAGCTATTTATAATTCCTGTATTTATTATAGTGTGTGAATCCTAGCCTTGTCATTCTGGGTAGAATATATATCTGGTGACTAGACAGAACAACCTGGTTAATAAGGCTATCCTGGGACAACCTAGTAAATACTTGGTAATCTCCTCAGTTTAGGAAGAATTTAATTCTTACTTTCAGAAAGGTTCTTACATCTCATAAAAGGTCAGTGACATGAAATATGAATGGCTTCCAGTCAAGACTATATTGATTAAAAGAAGCTACAATTTACAATTTATGGATAAGAAGATCAACAGTGGTATTGCTGCTGGAGTGGACACAGAGGTGCAATATCAAATAAAAATGAAACTTTTGTAGCAATAAGAATAAGGGGCACAAATAAAGATATGGATTAAGCTAATTAACCCTAACATATGGAGACACGGAATTTCACAATTTGAGTTAAGCCACTAAAAATCTGGGTAAATGTATCATACCCTCACTGAAACTTCTGTTTATTCTTTCTTTTGTTTAACACAGTCACAATTTTAAGATTTGTGACAACATCTCTGGAAGGGATCTCTATTATTTTCAGTTAAAGGTTTGGAAGTAAACATTTTGGAGCCGAAAATGACACTCAAATTTATACAGCTTATATTTACTTAAAAAAAAAAAAAAAAGAGAGACAAAATTCTACTTCAAAACATGATCAATCTATCTCCTAATACTTTATTTTACAGTGAATATGAATACTCTCCATTTCTAGTAAATATTTTATTATGGGATTTAAATACACATACTGTACTTTTTGACAAGCTTTCATCACATGAACTCTGACACTTCCAGGTATAATTATTATCTTCTACAGGATCTACTGACCACGGTGGAATAAAAGGCTAAAGAAATAATGTACTAATTTCCATCTAATGAAATGCTAAATGAAAGAAAACCTTTAAAAAAAAAAAAAAATACTCAACTACTGTGAAACTGTTAAAAATCAGCTACATTTATATATACAGACCATATATTTTATTGAAAGTTTAACTGGCCATTTATGTGTATTAAAACTGTGAAAACCAATAAAAAGCAAAACTGTCAAATGTAATATAATTTAACAGGAATAAATTAAGAGATAATAAAAATACATTGAACTGAAACCTACCTTCCAAACTTATCTTTTTTATTGAAGTCTGCACCACTGTTAAGCAAAAGATTCAGACATTCCAAATTCCTACAGGGAAAAAAAAAACCTAATTACTTCAAAAATGTGAATCATACAACATCATTTATTTTAAAATGGCAACATATTCTACTGAATGCAAATTAAAAAGATCACAATGAGAGAAATGATTAATGCCAGTTAAAATAAGATTAACCTTGAATTAGTGAGAAAGTGCCACATCCATCTACTGTATTCACTACCAAAATTACCACCTATTTAAATCTATTTCAGGTGTGTTAGGCAGGAGTCTACTGAAACAGCACAGGGTTAACAGCAGGAGTCAGCCCTGGATGGGACATCATTCAAATGCAGGGTCAACTCAACAACATACCCATGTTCACTTACTATAAAAAGGTGCCAGACACAATACCCCCAGAAAAACAACCGACATGTTTTAATAAATAAATAAATCTATTGTTTCTAGAGAATTGTTTTGGTAGTACATTCGAGTTCTACAGACAAGTACTAGAATGAGGATAATATATGTATATGCTTGTCACCAACTAATATCATGGAACTGTGGTACATTAACTTTGAATTGCCCTACTAATTTGGAAGTTTTTATCTCATTTGGCACCCATGTAAGGTGTCAGTTTATGAAATATCTACATTTACTATAAAAATAGATTTTCACAGTTTATTAAACTGCTTTTGCAAATGACAAAGACAAGACTCTCTGTGGCTCCCAAATTCATCTAGACCTCTAGCAACATGCATTATGAGGGGCAAGGAAATGTCTGATATCACTTGTTCTGTGTCCACTTTTAAACAGTTAACAATCTCACTTACGTGTTGTAATAAGGGACTTGTTGGGAGATAATGTACGCATTCTTATCATCTTTTAAGTTTTTAAATTCAGATGCTCCACCACCCAACATGGTTGCAATGAAATGGCTAAGGTGTGTGTGTGTGTGTGTGTGTGGGTTTTGGGGTTTGAGTCATAGTGTCTATAAAAACCAATACCACCATTTAGTAAAAGCCAATGAGAGCAGGATTACAAAATGCAGTTGTAAAAATTACATGCCTGCATTGTACATATGTGAATCATTATTTCTAAGCAAAAAAAAAAAGATCTGCATTTTGGAGTATTTTATCTACTTTTTATGAAAATACATATAAGAGGATGCTTCAATGACTCTTGCAGGACTGTTCTTTATACAGCTTCCAAGAACATTTAAATTAGATTTTATTCTTGTATGGTTAACAAAACATACTTCACATCTTGATGTGCCATGCTCAAGATTATAATAAAATAATAAACACAAAGTTAATTCCATCAATGGAAGGCACTCAACACCATTTACTATCAGTTAAAAAAAATTCAACCAATAGAATTTGAACATTGTGTTAATGGGAAATCACTCATGGGCACTTAAACATTTAAAATGAACGAATCTTTAACTTCAGGGTTAAATATACCTGTCTGTGCAAAAGCATTCTATTAAGTCATTGCACCCAAAGCAATAAGATGTCAAAAGAATTTCCCTAAGATCTTGGAGAGTGAGTCGTTCACAGACACAAGTCAGAAAATTGTACAAAAGCCAGTAAGAGCCTCAATAAGCATTTTAGGTCAATTGTTAGGAAACAGAAGTCTTCAAACACAAGGAAGCTTCTGCTAAATTGTTTAAATGAGTATACAGTACAAGTTAACATATATGCCTTGTCAAAGGGGGAAAGTAAGTTTTATAAATATATATAAATTTAACATAGTCCAGTAAATTTTACTTCAGTAAACATTAACATTAGGACTACCATAAGCTGTAAGTTTTTTTTTTTGGAAATAACAAGTATATAATTGATCAATACATTTTACAAATTAAGCACATTTTTATCAACCAATTTCAAAACACAGAATTAAAGAAAAGCTAAATTTGAAACTTTATAAGAAGACATTTGTCATTCGAGGTTTTTCTGAAAGGCTTGTACGATTGGTTAAGAAGGTGGGTAATAAGACTATACCATAAATACAAAATGAAAAATATATAAGAGTTGATTATGCTTTTGCCATACCCGCCAGCTGCAGCTGCATGTAAACAAGTTCTTCCAAGATCATCTGGTGTATCAATGTCAAAGCCTGAAGAGTAAAAAAAATTATTCAATTTCATTTTTATGCATTTACATATAGTGAACACAAAATTGTTTCTTGCAGCATTTCTACCTCAACATAGAAAGCGAGACTTTCTCAAGTGTAGCTCCCTCAAAAATGCTGTATCGTGTACAGTTACGAATCTTTAAGTTAGGTATGCTAGAACCGAACAATTTTAAGAATCACATGTATAAATTATTACTACAATCCAACACTTCCTTCCCTCCTCTGATAAATAAATACTTTTAATGCCTTTATGACTAGTTGAGTGCATTATTACAATCACTTTTACAATCTTACTATTTAAAGTACTATTAAAGGATCAAAATGTTGGTGCCAGGTTTCGACCTTTGGCAAATTATAATGAATGCATCATCCTTCAATAGGATCAACTACAGTCCTTTCCTGACAATATCATATTATCATTAACAGTTTGCTACAGCAAAACCCAAAGACTTATCTATACTAATAAAAGGCAAAGCCCTCACTGACTCACTCACTGACTCACTCATCACTAATTCTCCAAGCTCCCGTGTAGGTAGAAAGCTGAAATTTGGCAGGCTCAATCCTTACAGCTTCCTTACAAGGCAGGTTTCATTTCGAAATTCTACGCGTAATGGTCATAACTGGAAGCTATTTTTCTCCATTTACTGTAATGGAGTTGAGCTCGAAAGCCGTGGGAGGGGCGGAGTTTTGTGTGACATCATCATGCCTCCCACGTAATCACGTGAACTGACTGTCAACGCAGTGCGTAGAAAACCAGGAAGAGCTCCAAAAAGCGCTGAAGAAAACATACATTATATAATTGAGAAGGCAGCGAAACAATAAGAAGCGAGCGAGTGACATATACAACCATATTCGTGAGTGCTGCTACTTCGGAAACAAAGCAAGGTGTAAACCTAAAGTTTAAATTAAGTTCATAGACAGGCTGCCGCTGGCATTTGTCATGCCCACGGGTAATGCGAGGACGCAGGATATAAACGAGAGTTTTGATCACTTTGTAACTAAGTTAAAATTGCCACGTGAAGAGCTGTGCTTATGCAAATTCCGAGAGACTGTGTTTGTGGGGGATTGACAGTTAAGGCGGGTGGGGGA